>NC_091282.1:785911976-786218678 GCF_032444005.1 Ranitomeya imitator | reverse complement strand
GCGCTTCTGGATTTACCTACTGAGATGGATCCCCTGGTGAGGACGTGCACTCTGCTGTCCATAGAGACATTGTCATTATAGGGTGCAGCTTTACTATTAATATATGAAGTATAATATGTCACAAGAAAACAATGTCAGAATCACCGGGATCCGTTGAAGCGTTCCAGAGTTATAACCTCATAAAGAAACAGTGGTCAGAATTGTAAAAATTGGCCCGGTCATTAACATGCAACCACCCTTGGGTGTTAAGAGGTTAAGATTGATTTCAATGATCCATTGATCTTTGAGACACAATACCATCCATGAGTTTATTTGAAAAACAAAACAATGAAATCTTTATGACACTTAAATCCAATTTGCATAATAATTCAGAACACAGTGTAGAGGTAACATAGTAACATAGTAACATAGTTAGTAAGGCTGAAAAAAAGACATTTGTCCATCCAGTTCAGCCTATATTCCATCATAATAAATCCCCAGATCTACGTCCTTCTACAGAACCTAATAATTGTATGATACAATATTGTTCTGCTCCAGGAAGACATCCAGGCCTCTCTTGAACCCCTCGACTGAGTTCGCCATCACCACCTCCTCAGGCAAGCAATTACAGATTCTCACTGCCCTAACAGTAAAGAATCCTCTTCTATGTTGGTGGAAAAACCTTCTCTCCTCCAGACGCAAAGAATGCCCCCTTGTGCCCGTCACCTTCCTTGGTATAAACAGATCCTCAGCGAGATATTTGTATTGTCCCCTTAGGTGTTATCAGTCATTGTAAAAGGAGGAGGAGGAGGTGAGCTGTGACATCCCCTATTGTGAATGGTGGATCCTGTGTTATATACTGTATATAGAGGTGTTATCAGTCATTGTACAAGAGGAGGAAGAGGTGAGCTGTGACATCTCCTATTGTGAATGGTGAATTCTGTGTTATATACTGTATATAGAGGTGTTATCAGACATTGTACAAGAGGAGGAGGAGGTGAGCTGTGACATCTATTGTGAATGGTGGATTCTGTGTTATATACTGTATATAGAGGCGTTATCAGTCATTGTACAGGAGGAGGAGGTGAGCTATGACATCACCTATTGTGAATGGTGGATCCTCTGCTATTTTCTGTATATAGAGGTGTTATCAGTCATTGTACAGGAGTTGAGATGAGACGTGACATCCCCTACTGCAATTATTAAATCCTGAGTTATCTGCCAATGGCATCCTATCTCTGATGATAAGAAGCCTGTTGAAAACACCTGAAAGGACAAGAAGTATGAGTCTAAATAAGCCCCAGTGGCCAGTTTGCAAATTAAATTGTAAGAATATATATATATATACAGTATATACAGTGGGGCAAAAAAGTATTTAGTCAGTCAGCAATAGTGCAAGTTCCACCACTTAAAAAGATGAGAGGCGTCTGTAATTTACATCATAGGTAGACCTCAACTATGGGAGACAAACTGAGAAAAAAAATTCCAGAAAATCACATTGTCTGTTTTTTTAACATTTTATTTGCATATTATGGTGGAAAATAAGTATTTGGTCAGAAACAAAATTTCATCTCAATACTTTGTAATATATCCTTTGTTGGCAATGACAGAGGTCAAACGTTTTCTGTAAGTCTTCACAAGGTTGCCACACACTGTTGTTGGTATGTTGGCCCATTCCTCCATGCAGATCTCCTCTAGAGCAGTAATGTTTTTGGCTTTTCGCTTGGCAACACGGACTTTCAACTCCCTCCAAAGGTTTTCTATAGGGTTGAGATCTGGAGACTGGCTAGGCCACTCCAGGACCTTGAAATGCTTCTTACGAAGCCACTCCTTCGTTGCCTGGCGGTGTGCTTTGGATCATTGTCATGTTGAAAGACCCAGCCACGTTTCATCTTCAATGCCCTTGCTGATGGAAGGTGGTTTGCACTCAAAATCTCACGATACATGGCCCCATTCATTCTTTCATGTACCCGGATCAGTCGTCCTGGCCCCTTTGCAGAGAAACAGCCCCAAAGCATGATGTTTCCACCACCATGCTTTACAGTAGGTATGGTGTTTGACGGATGCAACTCAGTATTCTTTTTCCTCCAAACACGACAAGTTGTGTTTCTACCAAACAGTTCCAGTTTGGTTTCATCAGATCATAGGACATTCTCCCAAAACTCCTCTGGATCATCCAAATGCTCTCTAGCAAACTTCAGACGGGCCCGGACATGTACTCGCTTAAGCAGTGGGACACGTCTGGCACTGCAGGATCTGAGTCCATGGTGGCGTAGTGTGTTACTTATGGTAGGCCTTGTTACATTGGTCCCAGCTCTCTGCAGTTCATTCACTAGGTCCCCCCGTGTGGTTCTGGGATTTTTGCTCACCGTTCTTGTGATCATTCTGACCCCACGGGGTGGGATTTTGCGTGGAGCCCCAGATCGAGGGAGATTATCAGTGGTCTTGTATGTCTTCCATTTTCTAATTATTGCTCCCACTGTTGATTTCTTCACTCCAAGCTGGTTGGCTATTGCAGATTCAGTCTTCCCAGCCTGGTGCAGGGCTACAATTTTGTTTCTGGTGTCCTTTGACAGCTCTTTAGTCTTCACCATAGTGGAGTTTGGAGTCAGACTGTTTGAGGGTGTGCACAGGTGTCTTTTTATACTGATAACAAGTTTAAACAGGTGCCATTACTACAGGTAATGAGTGGAGGAAAGAGGAGACTCTTAATGAAGAAGTTACAGGTCTGTGAGAGCCAGAAATCTTGATTGTTTGCTTCTGACCAAATACTTATTTTCCTCCATAATATACAAATAAAATGTTAAAAAAAAACAGACAGTGTGATTTTCTGGATTTTTTTTTCTCAGTTTGTCTCCCATAGTTGAGGTCTACCTATGATGTAAATTACAGACGCCTCTCATCTTTTTAAGTGGTGGAACTTGCACTATTGCTGACTGACTAAATACTTTTTTGCCGCACTGTATATATATACATATACACACACATATATATATATATATATATATATATATATATAGTACAGACCAAAAGTTTGGACACACCTTCTCATTTAAAGATTTTTCTGTATTTTCATGACTACTATTAAAATTGTACATTCACACTGAAGGCATCAAAACTGTGAATTAACACATGTGGAATTATATACTTAACAAAAAAAGTGTGCAACAACTGAAAATATGTCATATTATAGGTTTTTCAAAGTATCCACCTTTTGCTTTGAGGACTGCTGTGCACACTCTTGGCATTCTCTTGATGAGCTTCAAGAGGTAGTCACAGGCAATGGTTTTCTCTTCACAGGTGTGCCCTGTCAGGTTTAATAAGTGGGATTTCTTGCCTTATAAATGGGGTTGGGACCATCAATTGTGTTGTGCAGAAGTCTGGTGGATACACAGCTGATAGTCCTACTGAATAGACTGTTAGAACTTGTACTTGTATTATGGCAAGAAAAAAGCAGCTAAGCAAAGAAAAACGAGTGGCCATCATTACTTTAAGAAATGAAGGTCAGTCAGTCCGAAAAATTGGGAAAACTTTGAAAGTGTCCCCAAGTGCAGTGGCAAAAACCATCAAGCTCTACAAAGAAACTGGCTCACATGAGGACCGCCCCAGGAAAGGAAGACCAAGAGTCACCTCTGCTTCTGAGGATAAGTTTATCCGAGTTACCAGCCTCAGAAATCGCAGGTTAACAGCAGCTCAGATTAGAAACCAGGTCAATGCCACACAGAGTTCTAGCAGCAGACACATCTCTACAACAACTGTTAAGAGGAGACTTTGTGCAGCAGGCCTTCATGGTAAGACAGCTGCTAGGAAACCACTGCTAAGGACAGACAACAAGCAGAAGAGACTTGTTTGGGCTAAAGAACACAAGGAATGGACATTAGGCCAGTGGAAATCTGTGCTTTGGTCTGATGAGTCCAAATTTGAGATCTTTGGTTCCAACCACCGTGTCTTTGTGTGACGCAGAAAAGGTGAACGGATGGACTCTACATGCCTGGTTCCCACCGTGAAGCATGGAGGAGGAGGTGTGTTGGTGTGGGGGTGCTTTGCTGGTGACACTGTAGGGGATTTATTCAAAATTGAAGGCATACTGAACCAGCATGGCTACCACAGCATCTTGCAGCTGCATGCTATTCCATTCGGTTTGCATTTAGTTGGGCCATCATTTATATTTCAACAGGACAATGACACCAAACACACCTCCAGGCTGTGTAAGGGCTATTTGACCAAGAAGGAGAGTGATGGGGTGCTACGCCAGATGACCTGGCCTCCACAGTCACCAGACCTGAACCCAATCGAGATGGTTTGGGGTGAGCTGGACCGCAGAGTGAAGGCAAAAGGGCCAACAAGTGCTAAGCATCTCTGGGAACTCCTTCAAGATTGTTGGAAGACCATTCCCGGTGACTACCTCTTGAAGCTCATCAAGAGAATGCCAAGAGTGTGCAAAGCAGTCATCAAAGCAAGAGGTGGCTACTTTGAAGAACCTAGAATATAAGACATAATTTCAGTTGTTTCACACTTTTTTGTTAAGTATATAATTCCACATGTGTTAATTCATAGTTTTGATGCCTTCAGTGTGAATGTACAATTTTCATAATCATGAAAATACAGAAAAATCTTTAAATGAGAAGGTGTGTCCAAACTTTTAGTCTGTACTGTGTGTATATATATATATATATATATATATATATATATAGCTCCTGATGCGAAGAAAAAGCATTGCTAATTAAGGAATAAATTAAAAAAAGTAACTAAAAAACAGATTTAACCCCTTAGCGACATGTGCCATGAGCAGTACTAGTACGGCAGTGTGATCATCGCGGTCTCACGGTGAGCACCGTGGTGGTCAGCTGTATGTGCTAGCATCGATTGTGGGCATTTAACCCCTCTGATGCCACTGTCAATAGTGACAGCGGCATACAGAAGCATTGCGCAGGGAGGGGGCTCCCTGAGTGCTCCCACTGGAACAACGTGATGCAACCACGTTTTTCTGGTGGTCTCCATGGAGATTCCCCGCTCCAAGATGGCCATGTGGTCCTTCTGGGTCCTGCAGGGAGGTGGCTTGCAAGCACCTGCTGAGAACAGGCGCCGGAAAGCCTCCTTCACTGCCTGTCAGATTGCTGATCTGACACAGTGCTATGCAAAGTGTCAGATCAGCAATCTGACATGATATAGTGATGTCCAACATGTGACAATGTTATAAAGTTTAAAAAAAAGTTATAATGTGTAGAAACATTTTTTTTTTAAATCCCCAAATAAAGAAAAAAAATATTTTTCCAATAAATCCATTTATTATTTGTGTAAGTAAAAAAAAACAATAAAAGTACAATATTTGGTATCGCCGTGTCCGTAACGACCTGCTCTATAAAATTGTCCCATTAGTTAACCCCTTCAGTGAACACTGTAAAAAAAAAACAAGGCAAAAAACAATGCTTTATCGTCATAGCGCCGAACAAAAAGTGCAATAAAACATGAACAAAAAGATGGATGTAAATAAAAATGATGCTGCTGAAAATGTCATCTTGTTCTGCCAAAAACAAGCCACCATACAGCTCCATCAGTAGAAAAATAAAAAAGTTATAGCTCTCAGAATAAAGCGATGCAAAAATAATTATTTTTTCTATAAAATACTAAAAAAGAAAGTAAAAAGCACTGGCGCTCCTGATAGTCCCTAGTGGGGAAACAAAACTGCTGAATGTAGCGTGCTGCTGGTGATTGTGACAGGTTCTGTGTAGACCTGTAAAGTATATAAAATGAAAAAGAGTGGTATTCACCTGCACTGTCTACAAAAACGAACAATAAAATGAAAAATAGATGAATAAATGAATAAGAGAGCACTTACTTAATGAGTAATCATTGGTTATGCAGTGGATGTTGCAATGGGTCCTTAAAGTACTACCAGAATCTTAGGGGAATGAGGAGAGACAAAAAAAAAAAAAAGGGGGTAAATGTTTGTATTGGTGAATATAGTGAGACTAAATAGATTTATAATATATACTCTCTCAGATATTAAATGGAAATGTGCAATGAAGAGACGTGATCCCTGTGTATCTGCAATTGATGCGGGTATTGTGATGACCACGGTTGCTTAATCTTCAGAGGTTTATAGTAGATGCCCCTGCTTAGATAAATGTACAACCTTTATAGGTAATGGTGGTTTTAAATAAATGAGGTCTAGTTTTCCCAGTACACAATAAACTTACTGCTGGTGGGAGTAGCGCAGGATTCCGTTAGGTTAAGGTAGTAAGATGACCATCAGATGCTGGCTGACAAGGATTACTGTGATTAGAATTGATTGCCCATATGTTGAGATGAGGAGAAATGCTCCCCTAGTATGTTGGAGCACTAATATGCCACAATTGCTATGTGCACATAAAATATGCTATACTCACTGCGGTGCTGAGTGCGGAGGGAAGCGGTTCCGGAAAGTCATTTTATTGTTCGTTTTTGTAGACAGCGCAGGTGAATACCACTCTTTTTCATTTTCTATAAAATAGTTTTTATTGTGGAAAAGCGTCAAAACATGAAAAAAGATATAAGTGAGGTATCTCTGTAATCTTACTGACCCGAAGAACAAAGCTGCCTTATCAATTTTACCACATGGGGAACGGTGTAAACTATCCCCCACAAAACAAATTCAGGAATTGCTGGTTTTTGTTCATTCTGACTCAAAAAAATCGGAATGAAAAATGATCAAAAAATGTCATGTGCCCAAAAATTGTACCAATAAAAACATCAACCCGTCCCAGAAAAGTAAAGACCTAACATGACTCTGTTGGCCAAAATATGGAAAAATTATAGCTCTCAAAATGTGATGATGCAAAAACTATTTTTGCAATAAAAAGGGTCATTAGTGTGTGACAGCTGCCAAACATAAAAACCCACTATAAATATGTAAATCACCCCCCCCCCCCCCCATTTATCACCCCTTCAGTTAGGGAAAAAAATGTATTTATATCCATTTTCCCATTAGGGTTAGGGTTGGGGATAAAGTTATGGTTGGGGTTGGGGCTAAATTTATGGTTAGGGTTGGGGCTAAAGTTAGGGCTAGGGTTGGGGTTAGGGTTGGAATTAGGGTTAGGGCTGGAATTAAGGTTAGGGTTGGAATTAGGTTTAGGGGTGTGTTAGGGTTAGGATTGTGGTTAGGGTTATGGTTAGTGTTGGGATTAGGGTTAGGGGTGTGTTGGGGTTAGGGTTGGAGTTAGAATTGGGGGGTTTCCACTGTTTAGGCACATCAGGGGCTCTCCCAACGCGACATGGCATCTGATCTCAGTTCCAGTCAATTTTCTATTGAAAAGTCAAACGGCGCTCCTTCCCTTCCGAGCTCTGCCATGCGCCCAAACTGTTTTATCTGCATATATGGGGTATTATCAGCGTACTCAGGACAAATTGTAAAACAGCTTTTAGGGTCCAATTTCTCCTGGTACTTTTAGTAAAATAAAACAAATTGGATCTGAAGTAATTTTTTTGTGAAAAAAAGTTAAATGTTCATTTTTTTAAACATTCCAAAAATTCCTGTGAAGCATCTGAAATCACTTCTTGAATGTGGTTTTGAGTACCTTGAGGGGTGCAGTTTTTAGAATAGTGTCAGTTTTGGGCATTTTCTGTCATATAGGCTCCTCAAAGTCACTTCAAGTGTGAGGTGGTCCCTAAAAAAATGGTTTTGCAAATTTTGTTGTAAAAATGAGAAATCGTTGGTCAACTTTCAACCCTTATAACCAGGGTCGGACTAGGCCACCGGAGAACTGGAAGATTCTCCGGTGGGCCCAGGCCCTGACACCTGCTGGCATACAGGGCCAGCAGCTTCCTAGGGCCCCCGCTGCTTCAGGGGCCCCCAGCCAGTGGGGTGTCACTAATAGCGGCACACCACGCAGCTGTTATGGGGCCCCCCTGTGCCAGCGGAGCAGCAGCAGGTGACAGGAAGCCTAAGCCTGTTCCTGCTGCTAAAGTGAAATGAATATTCATTCTTCCCCATGCCCCCATGGGCGTGGATAGGAGTTAATTAATTTCACTATAATAGCAGGCAGCGTTTGTCGCATGCTGCAGCTAACAGTGCCCACTATCAGGGTCCGCAGACCAGGGCCCCCACCCCCGCTCCCTCAGGGGCCCCCAGCCCACGCAGCCGCTATGGGGCCATAAGCCAGGGGGACCCGTCGCCAGCGCCGCCCCCAGCACGCATTAATGGAGGAGAGAGAGTCAGATGACGCTCCCTCTCCCATCATTCCCCTCGTCTCTGACACACAGCTGGTGCACGATGACATCACTTCATCACGTACCTGCTGTGTGCGAGGCCGACTGCAGTGCAGCCCCTGACATCGGAGCAGAGATGCCGCCAGAATCAGGGTGGGAGTGAGGAGAAGAGGCGAGTATTGCGTTTTTTTTATATATATATATCAGTGAGTCTGGGGCAGCATTATTCCCTATGGGGGGGCAGCATTATACCATATGGGGGAGCTACATTTTACCCTATGGGGGCAGCATTATTCCCTATGGGGCAGTGTTGTATCCTATGAGGGGGCAGCATTATTCCCTATTGGTGGGCAGCATTGTACCCTATGAGGGAGCAGCATTATTCAATATGGGGACAGCATTATTCCCTATGGGGGCAGCATTATTCCCTATGGGTGCAACATTATACCCTATGAGGGGGGCAGCATTATTCCCTGTGGGGGGAGATACATTATACCCTATGAGGGACAGCATTATACCCTATGGGGGAGCTGCATTGTACCCTATGAGGGGGGCAACATTATTCCCTATGGGGGGAGCTGCATTGTACCCTATAAGGGGGGCAGCATTATTGCCTATGGGGGAGCTACATTATACCCTATGGGGGGCAGCAGTATTCCCTATGGGGGAGATACATTATAGCCTATGAGGGCAGTATTATACCCTATGGGGAGCTGTATTGTACCCTATGAGGGGGGTAGCCTTATTCCCTATAGGGGGAGCTGCATTGTACCCTATGAGGGGGGCAGCATTATTCCCTATGGGGGAGCTGCATTGTACCCTATAAGTGGGACAGCATTATTCCCTATGGGGGAAGCTGCATTAAACCCTATGGGGGAGCTGCATTATACCCTATGAGGGAGGGCAGCATTATTCCCTATGGGGGAGATACATTATACCCTGTGGCGGGCAGCATTATACCCTATGGGAGAGCTGCATTGTACCCTATGAGGGGGCAGCATTAATACCTATGGGGGAACTGCATTATACCCTATAATGGGGCAGCATTATTCCCTATGGGGAAGCTACATTATACCCCATGGAGGCAGCAGTATTCCCTATGGGGGAGCATTATTCCCTATGGGAGAGATACATTATACCCTATGGGGGCAGCATTATACCCTATGGGGGAGCTGCATTGTACCCTATGAGGGGGTAGCCTTATTCCCTATAGGGGGAACTGCATTGTACCCTATGAGGGCAGCATTATTCTCTATGAGGGAGCTGCATTGCATCCTATAAGTGGGGCAGCATTATTCCCTATGGGGGAGCTGCATTATACCCTATGAGGGGAGCAGCATTATACTCTAAGAGGGGGGCAGCATGATACTCTGAGGGGGATACATTGCATTCTGTGGGGGGCTGCATTATACTATATGAGGGACTGCATTATATTCTATGGAGGGGTTGCATTATACTCTGAGGGGGCTACATTATATTCTGGGGGCTGTATTATACTATAGGAAGGGGCTGCATTATACTCTATGAGGGGGCTACATTATATTATATGGGGTGCTGCATTATACCCTATGAGGGGGTTGCATTATACTCTGAGAATGGTTGCATTATATTCTATGGGGTACATTACATTCTATGGGGGCTGCATTATATTCTATGAGGGGGCTACATCACACTATATGAGGGGTCTACTTTATATACTATGAGGGGGCTACTTTATATTCTATGAGGGGGCTACCCCAACACCTGCTACATAATCAAGACGTGTACTACCTATATTATACCCTGATATTAGCGTGTTTTACAGCACAATTGGTGGTCTTGTATTTATTTGTATGTAGCTACATAGTGGGCCCCAAGAATGATTTTCTCTGTTGGGCCCAAGGTGCTCCAGTCCGACGCTGCTAATAACTTCCTAACAAAAAAAAATTATGTTTCCAAATTTGTGCTGATGTAAAGCAAACATGTGGGAAATGTTATTCATTAACTATTTTGTGTGACAAGACTCTCTAACTTAAGGGTATTAAAACTAAAAGTTAGAAAATGGTGACATTTTCAAAATTTTCGCAAAATTTCCATTTTTTTCACAAATAAACACAAGTCATATCGAATACATTTTACCACGATCATAAAGTACAATATGTCACGAGAAAACAGTTTCAGAATCACCAGGATCCTTTGAAGCGTATCATAGTTATGACCTCATAAATTGACAGAGGTCAGAATTAGAAAAATTGGCCCGGTCATTAAGGTGAAAACAGGCTTCGTCTCAAAGTGGTTAAACAATAGGGCATGTTGCGTTCGCTTCCCTTTGTATCTGATCATTGGAGTTCACAGCTGCAGAGTTCCATATATGATCATCTTAGCATCCAGCCTTGAAGCAAACACTTATTAGTCAAAGTGGCAGAACCTTTTAAATCTACAAAAATACAGTCAGTCTTACATTTTTTTCAAACAGTATAACGCCTCCTGAAGGATTTTCCAAGATGAGATTCTTTACAATTATTCAAGTACCTATATTTGCTATGAAGATTGCTTCCTCCTACCTCACACCACTGGGAACTCTGTTTTGTTCCATTTTTCTGTGACCTGGAAAACTCAACCCAAACTTTGACATTCAAAAACCCTCAAGAGACTGCAGGAGACCTGCCGCAAGATTTGGTGGCAGCAGACACTAAGTTATCAGTTTGCACAGTAAGGTGCTAAATATGCCTAAACTCCAATGCATGCACCCCAAAAGCACAATAAAAGCCACCTCTATTTTTTTTTTAAAACTATAGAAAACCCCCCAGAAGTTCTAAGATTCTGTTCCGTGGAGCAATGAAACAAAATTAGAAAAAAGGCCCTATAGATCAGTGGTGTCTACAAGAAGAATGAGTCGCCTGCTGAAAGGAACATCTTAGAAAAATGCGTTTACAGAAAACCATAGAGACGTGGAAGCCATTGCCCATGAGTCCTTAGGAATGGTGCCTGAGGATCATGTCTAGATATGTATCACATCTGCAGGCAGTCATAACAGCCAGAAGGACAGCAGATCACAACAGCCAGGACAGCAGGTCACAACAGCCAGAAGGACAGCAGGTCATAACAGCCAGAAGGACAGCAGATCACAACAGCCAGAAGGACAGCATGTCACAACAGCCAGAAGGACAGCAGGTCACAAGAGCCAGAAGGACAGTAGGACACAACAGCCTGAGGGCTGCAGTACTAAAGACATTGTTAATGAAGGGATGAATAATCTAAAAACACCAATAGAAGTGTCATTTTGGGCTGAATTTTCAGAAACCAATGTTCTGTGGAGCAATGAAACAAAATTAGAAAAAAGGCCCTACAGATCAGTGGTGTCTGCAAGAAGAAGAATGAGTCATCTGTCAAAAGGAACATCTTAGAAAAATGCGTTTACAGAAAACCATAGTGACGTGGAAGCCATTGCCCATGAGTCCTCAGGATTGGTGCCTGAAGATGGTGTCTAGATATGTATTGCAACGCCCCAGGGTCCTGGTCGTTGCAGTAATATCATTCTCCTCTAGGGGGGAATGATGTTATGTTTGGAGGCAATGAAGGAGAACTCTTTGTCAGGTAACACAATGCATGCAATATGCTCACACTCCAGACCAGAAGAGGGAGCTCTAAGCCTGTTTAAGGTGAACTCCCCTATAAGAACATCCTGATCTGGAGGGAAAATGTTCAGTTCCTGTCAGGAAGACAGAGGGAGAGGAAGCATAGGAGCCCTGTGGCCTGAAGTGCCGCAGCTTCTAGGAAACAGACGGATAGAAAGCAGAACATATTGCAGCAAGCGTGAAGGAAAGCAAAGCAAAGGAGAGGATATCAGAGGGAAATCAGCCAGGAGCAGGCTGCTTCCTTATGAGGCGCAGAAATTCGGTGGCTGGAATTCCGAGGGAGTAAGGATCTCTACACTTTACTTCAGAGACCGGCAGGACAGCTATTTCCACGGTACCTGTCTGACCTATGCCCAGGAGGCACGGTGGCAAGTCCCAGAGGCTGGGGCATGCTAGAGTCCCTATAAACCACCTCAAGCCACCAGTCATATGGGTTTGTCTTATCCTATCTGGGGGACAGAGAAAGAGACATAACATCTACAACAGTTGTGAGGACCTTATGAGAAGCTAGCAGTAAGGGACTACAACACTGCAGCGCAAAGGAAGGCTACTGATTTTCACCTGGATAAGGGGACTCTGGATTTGCCTCCAAACCGGCCGGACTCTGACTGCCCTGTGGTCTGTGCTCTGGACTGTGGATGCTGAAACCTTCAGTAAAAAGGTAAAGAGACTGCAACCCTGTGTCCTTGTTCTTCACTGTGCTTCACACCATCCACCATCTACACACTGGGAAGCTCTGGGGACATACATCACACCAGCGGACATCTTAAAGCAGCGTCGGTCATCCTGACCGAATAGCTCAGGTGGCGTCACGAACATTCTCTTTAAAGACCTTTCCCCCTTTTACAACGGACGTCCCGAGGGCCACGGACCGGGTCAGCCACCATGACATCCCCCTGAGAATCGAAGGACCCGGTACCGAGTACCCCGCTGTCCTGATGGGGCGATCCAACTTAGCGTCACGAACAGGATCTACTTAAGCCTGAAAATCGGGTCATGTGCGCCTAGAGACTGTGCCTAACCGTGATTTGTGCTAAAAGACTGTGCATTGCCGCTAAAAATTGCCACCAAAATCCGCCATTGCGGCGTCACGTGGAGCGCGAGGGGGAGGAGACGTACCTTTGTGGGCGGAGCTAGCCAAAGAGAGCGCGAAGCAGGAAGACCAGGTGCTGCGCTGCTGCCTGGAACGCCGGAAGTGAAGACGTCATGCAGCGGAGCCAAAAGAAGAGACGCTGCAAAGAGCGGAGCACCAGAGAAACCGTTGCTGATTGCGGAGGGGATCCCCGAATTACATCAGGTTAATGAGGGGGAAGAACAATGTCTAACCCGGGAGGGGAGTTGGCGGCGGTTGCAGCCGCGAACCTAATAGCACCCCCGACCTCGCAGCGGATGTGCCCGCAGGCCCAGTGATGCCCCTGAGCCCCACGGAGAACACAGCCGCAGCTCCCCTAGGCCGGCCAGACACCGCCACAGCTATAACGGTCATCATGCCCTTTTCCATGCCATACATCCCTGGAGCAGCCTGGCTCCCGCAATATTCTGGAGAATCGCATACGTTAGCTGACTTTAAAGAAAGCCTCTGCAGCCTGCTTGAAGTTTATCCCCTGACAGTGTATCAGAAAGTTCACATTGTAACGGGCCAACTGCTTGGAGTGGCCCTGAGGGAGGTGAAATCCTGGCCAGCTGCGGATAAAGGGACTGTGCAGTGGATCTTTGCTAAGCTTAAAACCACCTTTGACACCCGCACAGCTACAGAAATCAAATTGAAGTTTTATGGGTGCAAGCAGAGGCTGCAGGATAGCCTACGGGACTATGCCCTTAATCTCCAGGAAGCACTGTGGGCAGTCAGGCAGGTTGATCCTAACAGCATGCACGATGAAGACAAACTCTTAAAAGAGCGGTTCATTGAGGGACTCCTGTGTAATAACCAAAGGGCCCAACTGCATCTCCTGGCCATGCAGAATCCGGACCTAACCTTTACACAATTCAAGACAAGGCCATTCAGGTGCTACAGGAACGGCAGCCCAGCCGTGCAGTACCCCCTAGGTGTCAAGCCCTCATGTACCACCAGGAGGTGGCGCCAGTCCCCAAGTCCCTGCTGAGGCCGATGCCCAGATCCTTGAAGAGGATTCTCCCGCAGGACTACGCCTCCAGATGCATGAGCTGACCAAGAACTTTGCTGCATTAGCCCGGACCATGCAGTCCCTACAGGAGGCCCCCAATGTGAAGATCAAGCTGGCTTCCAGACCGGAGGATGTTCCCTGGCGACAACAGAAGAAGATCCCACCGACCAGAGGAAGAGACGATTGCTATCATCAGGACGGAAGACCCCTCTGCCGCCACTGCAATCAGGCAGGACACATTGCAAGATACTGTCATTTAAACGAGCGACCCCTGGGGCAGAGGGCCAATCCCCATGAGTAGGACAACCAGGCCCACAAAACTGATTTTGGGCAGCACGGTGGCGCAGTGGTTAGCACAGCAGCCTTGCAGCGCTGGGGTCCTGGGTTCTAATCCCACCCAGGACAACATCTGCAAAGAGTTTGTATGTTCTCTCCGTGTTTGCGTGGGTTTCCTCCGGGCACTCCGGTTTCCTCCCACATTCCAAAGACATACTGATAGGAATTCTAGATTGTGAGCCCAATCGGGGACAGTGATGATAATGTGATGTAAAGCGCTGCGGAATATGTTAGCGCTATATAAAAAATAAAGATTATTAAAAAATAAAGATTATTATTAACTGGAGAGCCAAGTACGTTGGAGGACGACCTGTTCTCCCCATTGTGATCAACGTTATCCCAATGAACGCTCTGTTGGACACCGGTTCTCAGGTGACAACTATGCCTTACATCCTTTATAAACGTTATTGGGCTGACAGACATTACTCGTGGCCCTGATGATGATTTCACCATAGTAGCCAGTAACGCTCAACCCTTACCACAAGTGGGATACAAAGAGGTCACCATTAAAGTGGGGCGGGTAGAGTTGAAATCCCAAGGGATAGTGGTTGTTGATATTGATCACCGTGAATGTAATCCTATGATGACCATTGGCACTAATGTTATTGAAAATTGTCTGTCTGAGGTTATTGTCTTATTACAACAAGTGGCCGAAACTACTGGTTCCAGTGAGCAACTTATTTTGCAGAAAGAAATCAGAGCTCTGGTACAGAGACAGCAGGTACAACCATCTGGTGGAGAAATTGGCCATGCCACAGTGAGTGATTCAATCCCCATCGCAATCCCCCCATGAGCGAAATGTTAATATGGTGTCGTGCAGCAATAGGCCTCAAAGGTAAAGACTACCAGGCCTTGGTAGAACCTGTGTATTCAGATAGTAGGCCCACAATCCTGACAGCCCGAGGGGTGGTTGAATTCCGCAAGGGGAGGGTGCCAGTACGTGTCCTTAACTGTGGAGAGAAAGAGGTCCATCTAACCAAATATGCCACACTTGCCAAGCTGTTTACTGTTGATAATAATGTGATACAGGCAACAGAACCCTTGGTCCCATCTAACCAGGCAGAGGACAATGGCTCTGCAGGACAAATGGAAGATTGGTGTCAGAAATTACACGTGGGCACTGACTCTACACCATCACACCAAAAGCAAGGGGCTTACAGGGTGGTCCACGAGTATGAGCGGGTATTCAGCAAACACCCACTAGATTTTGGACAGGTAAAAGGGGTTCAACATCATGTCCCCATGGAAAATCATCCACCCATTAAAGAGAGATACCGTCCTGTACCTCTAGCTCATTATCAGTGTGCCAAAGACATGTTGCGAGAGATGAAGGAGGCTGGGGTAATTAGAGACAGTTGTAGCCCCTGGGCAGCTCCATTAGTCTTCGTCAGAAAGAAAGACGGCACGATGAAGATGTGTGTAGATTATAGGCAGATAAACCACATTACACACAAGGATGCATACCCTTTGCCTAGAATAAAAGAGTCATTAACTGCTTTAAAATCTGCTAACTATTTCTCTACCTTGGATCTCACCAGTGGGTACTGGCAGGTTCCCATAGCAGAAGCAGATAAGGAAAAGACGGCCTTTACCACACCGATGGGTCTCTTTGAATTCAACTACATGCCATTCTGACTGTGCAACGCCCCAGGAATATTTCAGAGGATGATGGAGTGCTGTCTTGGACACAAGAACTTTGAAACCGTATTGCTGTATCCGGACGATGTCATTGTCTTCTCCGAGACTTATGAGGACCATCTGGAGCACCTGGCCGAGGTGTTCAAAGCCCTGTCCAACTTTGGCCTAAAGGTAAAACCATCCAAATACCATCTGTTAAAGTCTAAAGTGCACTACCTGGGCCATGTAGTGAGTGCCGAAGGAGTGGCCCCAGACCCTGACAAGGTCACTGTGATCAGAGACTGGCCGAAGCCCAGCGACCTCCATGAAGTCCAGCAATTCCTTGGGCTGGTAGGCCACTACCGAAGATTTATCAAAGACTTCACCAAGAAAGCCACGCCACTACAAGAGCTGTTAGTGGGCCAATCCATGAAAACCAAGGGTAAGAATACCCCATTTGACTGGGACGACGGACTGGAGAGATCATTCACTGATTTGAAGTTAGCTTTGACGGGAGATGAGGTACTGGCTTAACCTGAATATGACCAACCGTTTGTGCTGTACACGGATGCCAGCAAGATGGGACTACGAGCAGTGTTGTCCCAGGTCCAGAAAGGCAAAGAGAGGGTAATTGCCTACGCCAGCAGGAAACTTCGTCCCACTGAAAGGAACCCTGAAAACTACAGTTCCTTTAAGCTGGAGTTCCTCGCCATCGTCTAGGCAGTGACGGAGAGTGTTGTGAATTCTGTGGCAGAGCTCCCTCCTGTGGTCACAAGTGGTACTTCGGCTGATTCTCTCTATGAGCTTCCGTTGGTGGAGGAAAGTGGTACTGCGGCTTCTGAGTTTCCTTCCTCAGGTGATGTGGTGAAGTCGTTAGGTGCTGCTCTATTTAACTCCACCTAGTGCTTTGATCCTGGCTTCCAGTCAATGTTCTAGTATTGGACTTGCTTCCTCCTGGATCGTTCCTGTGGCCTGCTGCTCTGCATAGCTAAGTTCCGCTTTTGTTATTTTTGTTTGCTGTTTTTTCTGTCCAGCTTGCTTATTTGGTTTTTTCTTGCTTGCTGGAAGCTCTGGGATGCAGAGGGTGTACCTCCTTGCCGTTAGTCGGTACGGAGGGTCTTTTTGCCCCCTTTGCATGGTTGTTTGTAGGGTTTTGTGTTGACCGCAAAGTTACCTTTCCTATCCTCGCTCTGTTCAGAAAGTCGGGCCTCACTTTGCTAAATCTATTTCATCTCTACGTTTGTCTTTTCATCTTACTCACAGTCATTATATGTGGGGGGCTGCCTTTTCCTTTGGGGTATTTCTCTGAGGCAAGGTAGGCTTATTTTCTATCTTCAGGCTAGCTAGTTTCTCAGGCTGTGCCGAGTTGCATAGGGAGCGTTAGGCGCAATCCACGGCTGCCTTTAGTGTGGTTGGAGAGGATTAGGGATTGCGGTCAGCAGAGTTCCCACGTCTCAGAGCTCGTTCTATGTTTTTGGGTTATTGTCAGGTCACTGTATGTGCTCTGACTTCTATGTCCATTGTGGTACTGAATTACCTAATCATAACAGGAGAGATTCAAGCACTACTTGGCTTTGGCAAAATTCACCGTCTTCACGGATAACAATCCACTGACACACTTGGACACAGCAAAACTTGGTGCCCTGGAGCAACGGTGGATGGCCCGGTTGTCCAATTATGATTTCACCATCAAGTACCGGGCAGGGCACAAGAATGCGAATGCCGATGCATTGTCCAGAATGACCAACTTGCCAGAGATGTGAGAAGATTCAGAAACACTCGAAGAAATAGAATTGCCAGCTTTCCACCGCCCCAAGGCAACTCAGTATTCTCATCCTGTGAGGAATCAGCACAGAAACAAGCCAGAAGCCACACTGAATCCCCTGCCCCACCATGGATGGGCAGAGACCCTGGACAGTGATCCCATGGTCCGTCGGGCAAAAGATCTCCTGATGCAGGCAGGTTCACACCCTGGCCCAGATGACCCACAAGAGACGCAACAACTGTGGAAGGAGAAAGGCAAACTATTTATCTATGATGGTAAGCTGTGCTGGAGAAGCATCAACCCACGCACTCATGAGTTGGTTTGGCAGATAGTGGTCCCAAGACAAAATGCGCCAATGATTCTGGAAGCATACCACGACGGAACAGGACACTTTGGATGGAAAAAGTTGGAGAGTCTACTTCGTGGAAGGTTCTACTGGGTCGGCATGAGAAAAGCCATCGAAAAGTGGTGCCGAGAGTGTGGCCTGTGTAGCCTGCACAGAAAAGACCGTGACAGTCAGAGGGCTCCCCTACAGCCCATAGTCACCAAACAGCCACTTGAATTGGTCACGCTAGATCATGTGAAGCTAACTCCAAGCTGGTCAGGCTATGTCTATGCCCTGACCATGGTGGATCACTACTAGGGTTGAGCGACCTTGACTTTTTTAGAGAGAGAGAGAGAGAGAAAAAGAGAGAGAGAGAGAGAGAGAAAAAGAGAGAGAGAGAGAGAGAGAGAGAAAAAGAGAGAGAGAGAGAGAGAGAGAGAGAGAGAGAGAGAGAGAGAGAGAGAGAGAAAAAAAAAATCCCATTGGCTTTGCATTGGGTTTCGTGTTTCGGTCGATCCTCGACTTTTCGCCATAATCGGCCGATTTCACTCGACTCGACTTTTGAGATAGTCAGGTCTCGCGAAACCCGGCTCGACCCTAAAAAAGTCAAGGTCGCTCAACCCTAATCACTACTCCAGATTCCTGGTAGTTGTACCTGTCAAGGATCTGACAGCAAGAACAGCAGCCAAGGCCTTCCAATGGTATTTCTGTAGACCACATGGATACCCAGAGAAGGTCCTTACTGATCAAGGTCCAGCCTTTGAAGCGGAAGTGTTTCAAGAGTTCATTAATGATCTGGTAGAAGGTTTACACAGTAAAATATCGATATTTGTAGATGATACAAAACTATGTAAAGCAGTTAATACAAGAGAAGATAGTATTCTGCAACAGATGGATCTGGATAAGTTGGAAACTTGGGCTGAAAGGTGGCAGATGAGGTTTAACAATGATAAATGTAAGGTTATACACATGGGAAGAAGGAATCAATATCACCATTACACACTGAACGGGAAACCACTGGGTAAATCTGACAGGGAGAAGGACTTGGGGATCCTAGTTAATGGTAAACTTACCTGGAGCAGCCAGTGCCAGGCAGCAGCTGCCAAGGCAAACAGGATCATGGGGTGCATTAAAAGAGGTCTGGATACACATGATGAGAGCATTATACTGCCTCTGTACAAATCCCTAGTTAGACCGCACATGGAGTACTGTGTCCAGTTTTGGGCACCGGTGCTCAGGAAGGATATAATGGAACTAGAGAGAGTACAAAGGAGGGCAACAAAATTAATAAAGGGGATGGGAGAACTACAATACCCAGATAGATTAGCGAAATTAGGATTATTTAGTCTAGAAAAAAGACGACTGAGGGGTGATCTAATAACCATGTATAAGTATATAAGGGGACAATACAAATATCTCGCTGAGGATCTGTTTATACCAAGGAAGGTGATGGGCACAAGGGGGCATTCTTTGCGTCTGGAGGAGAGAAGGTTTTTCCACCAACATAGAAGAGGATTCTTTACTGTTAGGGCAGTGAGAATCTGGAATTGCTTGCCTGAGGAGGTGGTGATGGCGAACTCAGTCGAGGGGTTCAAGAGAGCCCTGGATGTCTTCCTGGAGAAGAACAATATTGTATCATACAATTATTAGGTTCTGTAGAAGGACGTAGATCTGGGGATTTATTATGATGGAATATAGGCTGAACTGGATGGTAAAATGTCTTTTTTTCAGGCTTACTAGCTATGTTACTATGTAAGAGTTCTGCAACCTTTACAGATGCAAAAAGATCAGAACAACTCCGTATCACCCACAGACCAATGGAATGTGTGAGAAGATGAACCAAGTAGCGATTGACCTACTGAAAACCTTACCTATACAGGAAAGGATCTTATGGCCAGAAAAGTTGCCAGACTTGGTAGACTTGTACAACCACATTCCAGTGAATTCCACCAACTGTACTCCAGCATACCTGATGAGAGGAAGAGCCAGCAAACTACCTGTTGATCTAGACATCGGAGTCCTAATCCCAGAAAATACCTCACCAGATGCGGATTGGGATACAGAAAGACAGCAAAAGTACTGTCAAGTACAAGAATGCATTGAAGAAGTCTATCTAAAGCCAGACAAAAACAAGAGAGAGACTACAACTAACGTGCTCCTGCAATTCCCTTGTCACCAGGTGAACAAGTGTTAAAGCATAAAAGGCGAATGAACAAATTTGATGATCAATGGGAAGCAGAAGCATATACCATCTTACCGTCCAACTTTGACAATACTAAAGTCTGTCTTATCAGAAAAGATGGAGGAGAAACTTCGACGGCAGTATCCAGACACCATCTCAAGAAATGCCCTGATAAATTGAGGAACTGAGAAACCGATCCAGGAACATCTCCACCTATGGAAGAGAAGATGATACACACTGTTCTTGGAGATTTTCCCCAGTCTTAGACTCCAGTACATCAGGCCATCGTGATACCTGTCTTAACGTTTCCTCAGCTGGAAATACCAGAACAAAATGTGACTCAGAACCATCCAGAACCTGAAGAGACTCTGCACCAACAGGTTCAAGCAGCAATTGTCACCCCAGCAGTGGAACCAGACAATCCACCCTCTGCTATTGGTGAAACTGTTAGACCCATGGTGAATCTGAGACCACGCAGACGACTACCTAGTATACTTACACATAGTACATACACTAGTGGGTACACTACAACAGACACAGTAGATCAGGAACTACGCAGGTCTACACGTAGCACCAAGTGTCAAATCCCAGCTCGTTACAGGGATTAAAAATGTTAATAACTGCTGATATATGTTTGAATTGTTTGCTTATTTTTGTTACAGGTTTAAAAATGGATATTGCAGTAATGGACATTGCTTACCCAAAAACTTTCTTTGTAAATAGTTTGGCACCCTCAAACTGCCCACTTTGCCAGCGTGGGTAAGAGCCTTTCTTTGCTACATCTGACCAAAGACAATACAGATGTACTTTTTATAAACATGTTTTGCAACGTTCAAGTGTCCTCACCTCCCATAATGGGAAGCCAAAGTTTTATAATTGTTCAAATGTTTTTCAACATTTTTTATGTCTGTATGCTAACCTGTAACTGTTGTTTTTCTTTTCCCAGTTCGGGAGTACTGGATTTAACGGGGGTTGGGGAGTGCAGTGCCTTAGGGTCCTGGTCATTGCAGTAGTATCATTCTCCTCTTGGGGGGGAGTGATGTTACATTTGGAGGCAATGAAGGAGAACTCTTTGTCAGGTAGCACAATGCATGCAACATGTTCACATTCCAGACCAGAAAGGGGGAGCTCTAAGCCTGTTTAAGGTGAACTCCCCTATAAGAACATCCTGATCTGGAGGGAAAAGGTTCAGTTCCTGTCAGGAAGACAGAGAGAGGAAGCATAGGAGCCCTGTGGCCTGAAGTGCCGCAGCTCCTAGGAAACAGACGGATAGAAAGCAGAACATATTGCAGCAAGCATGAAGGAAAGCAAAGCAAAGGAGAGGATATCAGAGGGAGATCAGCCAGGAGCAGGCTGCTTCCTTATAAGGCGCAGAAATTCGGTGGCTGGAATACCGAGGGAGTAAAGATCTCTACACTTTTCTTCAGAGACCGGCAGGACAGCTATTTCCACGGTATCTATCCGACCTATGCCCAGGAGGCACGGTGGCAACTCCCAGAGGCTGGGGCATGCTAGAGTCCCTATAAACTGCCTCAAGCCACCAGTCATATGGGTTTGTCCTATCCTATCTGGGGGACAGAGAAACAGACATAACATCTACAACAGTTGTGAGGACTTTATGAGAACCTTAGCAGTAAGGGACTACAACACTGCAGCGCAAAGAAAAGCTACTGTTTTTCACCTGGATAAGGGGACTCTGGATTTGCCTCCAAACCGGCTGGACTCTGCCTGTCCTGTGGTCTGTGCTCTGGACTGTGGATGCTGAAACCTTCAGTAAAAAGGTAAAGAGACTGCAACCCTGTGTCCTCATTCTTCACTGTGCTTCACACCATCCACCATCTACACACTGGGAAGCCCTGGGGACACACTTCACCTGTGGGAAGGTATACCATCTAGCTGCCATAACATCACCCCAGCGGACCCCTTAAAGCAGCGTCGGTGATCCTGACCGAATACCACAGGTGGTGTCACGAACATTCCCTTTAAAGACCTTTCCCCCTTTTACAACGGATGTTTTCGAGGGCCACGGACCGAGTCAGCCACCGTGACATCCCCCTGAGAATCGAAGGACCCGGTACCGAGTACCCGGCTGCCCTGACGGAGCGATCCAGTATCACTTCTGCAGCAAGTCATAACAGCCAAAAGGACAGCAGGTCACAACAGCCAGAAGGACAGCAGATCACAACAGCCAGGACAGCAGGTTACAACAGCCAGAAGGACAGCAGGTCACAACAGCCAGGACAGCAGGTCACAACAGCCAGAAGCATGTAGAAAAGCTGCGGAGACACCATCACGTGTTTCTCAATGCCAGCAATAAATAGCCAGGTCTTTCACCGGGAAGGAACAACCACGGGAAGGGCAGCATCCAAAAAGGAAAACCACCTATGCCAAAACATGGTATCCATCCACAGACAGCTGTTTCGGGGTATTTGCCCCTCATCAGTGTGGAGTAGGAAACTGGCTATTAGGAGCAGTGCCTAGTAAAAGGACTATAAACCAAAAGGACAGCAGATCATAACAGCCAGAAGGACATCAGATCACAACAGCCAAGACAGCAGGTCACAACAGCCAGAAGGACAGCAGATCACAACAGCCAGGACAGCAGGTCACAACAGCCAGAAGGACAGCAGGTCACAACAGCCAGGACAGCAGGACATAACAGCCAGAAGGACAGCATGTCACAACAGCCAGAAGGACAGCAGGTCACAACAGCCAGAAGGACAGCAAGTCACAACAGCCAGAAAGACAGCAGATCACAACAGCCAGAAGGGCAGCAGGTCACAACAGCCTGAGGGCTGCAGTACTAAAGACACTGTTAAGGTACCTTCACACATAACGATATTGTTAACGATATCGTTGCTATTTGTGACGTAGCAACGATATCGTTAATGAAATCGTTCTGTGTGACAGCGACCAACGATCAGGCCCCTGCTGGGAGATCGTTGGTCGCTGAATAAAGTCCAGAACTATATTTCGTCGCTGGACTCCCTGGAGACATCGCTGGATCGGCGTGTGTGACACCGATCCAGCGATGTCTTCACTGGTAACCATGGTAAACATCGGGTAACTAAGCGCAGGGCCGCGCTTAGTAACCCGATGTTTACCCTGGTTACCATGCTAAAAGTAAAAAAAAAACAAACACTAGATACTTACCTACCGCTGTCTGTCCTCCAGCGCTGCGCTCTGCACTCCTCCTGTACTGGCTGTGAGCCGGAAAGCAGAGCGGTGACGTCACCGCTCTGCTTTCCGGCTCCCAGACAGTACAGGAGGAGAGCAGAGAAGCAGAGCGCAGCACTGGAGGACAGACGGCTGTAGGTAAGTATCTAGTGTTTGTTTTTTTTTTTACTTTTAGCATGGTAACCAGGGTAAACATCGGGTTACTAAGCGCGGCCCTGCGCTTAGTTACCCGATGTTTACCCTGGTTACCGGCATAGTTGGTCGCTGGAGAGCGGTCTGTGTGACAGCTCTCCAGCGACCAAACAGCGACGCTGCAGCGATTCGAATCGTTGTCGGTATCGCTGCAGCGTCGCTAAATGTGAAGGGGCCTTTAGTGAAGGGATAAATAATCTGAAAACACCAATAGAAGTGTCATTTTGTGCTGAATTTGCAGAAACCACTTGTTACATTAGTTTTGTTCAGATATTTACATTGATCGTGATTCATTGGTTTATTGTCAAGAGTAGAAAGTTTGCCGATTTTCCTAACAAACCAAATTTGATACGTGGGGGAATCATTTTGACTATATCTGTATCTTTAAGAATTTTACAAAAATGTATCAATTTAGCCAATTAAACCACTTTTGTAAGATCGCTTTTTTGTATTTTCGTTTTGATTTTTTTCGGAGTGCAGAATTACGTTCGCGTTTACCTAAAATGAGAGAATGACATGAGAAGTTTTACGTTAAGCAGCAGAATATAAAGGCTAATCTTATTTAAAAGTAATGTGTGTTTTTTGAGTGGACGCCCAGATACGTTCAACTGGGACCGATGCTTTTTTTTTCTCGCAGGCTCGAAGTTCTACAGAGAAACTTTTTTTTTTCTTTGCCAGAGCTAAATACTCTTGTGGCTGCGTTTAATAAAGAAACAAGTCTTAGGTAAAAGGATATGATTTTTTATGACATAAAGAATGCAAATAACTCTCAGCCTCTTGCCTGGACCGGGTTTGGGGCTGATGTGATGGGGGTTTAATAGTGACTTATAACCTGTGCTGACAATGTGCAGGCCTCCGCAACGTCATTTAACTCATTTATTCTGCTTGCTGTAAAAACAAAGAAATGGGCAAATAAATATATGGAAAGTTCATTGTTTGTCAGGGGTTCCCGAGCCAAAAGATTTCGGTGACCTTTTAAAATTCGGTCCCCTGCTAGTACTAAAATGTCTGTCACTCAGCGTACACGCCGGCATAATTTGCCCTCTTCACCCAGGAGGACCTTGTTTTTCTCCCTTTCAACTGCTTGTACGATTTTCCAATCAGCTGAATTAAAAAAAATAAAAAACCTTTTCATTTTTTTATTTTTTTTTGGGAGGATTACAGTAAGTTGCAGGCTGACGATTACAATGCGCAGTGCTGCAGAGGATTATTAATGGTTCTACCTACTGATGTCCTCTCAGCGCTGAGCCGGGCCTGCGATCGCTCAGTATTAATTAGATGGAGTGAGGGAAGCGCGGTCAAGTGATGCACGGGGTCGTCCGAGGAGCTTCATTTCATCAGAGGTGGAGACCCATTGATCATCGAGGCCTCCTATCGACCATGTCTAAACCTCTAATTCACCATCTACTTAATGACTTGTTTTAGCTTAAGAGGCTCAGTGACTTGACAGCATCAATGTCCACTAACAATGTCAAACAGGTGGTTTTAATAAAAGGTTTTCTGAGATTATTTTTTAATTTTTTTTTTTTTTGGGGGGGGGGAGGTTTAATGCTGAGCTGCAGTTCAACAGACACAAGTGAGGTCTCTAAAATAAGGTCTGCTGCAAGACATAGATCAGCAGATGGAAAGCAAACTCTTCACTGCTGACATTATGCAAGAGTTCATGTTCCCAAACAGGAGACACTTATGCTAATCTGTATTTCAGGAATATTTAACCATTTACGGTCTTAATAAAATTACCTAGTGATCAAAGCTCCAAATCATTCAAATTTCCTGCAGCATCCACTAGAGGGTACTCACAAGCTTACTGACATCACATTCACCTGTAATAAATCTGTATACAGGGGGCTCCCCCTAGTGGTGACTGCAGACAGTATCTTATCATGTATCTCTGTATACAGAGAGCTCCCCCTAGTGGTGGCTGCAGACAGATCTTATCATGTACCTTTGTATACAAAGAGCTCCCTCTAATGCTGCCTGCAAACAGGATCTTATCATATATCTCTCTATACAGGGAGCTCCTCCTAGTGGTGGCTGCAGACAGGATCTTATCATGTACCTTTGTATACAGAGAGCTCCCTCTAGTGGTGACTGCAGACAGGATCTTTTCATATATCTCTCTATACAGGGAGCTCCCCCTAGTGGTGGCTGCAGACAGGATCTTATCAGGTATCTCTGTATACAGGGAGCTCCCCCTAATGGTGGCTGCAGACAGAATCTTATAATGTACCTTTGTATGCAGAGAGCTCCCCCTAGTGGTGGCTGCAGACAGAATATTATCCTGTAACCTACGCTGTAGATATGCTATAAAGACATATTATGAAATTGATTGCCCTGTACAAGGAGCACATGGAGTCCTTATGTAGCCATATTAGGCCTCTTTCATACGTCCGTGTCTCCGGTACGTGTACTGACAGTTTTCTCACATACCGGAGACACTGACACACGTAGAACCATTCAAATGAATGGGTCTATGCACATGTTTCCGTGTTTTCACGGACCGTGTGTCGGTGTTGAAAATACGGAGACATGTCCGCTTATCTCCGGCAGCATGGTCCGCAAAGCGTCCCGCACACATGCACACAGAGAACAGTGTGCACTCTCCTCCGTGTGCACGTACCGAGGTAGGAGAGACAGCGCTACAGTAAGCGTTGTCCCCCCTGCGTGTGATGCTGAAGGCAGCATTCATCTGTTCTCTCCTGTAGGAGAGAAGAGATGAAAAATCAAGTTTTTTTGTTAAAAATAAAGTTTGGGGGTCACCTCCCGCCTCCCATCCCCGGTGCGCCCGCCCAATTGTAGAGAAATACTCACCCAGCTCCTGCGATGTCTCCTCTCAGCGCCGGCAGCCTGTCTTGTGTGAGCTATTCATCGCTGTAATGAGCGGTACCACGTGACCGCTCACACAGGACAAGCTGCCGGCGCTGAGAGCAGACATCGCAGGAGCTGGGTGAGTATTTTTCTGCAAGAGGGCGGGCGCACCGGGGAGGGGAGGCGAGAGATGACCTCCAAACTTTATTTTAAACAAAAAAAAAACTTAATCTTTCATCCCTTCTCTCCTGCAAGCACTGCTTTCAGCCGAGCAGGACAGAAGGGATGAATGCCGGCTTCAGCACCACATGCAGGGGACAACGCTTACTGTAGCGCTGTCTCTCCTGCACGGTCCGTATGGTCCTCAGGCGGCACACGGGCGGCACACGGGCGGCACACACTGATGTGCCACGTGAGCATACGGACACGGATAACTCCGGTATTGTTTTCTCCGGTACCGGAATTATCTGGACGTGTGAAACCGGCCTTAGGGAATTGAAGGATCGTCAAGCAGGGTTGCCAACCTTTCATAGATTGCTGTGAAGTTTGTAAAAATATCAGTGTCTGTATAAAGAATGTTATTTGCATTTTGTTAATCCTCAGTTTCCTGATCTTGAGACATATAGTCCCAGAGCCACGAGGTAACGACTTGTCACATTACAGGTCTTGTCTTTCTGTGATAAGTCCACGTTTCACATATTAATCTGTGTCCATGATCCTATAACCTCATCCTCTACGGAGGCTTGAGTACTTTTAATGGATGCACAGTTTACAATTAATGGACCTTCAGCTGCTCAGACGTCTTGGGAAATGTCTTCTCTTCGTTGATCTTAATTGCGAAGTGTGAGGATAAGGTAAGATCTCCCTGCAGGTCACACAGATGCAGCAGGGCTGAATTTGTCTTCTAGCACAGGCCTTAGCTGCTGCAGAACGTCATGTTGAAGAGAAAGTAAGACCGTCAGATCAATCATGGAATGGCTCCTTGGTGGCTTTTCTTCTAGAGTCACCATTTAATGTTGTCAGCCCTAGTGAAAATGCTTCTCACTCCCCAATGAGACCAATGATAAAGGATCAGTGGTTCACGTGCCGGGGCACCGCTGCTCCTTCACTTTCACCTCCATGACAGACACCCAGGAGCGTTCTTCCCAGTTTTGGACTTTCTCATGACTAATAAATGCCCTTGTCTTGACAAGCGAGACATGAAGCAGAAGATTGAGCGCAGCACGGCCGGGACGTTCCTTGTGAGGGTCACTCATCCCATTCATCCCATCGTTCTGGCCGCCGTTCAATGCTGAACATCTGATACTACACAACATTCATCATTCATTTCCCCGCGCCACGGGGAGAGGAAACACAGGATGGCCGCAGAACGAGAGGTCTTGTCACGGACACATTAAGCAGATCTACGAGCAGATGGAGGATGAGCTGATGATGATTCTGCAGTCTTCACCTTCTCACCTGTCCTTGCTTCAGTCTCCCCCATCATCTCTTGCCTCTTGGGCCAGCAGTAAACTTAGTTTCCATGTGACCTGATGATTGGCAGAATTATTGAATGCAGCTCTGGATGTAACTGGAAAGACAGGAAATAACTTTGTCAGTTCAAAATACGTGAAGCAAAATGTCTGCAAAGTGATTGAAAATGACCAGCTGTCGTCAGTGTGATACTTGGACAAGAGACTAGGAAGAGAGGAAAATGTTACTGTATGAGCAGAATCTACAACCATGGAAATACATAAGTCCGCATAGGAGCTTCATATATCGAATGGTGGATGTCAGAGAAAAACTAAAATCCAAAAGACATCTCAAGAGAGAGGGACACATCTCCCTCACATTGACCACATAGGATTAATTATAGCTGAGAAGAGAGAAACTAATTATATTTAGGGAAGAAGGAAAGAACGAACAATTTAACCTCCATTGTAGTAGGGGCTTCTTGCAGTGACTATGTAAATGCAACAGGGAGATTTGCTGGGAAGAAGACAACCAGAATGACATCGGTTTACGCAAAGGCAGGGAAGTACCTCTCCCAGGGATAGAGCTTCCTCTGATCAAATAATCTTCTTAGACTCTTTGGAGCCAATGGTCAGAGATTAATATTGGGGTTTGCATTGATCTAATAACAATGGGAGATATATTTTTGGCGTCGTAGCAATGAGATGAACGGAACACATTCACCCACATCACCGTAACGCTGGCAGAACCATTCCAACTTAATGACTGCACTCGTATAATGAAAGTTGCTTATATTAAAGGTTTATTCGGCTCAGAATTGTGGTGAAGCGATAGGTAAATATAACGTTTCGGCCAACCCGTGGCCTTGATCACAATATCGCTAAATAGAAATTGTTAAGATAAGAATACTGTGGGGCTGGGGAAATCTGATAGATGTGTCCAAGCGGTGAGGAGGCTCCTACTAGTTTGGTTTACACAACTGCGTCCTCTATCAGATTTCCCCAGCCATGCAGCATTCTTATCTTAACAATTTCTATTTAGCGATATTGTGATCAAGGCCACGGGTTGGCCAAAACGTTATATTTACCTATCGCTTCACCACAATTCTGAGCCGAATAAACCATTAATATAAGCAACTTTCATTATACGAGTGCAGTGATTCCTTTACTTTATGATTTATGGGACTCCTGGCCCCGTTCACTGGCACCGTGAATCACAGTGGTTGAGTGCTAGCTTTCTATGTTCTCTACATTCCAACTTAATAACAATCTGATGGATGATGCTATCTGGGCCATGTTTCATCTCTGTAAAGGTAAAATCACGATAAGAAACATGGCAACAATATCTACCACCTGGGCACTCTAGGGGAAAAGATATCCTGTAAGTTGTGGACCTCATAAAATTCTAACAGACACTGCACATCCCACAACCAGCCCCCATATGAGCTCACCAAGTGAAGGTATGTGTGCATAAATTTGATCTAATAAAAAATAATGTTTGGGACTTTCTCTTTGTTCATTCTGGAAGACAAAAGTTTGCTGTGAGAGTGTTCCATTTTCCCAATCAGAACGCTTCCCTCCATAAAGGGCCATTCCTGCAACATCAGGTTTAGCACTTCTCTTACGTCATTCCTTTTTATTTTATGTAATTGTATACACCGTATTGTTTTATTCCCATTTTGCATCATCTTTGTATATTTTTAACACCTACAATATCGCCTTTAATCAAAATTAAGCCAAGTGATAATTATTACTAACACCAAGAATGAACACCAGGCCATAACATATGAAAAAATACAAACTTTATTTTGAACATATCTAAAACCATATACCACACAAAAAATTATGGAGCAACCAAAATACAGAGACAACCGACAGGTATGACTGGAACAGTGGCAAAGAACTATATATATAAAAGGAGTAACCTTCCAATCAATCATATAGTGCGTATATACACACCCGCAAGAAAGAAAAAAAAAAAAAATCCTGCAGGTGTAGCCAGTAGTATCCCCAATGCAGCAGTCATAGATGACAATGCCCAAAGATTATTTAAATAGAATATAAGAAATATGTATGTATTAATGTTAAATATATTAAAAGACTAATAGGAAATAAATATATCTTAGTAACAAGTGCAATGTCACCGACAGCCGCAGCATCATGGACAACCACCATGCAGTCACCAACCACGACACCCGACGCGCGTTTCGCTGAGGAAAGCTTCATCCAGGGGTGGTCGGTAGCTGAAAAAGAGGCTTATTTATACTTGTCATTGGCCAATGACAGAGAGGCACACTGACTCTCCATAAAAAATACCCCAAAAGAACCATTACTAAGCATCTTGCTGATCGCGCATTCCAGATATGTTGTACAAATATTTTAAACATACATAATGATCGCATTATCCCTCATATCATGATGAAATTCTCACTGATACTAGGAGATCACTTCCGGAGCCTCCCGCTTCACTTCCGGGTTACAGGCATCTGGTTGTTGATGTAACCATGGCGATGAAACACCGATCACATGATTAGAATGTTTACCATTCATACACCATCTCCGGATGACCAGCTAACAATGGAGCATGGAACAAAGCATATCAATCTAAGACATACGCCGTTCTCAGTAGGCAAAAATAAGCCGATTCAAAGGTCTTCATAACAGCCCAGCTCCAATCATATACGCCGTATAGATATAAAAATCAACGTATCTTCTGACAAGGAGAAATACATGATGACGCCAGTTGTCATAAGAACAGGGCACGCTTGTATTATGAATAAGAAGCCAAAATACAGGGTCCCATTCATCTTATAGTGTGGCGCAGCACCAAAGGCGGCTTATATCCACTGTGTTACCAAATGACAGTTGGTTCGAGTCAAATCTTTGTATATTTTGTATAATCACTGCCTACCTTTCTGGATTAACCCCTTAGTGACGGAGCCAACTTTTTAAAATCTGACCAGTGTCACTTTATGTGGTAATAATTCTGGAACACTTCAACAAATCCCACTGATTTTGAGACTGTTTTTTCGTGACACATTATACTTTATGATAATGGTAAATTTAGGTCAATATGTTTTGTGTTTATTTATAAAAAATATCAAAAATTTGAGAAAAATGTTAAAAAATTAGCAATTTTCAAAATTTGAATGATTATCCCTTTAATCCAGATGGTCACACCACAGCAAACCATTAATAAATAACATTTCCCACATGTCGGCTTTACATCAGCACCATTTGTAAAATGTTATTTTATTTTTTTAGCATTTTAGGAGGTTTAAAAATGTAGCAGCAATTTTTCATTTTTTCAAGGAAATTTACTAAATTTATTTTTTTAGGGACTCATCCATGTTTGAAGTGACTTTAGGGGTCCCAGATATTGGGAAACCCCCAAACATGATACCATTTTAAAAACAGAACCCTCTGACATATCGAAAACTGTTGTCAGATAGTTTATTAACCCTTCAGGTGCTTTACAGGAATTAATGCAAAGTGGCATGACAGAAATGAAAATGTGTATTTTTACCAACTAAATGCCTCTAACTTCTGAACAGGTTACAATGTTCAGAATGGGATGCTGGTCAGTATGGGGCGTAGTAACCAATCTATGTACCGGGATAATGGTTCTGTAAGTGAACCAATCCCGGACACGATGGGACGTCCTGGAGGGTCTACTACTGATTTGTGTATCTTGGGGACGTGATACCAATGTGGTTTTATGGGGAACTCCGGCAGCAATTTTTCAGCCTTCTTTAATGTGATTACCCCTGCTTCCACTGATTGTTTCAGGATGGATTATATAGGCCCGGTTAGACATACAGTGAATGCGTTTATATCATGCAAAACTAAGTACGTGGTATATGTAGTATATTGTCCTTGCGGACGATTTTACATCGGAAAAACAATCCGTTGTCTTTATGTGCGATTTCGCGAGCATTGTAGATCCATCACCACTGGCAAAGGTGTGCCTAGACTGATCGAGCATATTCGTGAAGTGCATGGAGGGGACCCCAGTGTAATGACATTTGCAGGAATAGACAAAGTAGTCTTACCTTTTAGGGGAGGAGATCTGCACAACATGCTTTTGAGAAGAGAAGCACGATGGATCATGCAAACGAACGCTATGGGCCCCTTAGGCTTTAATGAAAGGGTTGATATGTCCATCTTTTTATAAGACACAGAACACCATAGTCACTGCGGACTTATTTATATTTATATACGCTGGGTCTTGAGCCAGGGCAAGCTAAAGTAGTACCGGGTCTTGATACAGCGTTAAAAAAGTTACTAAATGCTGCGTTTTTCATCCCAGGGCATTCCCATTGAGAGTAAATGGTTTTCAATCAATATGTCCCAACGTAACATGTTAGGTCTGATTGTATTTAAAAGGGTTAATTGCTGGAATCATTAGTAGTAACATATTGTGATTTGTATAAATTTAACAGCACTGTCATTGATGTGTTTTGGTGTGAACCATGTTTTTAACGTGTTTTTAGTATTTTGTCACGCAGTGAGGTGGTTTCCAGCTTACAAAGGGTGGAGGTAGGGGGAGGGGTTTTATGGCTCCGACCTTCTACTTCCCCCGGCGTTTCTGGCATTCACTCACTGACCCGTAGAAGCGCCCATCAGGCGCGAAACGGCCGTCGTCAGGCTTGCCGCTCTCATTGTACAGCACCCCCGGCCGTGAAGATTTTAACCATGTGTGAATAAATTTACCTGTCTCGGATGATCGGTGAGTGCTGCCTTTTTCTTCTTTGCAAATGTACAAGTCTACGTGGATGTCTGGCACAGCACCCGAGATCTGCAGATATGACTTCCAGTGCAGGTGAGCAGTTTCCACTAAGATTAGTAGGCGGTGGTGCGGTCTATTTGCTCTCTCACACTACTACAAAACATAAACTTGTATTACCGACGCATCGCGACATATGGACACACGTTCCATACATCGTGCACTGGATGTGTCGGTAATTGGTGGACCGTCGTCACAAAAAAAGTTCAATGTAATTTTCTTTTGTGCGACGCGTCCGCCATTTTCAACCGCGCATGCGCGGCCGAAACTCCGCCCCCTCCTCCCCGGACTGCAGAGTGGGCAGCGGATGCGTCAAAAAACTGCATCCGCTGGCCACTTCGTGCAAAAAGTTCACAACATCCGTTGGGACGTTAGCCCGATGCATTGCGACGGGCCCGTACCGACGGAAATGTGAAAGAGGCCTTAAATGCGTATGTATTGATCTCTGTTACACACACCACCCCTTTTATTGCTTTGTTGTCTGAGATGCCCATTTTTTAATTATTTTTATTTTTAAAGGATTTTCAATAAAGATTTTGTGACTTTTAATTATTATGGTGTGTTGAGCTGGTTCCACCCCTATTTTCCTCATTTCACTATAGCGTTGTGCAGCAGCGGGGACGCTGTGCTCCTCCCAAATTGGAATAGCATCTCAGGGGTGATCTGATTTTTTTCCTTATTATTCATGGGATCTCATGACGCCTTCACCCCGGCTGTTATCTTTGACAGTAGATTATTAATAATTACAACAAAAAAATAAAGTCTATTTCATCAGGTCTCAATTTGAATGCATTGGATCTATGATAAGTGGTTGCAAAAGTGTTTATATATCAATTTCTGCACATAAGCTGATGCACTTTACTACGACTGCACATTTCAAAAATTGTGTGTCATCACAAAAGTCCTCACCGAGTCATGTATCCATCCACAGTTGGGTATTATGCATCCACAGTGTGTGAACACGTTCATGGACATTAGATAATTGTCATCCTGTCATGTTTTCCTGATCTGTTGATTACCATGAACTTCAAATTGTCACCAGATCTCACCAAAATGTATCACAGTCAATATCTAATGTCTGTAGTCACCTCTTCTGTGAGGTCTTAATCTGGAAGGCCTCCGTTATTAAGGCTCTGGCTGCTTACATTCATTTTTATGAACAAAGTTATGATCTGTGAGACTGGGAGAGATGCAGAATAGTTAGGGGCATTGTAAGACCATCAGAAAACCAACGTGCAATGTCCTGGAGCTGCACCGGACTGTGAGATCCTTAGGCCATCACCACCGCTGTTCATGAGCCAGATGCACAAACTGCTCTTGTTCATGTGAAGAATCGGCTCCTTATAGGGGGTTTGGTTGCAAATTGCGCTGCAGTGGATGTGTGAGGCGGCCAGGGTGGTAGTCATGGTGAGGGGTTGCTGCTTCAGCACATGACACTGCTCCCAACTGTCCCTCATACTGCAGGACTGTCCCGATTTTGAGTCTGTGCCCCGCAGTCCCGCGCGGGGCTCTGCTTCTCCCACACAGCCAGCAGGAGAAGCAGCTGTCACGCCCCCTTGTATTAGGCTACGCCCCCCTCCATGTCTTCTGCGTGGTTCAGAGAGGGAGAGAGGACATTCTGAGGTGTGTGTGTGTGTGTGTGTGTGTGCGTCAGTGTGTGTGTGTGTGTTGCTGCTGGCCCTGCTGTGCTTACAGTACTAGGCATTATAACCTGGAGTAGTAGCAGCAGTTAGAGCAATTCAGTGCAGCCTGTTATTCATAGGCACGGTATATATATATATATATATATATATATGTATCCTTTATATACTATAGCAGTTATGGAGTGGAGCCAGTAGATAGTGGTGTTGTCTGAGTGCATGCAGAGTTCGCAGAGCTGGGCTACATTGCAATGTGCAGGATCTGTGAGGCAGCAGTGTGGACAACGACAGGTGGTGAAATATTTGCCTGCATTGTAAGCAGAGCTGCTGTGACACATCTACAGCCTCGACTGTACACTGGCATGGTCATGTGTGGCCATTATACTGTACGCAGCATCATGTGGGGCCATTATACAGTACACAGTATCATGTGTGGCCATTATCCAGTATGGAGCAGTGTGGCCATTATATAGTATTGAGCATCATGTGGTGCCATTATACAGTATGGAGCATCATGTGTGGCCATTATACAGTATGGAGCATCATGTGTGGCCATTATACAGTATGGAGCATCATGTGGTGCCATTATACAGTATGGAGCATCATGTGTGGCCATTATACAGTATGGAGCATCATGTGTGGCCATTATACAGTATAAAGCACTGTGTGGCCATATTTTTCTCTGTTTATAATTATTGTTTATGAAATAGTGTGATCAGCAGTGCTAAATGGGTGTGGTTGGGGCATGGATATGCGTGTGATTAGTTCAAAAATGGGTGTGGTCAGGGGCACGGCATAAAATTTGCCATGTCGCACTGTGCACGCCGCTACCTTTATCCTTCTATACCTTCTTCAAAAGTTGGGACGTATGACACCCTTGCACCCCACAAATAAAATACAAAGTCCCCACTGCTGTGTGATATGTGCATTGTGTAATTCACTCATTTTGGGTTAGAATTCTCATCAGGTTGCAGAGTTACAGTTCTTTTTTTTAACAAAATAACTTTACTTAACACATTCAGTCCAGTGACAGGCATTGCACGGTGATCCTCAACGTTCTCATTTCCTTTCCTCTATGCTGTCCCTTTGTGACATGGGGCCAGGGCTGTAGTCATGGCCGACAGTAATCCATTTATCACCCCCTTATCCCCTCTCAGCATGCGATCATGTTTCCTTCCCCGAGTACCTCGGTGCTGCATCTCCACGCCATCAGGGTTCCACCGGTGTGTGATTGGGTTCTCTGCAGACGGCTTAGCAATAAGAAAGTCACAGTCTGGCTTCACTTCAACAACATCTTTACTCAGCACATCTAGGTCATCTTCAGTTACATCAGGTTTCACAGCAAGCGACATACTCTCCCTTTTCTTCTCTCCACCTTCTCTAAGCTCAGCCCCGGGATGGACTGTACCTTTTGGTCCCTCAGAGTCCTCTTTCTCCAGAATTCCTGCCTCGTGTGGGGGTTTTCTCAGCCGCTTTACCCCAGATTTGAAAACGCTGTCCACGCAAAAATGTGCCACATGATGAGCGACCTGCCTATGCTGCTTAGTCTCCTTCTTAATAGGTTCAGACTTGGCTATACTGCATCTGTAGCGCTGCTATTGTTCTTCCTCCTGATGAGCTCCTGCCCCAGGTTGCTATATGCTGGGTCTCTCTTTCTTGGAACGTTGCGTGGCATGGTGCTGCCCTGGGCTAGTCAGCCCTAGTGCACTACACGGGCGCCCTGTTCCCAACTAACTAAAACCGGGAAGACCTCACTATCTTACTCCACCGTGTCCCTCCTATGTTAACTATTTCCTATCCTAACTACCTCTGAGCTATAAGGCTAACCCTGCAATGCCCTCATCTAGTAGCCAATTTGAGGTACTACTCCCCTTAGCACTGTACCTTCAACTAGTGACCTACCCGGGGTGCTAACTTTTCCTATCTATATATATAATTGCCTAAGGGTTTTTCCGTCTGTCTGTCTGTCTGTCTGTCTGTCCTGGAAATCCCGGCTCTCTGATTGGTCGAGGCCGCCAGGCCTCGACCAATCAGAGACCGGCACAGCATCGACGTAGAAATCCCGCGTCTCTGATTGGTCGAGGCCGCCAGGCCTCGACCAATCAGCAACGGGCACAGCGACGATGATGTCATAAAGGACGTAGACATCCCGCGTTTCTGATTGGTCGAGGCCGCCAGGCCTCGACCAATCAGCGACGGGCAGAGCGACAATGATGTCATAATGGTTGCCATGGCGACGATATCATAAAGGTTGCCTCGACCAATCAGCGACGGGCACAGTCTGCCGCGAATTCTGGAATCATCATTGTCCATATACTACGGGGACATGCATATTCTAGAATACCCGATGCGCAGTCCTCCTGACACTTCTATATTGATCAGTCCTCCTGACACTTCTATATTGATCAGTCCTCCTGACACTTCTATATTGATCAGTCCTCCTGACACTTCTATATTGATCAGTCCTCCTGATACCTCTATATTGATCAGTCCTCCTGACACTTCTATATTGATCAGTCCTCCTGACACTTCTATATTGATCAGTCCTCCTGACACTTCTATATTGATCAGTCCTCCTGACACTTCTATATTGATCAGTCCTCTTGACATTCTGTATTGATCAGTCCTCCTGACACTTCTATATTGATCAGTCCTCCTGACACTTCTATATTGATCAGTCCTCCTGACACTTCAATATTGATCAGTCCTCCTGACACTTCTATATTGATCAGTCTTCCTGACACTTCTATATTGATCAGTCCTCCTGATACCTCTATATTGATCAGTCCTCCTGACATTCTATATTGATCAGTCCTCCTGATACCTCTATATTGATCAGTCCTCCTGACACTTCTATATTGATCAGTCCTCCTGACACTTCTATATTGATGAGTCCTCCTGACACTTCTATATTGATCAGTCCTCCTGACATTCTATATTGATCAGTCCTCCTGACACTTCTATATTGATCAGTCCTCCTGACATTCTATATTGATCAGTCCTCCTGATACCTCTATATTGATCAGTCCTCCTGACACTTCAATATTGATGAGTCCTCCTGACACTTCTACATTGATCAGTCCTCCTGACACTTCTATATTGATCAGTCCTCCTGACACTTCTACATTGATCAGTCCTCCTGACACTTCTACATTGATCAGTCCTCCTGACACTTCTATATTGATCAGTCCTCCTGACATTCTATATTGATCAGTCCTCCTGACACTTCTATATTGATCAGTCCTCCTGACACTTCTACATTGATCAGTCCTCCTGACACTTCTATATTCCCGGCTCTCTGATTGGTCGAGGCCGCCAGGCCTCGACCAATCAGAGACCGGCACAGCATCGACGTAGAAATCCCGCGTCTCTGATTGGTCGAGGCTGCCAGGCCTCGACCAATCAGCAACGGGCACAGCGACGATGATGTCATAAAGGACGTAGACATCTCACGTTTCTGATTCAGCGACGGGCACAGTATCGACATAGATGTCATAATGGTTGCCATGGCGACGATGATGTCAAAGGTTGCCTCGAACAATCAGCGACGGGCACAGTCTGCCGCGAATTCTGGAATCATCATTGTCCATATACTACGGGGACATGCATATTCTAGAATACCCGATGCGTTAGAATCGGGCCACAATCTAGTACTACAATAATAAACTAGATGGTAGCCCAATTCTAACGCATCGGGAATTCTAGAATATGCATGTCCACATACTATAGTGCACAGCCAACGTAGTATATTGCTCAGCCACGTAGTATATTGCCCAACCAGGTATTATATTGCCCAACCACGTAGTATATTGCCCAGTCACGTACTATATGGCCCAGTCACGTAGTATATTACCCAGCCACATAGTATATTGCCCAGCCACGTAGTATATTGCCCAGCCATGTAGTATATTGCCCCGTCACGTGCTATATTGCCCAGTCACTTACTATATTGCCCAGCCACATAGTATATTGCCCAGTCACGTAGTATATTGCCCAGTCACGTACTATATTGCCCAGCCACATAGTATATTGCCCAGCCACGTAGAATATTGCCCAGCCACGTAGTATATTTCCAGTCACGTAGTTTATTGCCCAGTCACGTAGTACATTGCACAGCCCACGTAGTATATTGCCCAGTCACGTAGTATACAGCACAGAGCCACGTAGTATATTGCCCAGCCTTGTAGTATATTGCCCAGCCATGTAGTATATTGCCCAGCCACGTAGTATATTGCCCAGTCATGTAGTATATTGCCCAGCCACGCAGTATATTGCCCAGTCACGTAGTATATTGCCCAGCCACGGAGTATATTGCCCAGTCACGTAGTATATTGCCCAGCCACGTAGTATATTGCCCAGCCACGTAGTATATTGCCCAGTCACGTAGTATATTGCCCAGCCACGTAGTATATTGCCCAGCCACGCAGTATATTGCCCAGCCACGTAGTATATTGCCCAGCCACGTAGTATATTGCCCAGCGACATAGTATATTGCCCAGCCACGTAGTATATTGCCCAGTTACGTAGTATATTGCAAAGTGATGTAGTATACAGCACAGAGCCATGTAGTATATTGCACAGCGACGTAGTATACAGCACAGAACCACGTAGTATATTGCCCAGCTATGTAGTATATTGCCCAGCCACGTATGTCACAGGTTAAAAAATAAAAAATAAACATATACTCACCTTCCGAGGGCCCCTTGTAGTTCGGTCACATGACCGTGATGTCATGGCAGATCCTTCTCGCGCAGGACCTGTGATAACGTCGCGGTCACATGACCGTGACGTCACGGCAGGTCGTTCTCGCCCAGGCCCTGTGATGACGTCGTGGTCACATGACCGTGACGTTATGGCAGGTCCTTCTCGCACAGGCGCGCAGGGCCTGTGATGACATCGCGGTCACATGACCGTGACGTCATGGCAGGCCCTTCTCCCATACCATTCTTGGCACCGGAACCTGCCAGAGGTCACCGGAGCATCGCGAAAGGTGAGTATATAATGATTTTTTATTTTTTTTAATTATTTTTAACATTAGATGTTTTTACTATTGACGCTGCATAGGCAGCATCAATAGTAAAAACTTGGTCACACAGGGTTAATAGCGGCGGTAACGGAGTGAGTTACCCACAGCATAACGCAGTCCGTTACCGCTGGCATTAACCCTGTGTGAGCGGTGACTGCGGGGAGTATGGAGCGGGCGCCGGGCAGTGACTGCAGGGGAGCAGGGAGGCACTAATCGGACTGTGGCTGTCGCTGATTGGTCGCAGCAGCCATGACAGGCAGCTGGCGAGACCAATCAGCGACTTGGATTCCATGACAGACAGAGGCCACGACCAATGAATATCCGTGACAGACAGAAAGACAGAAGGACAGAAAGACGGAAGTGACCCTTAGACAATTATATAGTAGATATACAAAATATAGTTTAGCAAATGCACCAAAATAATGCTTATAAATATACATTGTACTCCAAAGATACACTGCAGGTGTAGCAATACCCGTACACGCCAATGGCAATACACTTAAAGGTGTAGCAGTACCATCGCGTATATATGTATTTTCAAATATATATAGTTAAAATAAATTATGTCAACAATTAAATACACTGAAAGGGTTGGGGACAAAGTGCAATATTAACATTTCTTACACCCCCCTACATCTTGATCTCCTCTCATTCCTTATTTCCAAACCATATCCTCCGGTACCATAGCATCCCGTTTAGCCACACTAGTTCGTGCCCAGAGTTTCCCGCCCGTTTCATCCCCTCTAAGGGCGAAATCAAGGATGGAGCTTTCCAACCTTTACCAGACCAGACCATAGGGCTCGGACGTTTAAGGATTTTCTGCTGAACCTTGTTGCTATTCCTTCCTCGCTGCACTTTTCCCTTTGTATCCAAATAACTTCCGGGCCCCCAAGGCCCTGGATCACTGGACTTCTCATACACTATTTACCTCAGCAACTTCACTTCACCTCGTCCCAGACTATGACTGACTGAAAACAGGGAGTGTCTCTAACTGCCACTACTCTGGCCCCGCCCAGTGTCTCAACTGTCACTACTCCAGCTGAAACCAGTTCTCACCCTAACCTTATCTTCTAATCTACAGTGCCCCCACTGTACTAACCCGTATATTACCCATTTCTATTGCTAAACCTTAAGGTACCGTCACATTAAGCGACGCTGCAGAGATATAGACAACGATGCCGATCGCTGCAGTGTCGCTGTTTAGTTGTTGTGTGGTCGCTGGAGAGCTGTCACACAGACAGCTCTCCAGCGACCAACAATGCCGAAGTCCCCGGGTAACCAGGGTAAACATCGGGTTACTAAGCGCAGGGCCGCGCTTAGTAACCCGATGTTTATAGATCGCCCCCAGACGCAGGGCCACGGGTTACTCGGTACCGGTCCTCTGCTGGCTCAGTTCTGGGGATGTCACGGTGGCTGGACCCGGTCCGTGACCCTGCTAAGGGGCGTCCAATAAAGGGTGATGGTGCGTAGTGCGAGGAATAACGAGGACACAGGGTTCAGTTTCTTTACCTTTTACTGAAGGTTTCAGGATCCTCAATCCAGGGCACCGTCAACAGGGCTGTCTGAGACCGGCCGGTCCGAAGGCACATCCAGAGTTCCCTTTGCAGGTGGAAATCAGTGTCTACCCACTAGCGCCTGTGTGTTGTAGTGCTTCCCTGCTGAGCATTCAGGATAGTCCTCACAACTTCTGTTCTCGTTCTTTCTAGATCTTTCTCTTCTCCGTCCCCCAGGTATGTTATGGCTAGGACGCACCTTTATGACCGGTAGGCCTGGAGTTATTCTGGAACCCTAGTGTCGCCCCTCTCCCACGATTGCCTCCTATGTCCTTCTTAGGTGTTGTATGGTAGACAGCCAACCTGTAATTAACTGTCCTGCCGCTGTTTGAAGTAATGCGTGTAGACTGTTACTTCCTCGGTGCTCCGGACCATCAGCTATGCGCCTCAGTAGGATGTTGCCGTTCTCGGGGCACGACTCCTACTGGATGTCCTTTGTGCTGTTCTCGTTTCTCACTGTTCCACAATATCCTTCGCTTCGTGTCTCTTTCTTAGGATACCGCCGCAAGGTAGTGCAGGCGCGGTTCCGTAACAATCTGTCCTTTCGCTAGGTACCTGTCAGATTTCCCAGTTCTGACAGGTCCTTCCTGGAGCTCTCCCAGGCCTCGTTCTGCCTAACTTCCTGTCCAACCCCTAGTTTTACCAATGTGAGGAGTGGCCCAATAAATAAAGCCTTTTACTCCCCCTAGTGGCTGGAGTGTGAAGTGTAGTGTGTGCTTGGTGATACCTGGTCAGTAGAACTCCTTTAGTGCAGTCAGACGTACCATCACTCCCCTTAGTGGCAGAGCGACGTTACTGCAACGACCAGATCTCTGGGGCGCTGCACTTACCCTGGTTACCATTGTAAATGTAAAAAAAAAAAACACTACATACTTACATTCCGGTGTCTGTCGCGTCCCCCGGCGTCAGCTTCCCTGCACTGTGTAAGCGCCGGCCGTAAAGCAGAGCGGTGACGTCACCGCTGTGCTCTGCTTTACGGCCGGCCGGCGCTGACACAGTGCAGGGAAGCTGACGCCGGGGGACGCGACAGACACTGGAATATAAGTATGTAGTGTTTTTTTTTTTTACATTTACAATGGTAACCAGAGTAAATATCGGGTTACTAAGCGCGGCCCTGCGCTTAGTAACCCGATGTTTACCCTGGTTACAAGTGAAGACATCGCTGGATCGGTGTCACACATGCAGATTCAGCGATGTCAGCGGGTGATCCAGTGTCGAAATAAAGTTCTGGCCTTCTAGCTCCGACCAGCGATGTCACAGCAAGATCCTGATCGCTGCTGCGTGTCAAACACAACGATATCGCTATCCAGGACGCTATAAAACTAGTAGAAAAAAGACATGTTGTAAAGGAGATCAACAGGACAAATAGTAGCTAAATATCAAAAATATTTTATTGAACAGTCTAGTAAGCAGACAACACAATTAAAAACAATTAAATTAAAGAAAGCAATACATTAGCAAAAAGACATGCAATTTTTAAAATGCTATAAAACAAGTTAATATATACTAAGCTTCCCTTTATGGGAGGTGAGTACACTTGAACGTTACAAACAAAAACATATTTACAGTTTGGAATGCAAAAAACAATTTAGCAAAAACAGTATACTATCTAGCTATGAAGTACTATTACCCATACAGGTATACTATCTACTAAGTGCAAAGGCAAACATTCTACAGTACCTTTATTCAAGTGCAAAACAATTATTCTCTTTTAAGTGCAAAGTTATCAACCAACCCCCATGGGCTCACTTTATTCGATTGCAGATCAGTCTATCAACCCCCACGGGCTCACTGCATTTTCTTTCAATTTATTCACAAGTACATCAAACGTCAGATTCAAATTAATTCTCAGTTCCTTCTTTCTACTAGGAGCTACAGACTCTCACGTCTGCTCAGCTGTTCTCCTATCGTACCAACTCCGCCTAGCTGATGTCCCTTTATTTTATTCAAAAGTGCATTATCAAACATTTTCCTATTATCTAGACTTCTAGTTACATGCTATCAACTATGTAAACTTAATTCTATCTACCGCATTAACTCTATTCTGGCAAAGTGCAACAGTCAAGTCTTTCCTGAGGTAGTGTAAAGTATCAATCACATCATCAATCAAGTCAGTTTAGCAATATAAATGACGTGATGCGAGTTACCCGTGATGAACCCCCAACATAGGCTTGGGTGGGCTACAAGGCATGTAGCCTGACCCGGAATTCTGCCACACCAACGGGTTTTTCTTTAGGTCTGAAAAGCAAAGCAATTCTTGCAACAAGATTAGTAGTAGTCTCTGTTGGAGGCAGTCTCTGTGAAAGCCTCCTTTATAAAACCAGTAGGAAGCACCTTTAACCCCTTCATGACCCAGCCTATTTTGACCTTAAAGACCTTGCCGTTTTTTGCAATTCTGACCAGTGTCCCTTTATGAGGTAATAACTCAGGAACGCTTCAACGGATCCTAGCGATTCTGAGATTGTTTTTTCGTGACATATTGGGCTTCATGTTAGTGGTAAATTTAGGTCAATAAATTATGCGTTTATTTGTGATAAAAACGGAAATTTGGCGAAAATTTTGAAAATTTCGCAATTTTCACATTTTGAATTTTTATTCTGTTAAACCAGAGAGTTATGTGACACAAAATAGTTAATAAATAACATTTCCCACATGTTTACTTTACATCAGCACAATTTTGGAAACAAAATTTTTTTTTGCTAGGAAGTTATAAGGGTTAAAATTTGACCAGCGATTTCTCATTTTTACAACGAAATTTACAAAACCATTTTTTTAGGGACCACCTCACATTTGAAGTCAGTTTGAGGGGTCTATATGGCTGAAAATACCCAAAAGTGACACCATTCTAAAAACTGCACCCCTCAAGGTACTCAAAACCATATTCCAGAAGTTTATTAACCCTTCAGGTGCTTCACAGCAGCAGAAGAAACATGGAAGGAAAAAATGAACATTTAACTTTTTAGTCACAAAAATGATCTTTTAGCAACAATTTTTTTATTTTCCCAATGGTAAAAGGAGAAACTGAACCACGTAAGTTGTTGTCCAATTTGTCCTGAGTACGCTGATACCTCATATGTGGGGGTAAACCACTGTTTGGGCGCACGGCAGGGCTTGGAAGGGAAGGAGCGCCATTTGACTTTTTGAATCAAAAATTGGCTCCACTCTTTAGCGGACACCATGTCACGTTTGGAGAGCCCCCGTGTGCCTAAAAATTGGAGCTCCCCCACAAGTGACCCCATTTTGGAAACTAGACACCCCAGGGAACTTATCTAGATGCATAGTGAGCACTTTGAACCCCCAGGTGCTTCACAAATTGATCCGTAAAAATGAAAAAGTACTTTTTTTTCACAAAAAAATTCTTTTAGCCTCAATTTTTTCATTTTCTCATGGGCAACAGGATAAAATGGATCCTAAAATTTGTTGGGCAATTTCTCCTGAGTACACTGATACCTCATATGTGGGGGTAAACCACTGTTTGGGCACATGGTAAGGCTCGGAAGGGAAGGAGCGCCATTTGACTTTTTGAATGAAAAATTATCTCCATCGTTAGCGGACACCATGTCGCGTTTGGAAAGCTCCTGTGTGCCTAAACATTGGCGCTCCCCCACAAGTGACCCCATTTTGGAAACTAGACCCCCCAAGGAACTTATTTAGATGCCTAGTGAGCACTTTAAACCCTCAGGTGCTTCACAAATTGATTTGTAAAAATGAAAAAGTACTTTTTTTCACAAAAAAAATTTTTCGCCTCAATTTTTTCATTATCACATGGGCAATAGGATAAAATGGATCCTAAAATTTGTTGGGCAATTTCTCCCGAGTACGACGATACCTCATATGTGGGGGTAAACCACTGTTTGGGCACACGGCAGGGCTCAGAAGGGAAGGCGCGCCATTTGACTTTTTGAATGGAAAATTAGCTCCAATTGTTAGCGGACACCATGTCGCGTTTGGAGAGCCCCTGTGTGCCTAAACATTGGAGCTCCCCCACAAGTGACCCCATTTTGGAAACTAGACCCCCCAAGGAACTTATCTAGATGCATATTGAGCACTTTAAACCACCAGGTGCTTCACAGAAGTTTATAACGCAGAGCCATGAAAATAAAAAATAATTTTTCTTTCCTCAAAAATGATTTTTTAGCCTGGAATTTCCTATTTTGCCAAGGGTAATAGGAGATATTGGACCCCAAATGTTGTTGTCCAGTTTGTCCTGAGTACGCTGATACCCCATATGTGGGGGTAAACCACTGTTTGGGCGCACGGCAGGGCTCGGAAGGGAAGGCACGCCATTTGGCTTTTTAAATGGAAAATTAGCTCCAATCATTAGCGGACACCATGTCACGTTTGGAGAGCCCCTGTGTGCCTAAACATTGGAGATCCCCCAGAAATGACCCCATTTTGGAAACTAGTCCACCAAAGGAACTAATCTAGATGTGTGGTGAGGACTTTGAACCCCCAAGTGCTTCACAGAAGTTTATAACGCAGAGCCATGAAAAAAAAAAAAAAAATATTTTCTCAAAAATGATCTTTTAGCCTGCAATTTTCTATTTTCCCAAGGGTATCAGGAGAAATTTGACCCCAAAATTTGTTGTCCAGTTTCTCCTGAGTACGCTGATACCCCATATGTGGGGGTAAACTACTGTTTGGGCACATGCCGGGGCTCGGAATTGAAGTAGTGACGTTTTGAAATGCAGACTTTGATTGAATGCTCTGCGGGCGTCACGTTGCGTTTGCAGAGCCCCTGATGTGGCTAAACAGTAGAAACCCCCCACAAGTGACCCCATTTTGGAAACTAGACGCCGAAAGGAACTTATCTAGATGTGTGGTGAGCACTTTGAACCCCCAAGTGCTTCATAGAAGTATATAATGCAGAGCCGTGAAAATAATAAATACGTTTTCTTTCCTCAAAAATAATTATTTAGCCCAGAATTTTTTATTTTCCCAAGGGTTACAGGAGAAATTGGACCCCAAAAGTTGTTGTTCAGTTTCTCCTGAGTACGCTGATACCCCATGTGTGGAGGTAAACCACTGTTTGGGCACACGTCGGGGCTCAGAAGGGAAGTAGTGACTTTTGAAATGCAGACTTTGATGGAATGGTCTGCGGGCGTCACGTTGCGTTTGCAGAGCCCCTGGTGTGCCTAAACAGTAGAAACCCCCCACAAGTGACCCCATTTTAGAAACTAGATCCCCCAAGGAACTTATCTAGATATGTGGTGAGCACTTTGAACCCCCAAGTGCTTCACAGACGTTTACAACGTAGAGCCGTGAAAATAATAAATCATTTTTCTTTCTTCAAAAATGATGTTTTAGCAAGCATTTTTTTATTTTCACAAGGGTAACTGGAGAAATTGGACCCCAGTAATTGTTGCGCAGTTTATCCTGAGTATGCTGGTACCCCATATGTGGGGGTAAACCACTGTTTGGGCACACGTCAGGGCTCGGAATTGAGGGAGCACCATTTGACTTTTTGAATACGAGATTGGCTGGAATCAATGGTGGCGCCATGTTGCGTTTGGAGACCCCTGATGTGCCTAAACAGTGGTAACCCCTCAATTCTACCTCCAACCCTAACCCCAACACACCCCTAACCCTAATCCCAACTGTAGCCATAACCCTAATCACAACCCTAACCCCAACACACCCCTAACCACAACCCTAACCCCAACACACCCCTAACCCTAACCACAACCCTAATTCCAACCCTAACCCTAACCCTAACCACAACCCTAATTCCAACTGTAGCCATAACCCTAATCACAGCCCTAACCCTAACCCCAACACATCCCTAACCCTAATCCCAACTGTAGCCATAACCCTAATCACAGCCCTAACCCTAACCCCAACACACCCCTAACCCTAATCCCAACTGTAGCCATAACCCTAATCACAACCCTAACCACAACACACCCCTAACCACAACCCTAATTCCAACCCTAACCCTAAGGTTATGTGCCCACGTTGCGGATTCGTGTGAGATTTTTCAGCATCATTTTTTAAAAATCCGCAGGTAAAAGGCACTGCGTTTTACCTGCGGATTTTCCGCGGATTTCCAGTGTTTTTTGTGCGGATTTCACCTGCGGATTCCTATTGAGGAACAGGTGTAAAACGCTGCGGAATCCGCACAAAGAATTGACATGCTGCGGAAAATACAACGCAGCGTTTCCGCGTGGTATTTTCCGCACCATGGGCACAGCGGATTTGGTTTCCATATGTTTACATGGTACTGTACACCTGATGGAACACTGCTGCGAATCCGCAGCGGCCAATCCACTGCGGATCCGCAGCCAAATCCGCGCCGTGTGCACATAGCCTAATTCTAAAGGTATGTGCACACGCTGCGGAAAACGCTGCGGATCCGCAGCAGTTTCCCATGAGTTTACAGTTCAATGTAAACCTATGGGAAACAAAAATCGCTGTACACACGCTGCGGAAAAACTGCACGGAAACGCAGCGGTTTACATTCCGCAGCATGTCACTTCTTTGTGCGGATTCCGCAGCGGTTTTACAACTGCTCAAATAGAAAATCGCAGTTGTAAAACCGCAGTGAAATGCGCAGAAAAAACGTGGTAAATCCGCCATAAATCCGCAGCGGTTTAGCACTGCGGATTTATCAAATCCGCAGCGGAAAAATCCGCAGAGGACCAGAATACGTGTGCACATACCGAAACCCTAACCCTACCCCTACCCGTAACCCTACCCCTAACCCTAGCCCTACCCCTAACCCTAGCCCTAACCCTAGCCCTAACCCTAGCCCTAACCCTAACCCTACCCCTAACCCTACCCCTACCCCTAACCCTAACCCTAACCCTACCCCTAACCCTACCCCTACCCCTAACCCTAGCCCTAACCCTAACCCTACCCCTAACCCTATTCTAACATTAGTGGAAAAAAAAATTTCTTTATTTCTTTATTGTCCCTACCTATGGGGGTGACAAAGGGGGGGAGTGGTCATTTATTATTTTTTTTATTTTGATCACTGAGATAGATTATATCTCAGTGATCAAAATGCACTTTGGAACGAATCTGCCGGCCGGCAGATTCGGCGGGCGCACTGCGCATGCGCCCGCCATTTTGGAAGATGGCGGCGCCCGGGGAGAAGACGGACGGACCCCGGCAGGATCGGTAAGTATGATAGGGTGGGGGGGAGCACGGGGGGAGGGATCGGAGCCTGGGGGTTGAATCGGAGCGCGGGGGGGGTAGAACGGAGCACGGGGGGGGGGTAGAACGGAGCACGGGGGGGTGGAACGGAGCACGGAGGGGGGTGGATCGGAGTGCAGGGGGGGTGATCGGAGCACCAGGGGGGTGATTGAAGCACGGGGGGAGCGGACAAGAGCACGGGGGGGAGCGGAGCACAGGACAGAGGGGAGCCGGTGCAGTATACCGGACAGATCGGGGGGCTGGGGGGGCGATCGGTGGGGTGGGGTGGGGGCACATTAGTATTTCCAGCCATGGCCGATGATATTGCAGCATCGGCCATGGCTGGATTGTAATATTTCACCCGTTATAATAGCTGAAATATTACAAATCGCTCTGATTGGCAGTTTCACTTTCAACAGCCAATCAGAGCGATCGTAGCCACGAGGGGGTGAAGCCACCCCCCCTGGGCTAAACTACCACTCCCCCTGTCCCTGCAGATCGGGTGAAATGGGAGTGAACCCTTTCACCCGATCTGCAGGGACGCGATCTTTCCATGACGCCACATAGGCGTCATGGGTCGGATTGGCACCGACTTTCATGACGCCTACGTGGCGTCAAAGGTCCGGAAGGGGTTAAGAGGGTGCAAACTATTTACAAGACAGTTTGTGAACCATTCACTGTCCATGACCAAAATGTTCTTTGAAGCAAAACGCTGAACTTGTGCAAACTGAGGATCACTTTAAACATGGGACCCCTTTAAGAAATAACCCTGGACGGGTTTTAACCCCTTAATGACAGCCAATACGTCTTTTTACTGACCTGAGATATAAGAGAATAGCCTCCCCATACAGGTGACAATCCAGCAGCTGTCAGCTGTACACTATAGCTGACAACTTGCTGTATCAGCCACGATCAGTGTTTGCACCGTCCATATCTGTTTAACTCCTTAGATGCTGCTGTCAATAGTGACTACATCATTATAAATGGTTAACAGAGTGTGGGGGCTTCCTCTTTATCCCAATTGGTGCCCTCAGATCATGATTGTGTGGTCCTGATGTTTGCCGTGGCAATTCATGACCAAATAGTGGCCATAGAGTCTGACGGCTGTAGTAATCTGTTCAGAAGTTAGAGGCATTTAGGTAATAAAAATACACATTTTTACTTCTGTCATACCACTTTGCATTAATTCCTGTAAAGCACCTGATGGGTTAATAAACTACCTGACAGCAGTTTTCGATATGTCAGGGGGTGCTGTTTTTAAAATGGTATCACGTTTGGGGGTTTCCCAATATATGATACCCCTAAAGTCACTTCAAACATGGATAAGTCCCTAAAAAAATAAATTTTGTAAATTTCCTTGAAAAAATGAAAAATTGCTGCTACATTTTTAAACCTCCTAAAATGCTAACAAAATAAAAAAACATTTTACAAATGGTGCTGATGTAAAGCCGACATGTGGAAAATGTTATTTATTAATGGTTTGCTGAGGTATGACTATCTGGATTAAAGGGATAATCATTCAAATTTTGAAAATTGCTAATTTTTTAACATTATTATCAAATTTTTGATATTTTTTATAAATAAACACAAAACATAGTGACTTAAATTTACCATTATCAAAAAGTGTAATGTGTCACGAAAAAACAGTTTCAAAATCACTGGGATTTGTTGAAGTGTTGCAGAGTTATTACCACATAAAGTGACACTGGTCAGATTTCAAAATTTTGGCTCCGTCACTAAGGGGTTAAACCAGCAAAAGAGAATGTTTAGTAACTATTTACAGTCAGTGTTCGATGTTTAATTGGATGGCTTCCAGGGCTTCACTTGGCACAGAATCCTTCCTGGCCTGGGAAGGGTTGGATCCAAGGTTACACCCGATGCCAGATAAACACCACTGGTCTGTCTTTCGTGGACTGTCACATCATGCGCAGCGATGGAAGTCTGTGTAGCCTGGGTATGGGCATTTGCTGCACTAGATGTAGCGGCTGCTGCCTCAGTGATGAGTTCGTCTTTCTAGGCCCCAGGTGACGTCATGAGGGCTGCGCATCTCCTGACATCTCGAGCCCACCATCCGTTTCCATTCCGGTGCCGAGTGTAGGTCACAGCATCCCCTGGGTATAGGTCTGGGTCCAGGCGTTCCCCTCTGAGACAGGGTTCAACCTCGTCCCTGGTGACATGGAGCCTCACAGGCAACCCAATCTCCTGGATAAACCCCTTTCCTTTCTGGAGATGGATGAATACTACGACACCCCATTTTAGTGGAGGGCTGTCCTGCAGGTTACCCCGGGCCCTTTGTTCCTATTCCTCCCTCCACTGGGATATCAAGTATCGTTGATATTCCCCCCAGGGGAGGACCCTAAGATCGTGTCCATTTAATCCGGAGCCCGGAAGAGGGGCTGCCGAGGTTCCAGCGGCCATAGCAGTGGAAGGAGCGGTCTCGGGGGGCAAGCAGATCCCTGGGATGTGGTCGTCTCAGGTATCTGCGCGGGATGTGACTCCACCGATGCCGTTCCACTCCTCCAAGGAGGGCGCTGGGATCAGCGCTAGGACTGAGAAGTCCACGCTTTCCAGTGGCGGCAGGCCCGGGTATTCCTCTGGCGACTGAGGTCCGCGCTGGGTCGGATCGTTTCCTCTCAGGTGCCCGTGGGTCGCCATCTCTGGTCCTACCTTCTACTTTTCCCGCTCTCTTCTCCGGGGGCGGTTTCTTGTTCTTTGTCTCCGCCCGCCATTGAGGATCAGGAGGCGGATCTCAGCTGCTAACGGACACGTCCTCAAGGTACAGAGATATTTAGACTGGGTGGCCATTATTTTTCGCGCTTCTCAGTTCGTTCACGCCCACGACGACCCACGACGTCACGCCCTTCTTCTTCTCCAGCACTCCTCGTGGTGCGGTAATGGCGGCGGTTTTGGCGGGAATTTTGGGCTCTTTTGCAATACACAGTTCTTTATTAAATCACAGTTCAAGTACAATTTGGGCCCAGTTCTTAGGCTGATTTTTCAGGCTTAAGTAGATCCTGTTAAAGATTGGAGCGCCCCTGTAGGGCAGTGGGGTACTCAGTACTGGGTCCTTCAGTTCTCAAAGGGGGATGTCACGGTGGCTGACCCAGTCCGTGGCCCTCGGGAGGTACATTGTAAAAGGGAAAGGTCTTTAAAGGGGAAATGTTCGTGACGCCAACGGTGGTATTCGGTCAGGGTGACCGATGCTGCTTTAAGGGGTCCACTGGGGTGATGTTATGGCAGCTAGATGGTATACCTTCCCACAGGTGAAGTTTGTCCCCAGGGCTTCCCAGAGTGTAGATGGTGGATGGTGTGAGGCGCAGTGAAGAACGAGGACACAAGGTTGCAGTCTCTTTACCTTTTTACTGAAGACTTCAGCATCCACAGTCCAGAGCACCAAATCCCAGGGCAGGCAGGGTCATCATTTATCATGCCCCGGCCTCTCGTGGGTGCGACCTTGCCTCTTGGGTGTGGGGCGGATCAGTAACTTGCAATTAGCTGTCCTTCCGGTCTCTGGAGCAAGGCATGAAGGACTGTTGCTCCCTCGATGTTCCGGCTACCAGGATCCTGTACCCCAGAAGGAGGCAGCCAGTGCAGGGCAGAACTCCTTCTGGTATCCACTCCTTTGCTATGACTTCTTCACCCTCTCTACAATACAGTTCTCTTTTTGTGTCCTTTCTTAGGAACTGCCGCACTTAGGGCAGGCGCAGCTCTGTGACCTTCCGTCTAAGCCTCTGACAGGCTCCCACCCCTGTCAGGGACCAACTACCTGAGCCAAGCTCAGCCATCAACTGCCTAACTTCCTCTCCAGGCCACCAGTTTTACCTAAGTGTGCAGAGTGCCCTAATAAATAGGAGCATAGCTCCCTCTGGTGGACTGGAGTATGAAATGTGTTGTATGTTTGTGTTACCTGGTAAAGAGATCTCCTTCATTGCCTCCAAATGTAACATCACTCCCCCTTAGAGGAGAATGACATTACTGCAACAACCAGGACCCTGGGGCACTGCATAGGACAATAGTGGGTAGAATAGAGGGGGGCACATTAGTTATAGAGGACAGCATAGGATAGAGTAGGAGATAGGCAGCACAGGGGTTAAGTAAATGGGGGGGACAGTATAGAGCAGGGAAGTATAATCAGGATACTTCCTGATTTGAAGCAGAAGCCCATGCAGCCTGCTCAAGGGCAGGCTGTGTGAGTAGTAGTGGAGTATTACAGGCTGTGAGGATAAAGCTATTTTTTCAGTAAGGGGCCCCAGGCGGAGAATAGTGCCGATGGGCACCAGCTCGACAGGAACATCCCCATGCAGGATCTTGGGTCAAAGGCCAGGGCAGGAGTAACAGTGTTCCCACCACCTCTTTTCATTGGAGCTGGACGAGGGGCTGAAAGGAGCTGGTGACAGGAAAGGCACAGGTGGTACAAGTAGTGTCCGAGGATACAGATGGGACATGGACTGTCCAAGGATATACATTTCATCTGTGGGGTGTGAGGGTGTGGGAACTATACAGCCAGTTGCCATGACTACCACCCTGGCTGCCTTACAATCACATAGTACACCTTTTTACACATAAAACGTACCCGCTTTATCAGGAAGGGATGCAGAGATCCCAACACACCCTTACATACTGGACACCTGAAACACTAAACTGGACACCAGGGCCTGGATCACTAAAGTACTGGATACCAGAAATACTATGCTGGACACAAGGGCCTGGATCACCAAAGTACTGGTTACCAGAAACACTAAACTGGGCACCAGAGCCTTAATATTTAGTCAAGATGAGCAAAATGTCCCTCGCTCTGAACACCAGGGACTATAGAACTTTTCTACAGGATATCATACACTAAATGCCTCAAAAGCAAGAATTAATTATTAGAAATCAAGGAATAGCGTGACCAAACCCCCTAATGCCAGGGACTATAGTGCTGCACTAGTGAATATTATATACTGAGACACTAAACCTCTCAACACCAGAAAATGTGTAACTAAATTGCTGGACATTCAGGACTGGTGACATTAAACCTCTGGACACCAGGGACTGAGATACTTAAGTTGTTAATCAAAACAGGAGAAAATGCAGAGTATACAGGTTTTAAATACTTGTATTTTTATTATTGGACAAAGGTAGCAAAAAGTTAAAAATACATATACGAAAGACAGTCAGACATATCAAACAGTAACAATATGGTCTCCGACAGGGTACTATTCACAATATAAGTGAACAAAATAGAGTTTGTATAGATATATAAAGCGCAGGTCAGCATAGTGCAGTCAGAAAGCCTCTTTCACACTTCCGTCTTCTGCTGTGCGTCGTTGTGCAGTAAAATGACGTATCGACGTACGTCACGAAAATAGTGAAAAACGTGTGTGACGCATCCAGTGTAATGACGGATGCGTCGTTTGTGTTGTTGACACAATTTGAATGGAGAATTTTCTGGGAAAAAAGAGAGAGAGAGAGACACGCAGCTGTCAAGTCAGTGGAAAATTCAGAGGCCCCGAGCATGCGCGGCAGACATCAAGATGTGAGCAAACCGGCGATAACAATGGGAAGAGAGGCGCGCATGCGTGCTGCAGCAGCACAGAGGGTTTCGTGTAGTATGTCACCGGGTGGAGGGAGAGCGCCAGTTGTAAATGTAATTTACATTGCACGGCATGTGTTTCAGTTGTTATGTCCTAATGAAAGTAAAACTAAACTCCCAACTATCAATGTCATATAACAAACAGGGGAATACAACATTGCATGATAATTATTAATGTCCAAAATTCACAAATATTTTAAAGATATACACCATCAACAAGGTTATCGAGGTAATCAGTGCATGATCCGGGCTTGTTGTCGTCCCCATTTCTTTTGTTGGAGGTCACATCTGGGACATATACTGGTAAACACAGCCAAAAAGCATAAAGAGGGCACCACTATGCTGACAAAACTGTGAACATAATATTAAATTAATAAACAAATCTAAACAAATATGAATTAAAAATAACCGATTAAAATGATTACTGCATGGAGGGGAGCTGCGCAGACAGGAAGAGAGGGGATGGCAAAAGAACCAGCGGACATCTACAAAAATGAGAAGCTAAGTGACTCATTCAAGCCTTTTAGGGTCATTGTGTCAAGTGTAACGATCCATTTTGGTTCTCGATGGGCTAGGAGGTTCCTAATGTTACCACCCCTAATCCCAGTGTGAATGGTGTCAATGCCCCTAATTATGAGAGACTTGGAGTCACAATTATGATAAGTTCTAAAGTGTCGGGGGATAGTCTTGAGTAGAGAGGGGTCGGCCACTGTCTTGGTCACACCAATATCCCCCACGTGCTCCCGTACCCTCACTCTGAGCTCCCTAGTGGTGAGGCCCATGTAAATGAGTTGGCATTTGCATGCAGCATAATAGATGAATAGATGATATTATTCGATATCCGATGCTCAATCCGAAAATTCTCATCACCCCCTGCCGAGGTAAATGAATTGTAGTGCAGGAAATTGGCGCAGGCAAGACAGTGGCCGCAAGGGAAACACAACATGATTGGAACCCCTGACCCCCCAAAATTAATTTTCTCCGGGAAAATGAACTGGGTGTACCTAACCTCTGAAAACCAGTGACTATAGTCCTAGACTACTGGACACCAATAGTCAAGGTACTACATCACAGGATATCATGTAATGAGGCACTATACCTGAGGACAGCATGGACTGCAGAACTAATCCACCAGGGCCCGTTGCACTAAACCTCTGGACATCGGATCAAGGACACTGACATATTGGACACAAGAACTCGGGCCCTTAATAACTAGTCATGATAAGCTAAATGTGCTTGACCTCTGAACTCCAGGGACTATGGAACTTTACTACAGGATATCATATAATAAAGGTCTCAAAAGCAAGAATTGTGGGTCTAAATTGTTAGATATCAAGGAATAGTGTGACCAAACCACCAAATGCCAGGGACTATAGTGCTGCACTAGGAGAGATCATTTACTGAGGCACTAAACCTCTCCACACCAGAAAATGTGGCACTAAATTACTGGACATTCAGGACTTGTGATATTAAACCTCGGGACACCAGGGACAGGACACTTAAGTTGTTAAACATCAAGGAACGAGGAACAAAATCCCTTTATAGCAGAAACCAGGAAATCAATCATTGGGCAACGGGGCAGTAAAACTCCTTGTTATCTGTGACTTTGACTATAAAAATTTTAATCATCCTCTTGACATGTATGAAATCATAAATTACCCTAAAAGAACAAATTTTATTAAATATATATCTAAAAAGCCAACAACCAATGGCTACCCACAACGAAAAACAACACACTGTGAACAAACTAGGGTGGGGAGGAGAGTAAACCCTAGTGCGTGTCTATGCTGAAGAGCTGCCTATCTGCGGGGGTAGGCACCCTAGGGGAAGCGTTGTGGCGCCCCCGCTCCGCGATGGCTGACCCTGGGGTCCCTAGATAAGCCCTGATGCACCCACCGGGTCCTGCTACCCAAACACAATAATACTAAAGGTACCCCTATCCACTAAACATAGACCACTCCTATCACTAGGGAACCCTTCACCCCACACTTGAATATTTAAAAACAATAGGAGAACATGTGACTAAGGCGTCTCAGTGGCAGAATTTTAAGCTTATCTCTGATTTTGGATATGCTTTAGTACACAATATACGTCTAACAGCAATATAGATGGTATCTTCGGCCCTAGCTCTAGTGCACAACTGTTTGTTGCGTTCAGATAGTAAAATTAGGTAGATAAACAATAAAGCACCATATATCCCAGATATACCTGGTCAATTACTGCACAGCTCTTTTATAAGATGATCTATCGTAGCTGTCCCCACTAGCATTGGTTATAGCGCCTGTGCCCATCCCATCATACATACGATTTTGCATAGGTGAAATGATGAACGGCACATTTTGGAAGATGGCGGCGCCCGGGGAGAAGACGGACGGACCCCGGCAGGATCGGTAAGTATGATAGGGTGGGGGGGGGGGAGCACGGGGGGAGGGATCGGAGCCTGGGGGGTGAATCGGAGCGCGGGAGGGGTGGAACGGAGCACGGGGGGGGGGGGGTAGAACGGAGCACGGGGGGGTGGAACGGAGCACGGAGGGGGGTGGATCGGAGTGCAGGGGGGGGTGATCGGAGCACCGGGGGGGTGATTGAAGCACCGGGGGAGCGGACAAGAGCACGGGGGGGAGCGGAGCACAGGACAGAGGGGAGCCGGTGCAGTATACCGGACAGATCGGGGGGCTGGGGGGGCGATCGGTGTGGTGGGGTGGGGGCACATTAGTATTTCCAGCCATGGCCGATGATATTGCAGCATCGGCCATGGCTGGATTGTAATATTTCACCCGTTATAATAGCTGAAATATTACAAATCGCTCTGATTGGCAGTTTCACTTTCAACAGCCAATCAGAGCGATCGTAGCCACGAGGGGGTGAAGCCACCCCCCCTGGGCTAAACTACCACTCCCCCTGTCCCTGCAGATCGGGTGAAATGGGAGTGAACCCTTTCACCCGATCTGCAGGGACGCTATCCTTCCATGACGCCACATAGGCGTCATGGGTCGGATTGGCACCGACTTTCATGACGCCTACGTGGCGTCAAAGGTCCGGAAGGGGTTAAGAGGGTGCAAACTATTTACAAGACAGTTTGTGAACCATTCACTGTCCATGACCAAAATGTTCTTTGAAGCAAAACGCTGAACTTGTGCAAACTGAGGATCACTTTAAACATGGGACCCCTTTAAGAAATAACCCTGGATTGGGTTTTAACCCCTTAATGACAGCCAATACGTCTTTTAACTGACCTGACATAAGAGAATAGCCTCCCCATACAGGTGACAATCCAGCAGCTGTCAGCTGTACACTATAGCTGACAACTTGCTGTATCAGCCACGATCAGTGTTTGCACCGTCCATATCTGTTTAACTCCTTAGATGCTGCTGTCAATAGTGACTACATCATTATAAATGGTTAACAGAGTGTGGGGGCTTCCTCTTTATCCCAATTGGTGCCCTCAGATCATGATTGTGTGGTCCTGATGTTTGCCATGGCAATTCATGACCAAATAGTGGCCATAGAGTCTGACGGCTGTAGTAATCTGTTCAGAAGTTAGAGGCATTTAGGTAATAAAAATACACATTTTTACTTCTGTCATACCACTTTGCATTAATTCCTGTAAAGCACCTGATGGGTTAATAAACTACCTGACAGCAGTTTTCGATATGTCAGGGGGTGCTGTTTTTAAAATGGTATCACGTTTGGGGGTTTCCCAATATATGATACCCCTAAAGTCACTTCAAACATGGATAAGTCCCTAAAAAAATAAATTTTGTAAATTTCCTTGAAAAAATGAAAAATTGCTGCTACATTTTTAAACCTCCTAAAATGCTAACAAAATAAAAAAACATTTTACAAATGGTGCTGATGTAAAGCCGACATGTGGAAAATGTTATTTATTAATGGTTTGCTGAGGTATGACTATCTGGATTAAAGGGATAATCATTCAAATTTTGAAAATTGCTAATTTTTTAACATTATTATCAAATTTTTGATATTTTTTATAAATAAACACAAAACATAGTGACTTAAATTTACCATTATCAAAAAGTGTAATGTGTCACGAAAAAACAGTTTCAAAATCACTGGGATTTGTTGAAGTGTTGCAGAGTTATTACCACATAAAGTGACACTGGTCAGATTTCAAAATTTTGGCTCCGTCACTAAGGGGTTAAACCAGCAAAAGAGAATGTTTAGTAACTATTTACAGTCAGTGTTCGATGTTTAATTGGATGGCTTCCAGGGCTTCACTTGGCACAGAATCCTTCCTGGCCTGGGAAGGGTTGGATCCAAGGTTACACCCGATGCCAGATAAACACCACTGGTCTGTCTTTCGTGGACTGTCACATCATGCGCAGCGATGGAAGTCTGTGTAGCCTGGGTATGGGCATTTGCTGCACTAGATGTAGCGGCTGCTGCCTCAGTGATGAGTTCGTCTTTCTAGGCCCCAGGTGACGTCATGAGGGCTGCGCATCTCCTGACATCTCGAGCCCACCATCCGTTTCCATTCCGGTGCCGAGTGTAGGTCACAGCATCCCCTGGGTATAGGTCTGGGTCCAGGCGTTCCCCTCTGAGACAAGGTTCAACCTCGTCCCTGGTGACATGGAGCCTCACAGGCAACCCAATCTCCTGGATAAACCCCTTTCCTTTCTGGAGATGGATGAATACTACGACACCCCATTTTAGTGGAGGGCTGTCCTGCAGGTTACCCCGGGCCCTTTGTTCCTATTCCTCCCTCCACTGGGATATCAAGTATCGTTGATATTCCCCCCAGGGGAGGACCCTAAGATCGTGTCCATTTAATCCGGAGCCCGGAAGAGGGGCTGCCGAGGTTCCAGCAGCCATAGCGGTGGAAGGAGCGGTCTCGGGGGGCAAGCAGATCCCTGGGATGTGGTCGTCTCAGGTATCTGCGCGGGATGTGACTCCACCGATGCCGTTCCACTCCTCCAAGGAGGGCGCTAGGATCAGCGCTAGGACTGAGAAGTCCACGCTTTCCAGTGGCGGCAGGCCCGGGTATTCCTCTGGCGACTGAGGTCCGCGCTGGGTCGGATCGTTTCCTCTCAGGTGCCCGTGGGTCGCCATCTCTGGTCCTACCTTCTACTTTTCCCGCTCTCTTCTCCGGGGGCGGTTTCTTGTTCTTTGTCTCCGCCCGCCATTGAGGATCAGGAGGCGGATCTCAGCTGCTAACGGACACGTCCTCAAGGTACAGAGATATTTAGACTGGGTGGCCATTATTTTTCGCGCTTCTCAGTTCGTTCACGCCCACGACGACCCACGACGTCACGCCCTTCTTCTTCTCCAGCACTCCTCGTGGTGCGGTAATGGCGGCGGTTTTGGCGGGAATTTTGGGCTCTTTTGCAATACACAGTTCTTTATTAAATCACAGTTCAAGTACAATTTGGGCCCAGTTCTTAGGCTGATTTTTCAGGCTTAAGTAGATCCTGTTAAAGATTGGAGCGCCCCTGTAGGGCAGTGGGGTACTCAGTACTGGGTCCTTCAGTTCTCAAAGGGGGATGTCACGGTGGCTGACCCAGTCCGTGGCCCTCGGGAGGTACATTGTAAAAGGGAAAGGTCTTTAAAGGGGAAATGTTCGTGACGCCAACGGTGGTATTCGGTCAGGGTGACCGATGCTGCTTTAAGGGGTCCACTGGGGTGATGTTATGGCAGCTAGATGGTATACCTTCCCACAGGTGAAGTTTGTCCCCAGGGCTTCCCAGAGTGTAGATGGTGGATGGTGTGAGGCGCAGTGAAGAACGAGGACACAAGGTTGCAGTCTCTTTACCTTTTTACTGAAGACTTCAGCATCCACAGTCCAGAGCACCAAATCCCAGGGCAGGCAGGGTCATCATTTATCATTCCCCGGCCTCTCGTGGGTGTGACCTTGCCTCTTGGGTGTGGGGCGGATCAGTAACTTGCAATTAGCTGTCCTTCCGGTCTCTGGAGCAAGGCATGAAGGACTGTTGCTCCCTCGGTGTTCCGGCTACCAGGATCCTGCACCCCAGAAGGAGGCAGCCAGTGCAGGGCAGAACTCCTTCTGGTATCCACTCCTTTGCTATGACTTCTTCACCCTCTCTACAATACAGTTCTCTTTTTGTGTCCTTTCTTAGGAACTGCCGCACTTAGGGCAGGCGCAGCTCTGTGACCTTCCGTCTAAGCCTCTGACAGGCTCCCACCCCTGTCAGGGACCAACTACCTGAGCCAAGCTCAGCCATCAACTGCCTAACTTCCTCTCCAGGCCACCAGTTTTACCTAAGTGTGCAGAGTGCCCTAATAAATAGGAGCATAGCTCCCTCTGGTGGACTGGAGTATGAAATGTGTTGTATGTTTGTGTTACCTGGTAAAGAGATCTCCTTCATTGCCTCCAAATGTAACATCACTCCCCCTTAGAGGAGAATGACATTACTGCAACAACCAGGACCCTGGGGCACTGCATAGGACAATAGTGGGTAGAATAGAGGGGGGCACATTAGTTATAGAGGACAGCATAGGATAGAGTAGGAGATAGGCAGCACAGGGGTTAAGTAAATGGGGGGGACAGTATAGAGCAGGGAAGTATAATCAGGATACTTCCTGATTTGAAGCAGACGCCCATGCAGCCTGCTCAAGGGCAGGCTGTGTGAGTAGTAGTGGAGCAGAGTATTACAGGCTGTGAGGATAAAGCTATTTTTTCAGTAAGGGGCCCCAGGCGGAGAATAGTGCCGATGGGCACCAGCTCGACAGGAACATCCCCATGCAGGATCTTGGGTCAAAGGCCAGGGCAGGAGTAACAGTGTTCCCACCACCTCTTTTCATTGGAGCTGGACGAGGGGCTGAAAGGAGCTGGTGACAGGAAAGGCACAGGTGGTACAAGTAGTGTCCGAGGATACAGATGGGACATGGACTGTCCAAGGATATACATTTCATCTGTGGGGTGTGAGGGTGTGGGAACTATACAGCCAGTTGCCATGACTACCACCCTGGCTGCCTTACAATCACATAGTACACCTTTTTACACATAAAACGTACCCGCTTTATCAGGAAGGGATGCAGAGATCCCAACACACCCTTACATACTGGACACCTGAAACACTAAACTGGACACCAGGGCCCGGATCACTAAAGTACTGGATACCAGAAATACTATGCTGGACACAAGGGCCTGGATCACCAAAGTACTGGTTACCAGAAACACTAAACTGGGCACCAGAGCCTTAATATTTAGTCAAGATGAGCAAAATGTCCCTCGCTCTGAACACCAGGGACTATAGAACTTTTCTACAGGATATCATACACTAAATGCCTCAAAAGCAAGAATTAATTATTAGAAATCAAGGAATAGCGTGACCAAACCCCCTAATGCCAGGGACTATAGTGCTGCACTAGTGAATATTATATACTGAGACACTAAACCTCTCAACACCAGAAAATGTGTAACTAAATTGCTGGACATTCAGGACTGGTGACATTAAACCTCTGGACACCAGGGACTGGGATACTTAAGTTGTTAATCAAAACAGGAGAAAATGCAGAGTATACAGGTTTTAAATACTTGTATTTTTATTATTGGACAAAGGTAGCAAAAAGTTAAAAATACATATACGAAAGACAGTCAGACATATCAAACAGTAACAATATGGTCTCCGACAGGGTACTATTCACAATATAAGTGAACAAAATAGAGTTTGTATAGATATATAAAGCGCAGGTCAGCATAGTGCAGTCAGAAAGCCTCTTTCACACTTCCGTCTTCTGCTGTGCGTCGTTGTGCAGTAAAATGACGTATCGACGTACGTCACGAAAATAGTGAAAAACGTGTGTGACGCATCCAGTGTAATGACGGATGCGTCGTTTGTGTTGTTGACACAATTTGAATGGAGAATTTTCTGGGAAAAAAGAGAGAGAGAGAGACACGCAGCTGTCAAGTCAGTGGAAAATTCAGAGGCCCCGAGCATGCGCGGCAGACATCAAGATGTGAGCAAACCGGCGATAACAATGGGAAGAGAGGCGCGCATGCGTGCTGCAGCAGCACAGAGGGTTTCGTGTAGTATGTCACCGGGTGGAGGGAGAGCGCCAGTTGTAAATGTAATTTACATTGCACGGCATGTGTTTCAGTTGTTATGTCCTAATGAAAGTAAAACTAAACTCCCAACTATCAATGTCATATAACAAACAGGGGAATACAACATTGCATGATAATTATTAATGTCCAAAATTCACAAATATTTTAAAGATATACACCATCAACAAGGTTATCGAGGTAATCAGTGCATGATCCGGGCTTGTTGTCGTCCCCATTTCTTTTGTTGGAGGTCACATCTGGGACATATACTGGTAAACACAGCCAAAAAGCATAAAGAGGGCACCACTATGCTGACAAAACTGTGAACATAATATTAAATTAATAAACAAATCTAAACAAATATGAATTAAAAATAACCGATTAAAATGATTACTGCATGGAGGGGAGCTGCGCAGACAGGAAGAGAGGGGATGGCAAAAGAACCAGCGGACATCTACAAAAATGAGAAGCTAAGTGACTCATTCAGGCCTTTTAGGGTCATTGTGTCAAGTGTAACGATCCATTTTGGTTCTCGATGGGCTAGGAGGTTCCTAATGTTACCACCCCTAATCCCAGTGTGAATGGTGTCAATGCCCCTAATTATGAGAGACTTGGAGTCACAATTATGATAAGTTCTAAAGTGTCGGGGGATAGTCTTGAGTAGAGAGGGGTCGGCCACTGTCTTGGTCACACCAATATCCCCCACGTGCTCCCGTACCCTCACTCTGAGCTCCCTAGTGGTGAGGCCCATGTAAATGAGTTGGCATTTGCATGCAGCATAATAGATGAATAGATGATATTATTCAATATCCGATGCTCAATCCGAAAATTCTCATCACCCCCTGCCGAGGTAAATGAATTGTAGTGCAGGAAATTGGCGCAGGCAAGACAGTGGCCGCAAGGGAAACACAACATGATTGGAACCCCTGACCCCCCAAAATTAATTTTCTCCGGGAAAATGAACTGGGTGTACCTAACCTCTGAAAACCAGTGACTATAGTCCTAGACTACTGGACACCAATAGTCAAGGTACTACATCACAGGATATCATGTAATGAGGCACTATACCTGAGGACAGCATGGACTGCAGAACTAATCCACCAGGGCCCGTTGCACTAAACCTCTGGACATCGGATCAAGGACACTGACATATTGGACACAAGAACTCGGGCCCTTAATAACTAGTCATGATAAGCTAAATGTGCTTGACCTCTGAACTCCAGGGACTATGGAACTTTACTACAGGATATCATATAATAAAGGTCTCAAAAGCAAGAATTGTGGGTCTAAATTGTTAGATATCAAGGAATAGTGTGACCAAACCACCAAATGCCAGGGACTATAGTGCTGCACTAGGAGAGATCATTTACTGAGGCACTAAACCTCTCCACACCAGAAAATGTGGCACTAAATTACTGGACATTCAGGACTTGTGATATTAAACCTCGGGACACCAGGGACAGGACACTTAAGTTGTTAAACATCAAGGAACGAGGAACAATATCCCTTTATAGCAGAAACCAGGAAATCAATCATTGGGCAACGGGGCAGTAAAACTCCTTGTTATCTGTGACTTTGACTATAAAAATATTAATCATCCTCTTGACATGTATGAAATCATAAATTACCCTAAAAGAACAAATTTTATTAAATATATATCTAAAAAGCCAACAACCAATGGCTACCCACAACGAAAAACAACACACTGTGAACAAACTAGGGTGGGGAGGAGAGTAAACCCTAGTGCGTGTCTATGCTGAAGAGCTGCCTATCTGCGGGGGTAGGCACCCTAGGGGAAGCGTTGTGGCGCCCCCGCTCCGCGATGGCTGACCCTGGGGTCCCTAGATAAGCCCTGATGCACCCACCGGGTCCTGCTACCCAAACACAATAATACTAAAGGTACCCCTATCCACTAAACATAGACCACTCCTATCACTAGGGAACCCTTCACCCCACACTTGAATATTTAAAAACAATAGGAGAACATGTGACTAAGGCGTCTCAGTGGCAGAATTTTAAGCTTATCTCTGATTTTGGATATGCTTTAGTACACAATATACGTCTAACAGCAATATAGATGGTATCTTTGGCCCTAGCTCTAGTGCACAACTGTTTGTTGCGTTCAGATAGTAAAATTAGGTAGATAAACAATAAAGCACCATATATCCCAGATATACCTGGTCAATTACTGCACAGCTCTTTTATAAGATGATCTATCGTAGCTGTCCCCACTAGCATTGGTTATAGCGCCTGTGCCCATCCCATCATACATACGATTTTGCATAGGTGAAATGATGAACGGCACATTTCGGAGCTAAAACATTTTAAATAGAAGGTATAGTGCAGACACTAGAGCATATAAAGCCTTTCAAGTATGATACTCATCATTCAGATGCACTGCCGCCCGCCTGTTGTCTCTTTTAGCCTCTACGCGTTTCGCCTCGCTGGCTCATCAGGAGGCCCAATTGCTGATCATGTTTCTCGATATGATGTGATATCTTTATCACATCATATCGAGAAACATGAAATGTGCCGTTCATCATTTCACCTATGCAAAATCGTATGTATGATGGGATGGGCACAGGCGCTATAACCAATGCTAGTGGGGACAGCTACGATAGATCATCTTATAAAAGAGCTGTGCAGTAATTGACCAGGTATATCTGGGATATATGGTGCTTTATTGTTTATCTACCTAATTTTACTATCTGAACGCAACAAACAGTTGTGCACTAGAGCTAGGGCCAAAGATACTGTTAAGTCCTTCTCAGTCCCTGGCTTACTAGAGGTAGGGATCCTGAGTAAATGACACGCAAACAAGGTATTGTGTGATCATATACAGGGGAAGCCCAGGAGCACATCTCACTCTCTGGGCTTTGCCCTCCCTTTATATAGAAAAGAATTATTCTTTTACAGACATGCGCACAAGCGCTCATATTTCACTATCTCTTACATAAACAATCTATACCAGTCTTTATCAGTAGAAAGTTACATCATCTGGAAGGTGAATGAAAGGCTGCTATTGAAAGAAGGAATGCACACATGATTACTTCCATAAAAGGAAATGTCAAGTCAGCAGAAATGTATCTTGTTGTAAGCGAGATTTCTCAGGAAGAAGACAAGATGGATTTCTTTAGTTCAGTCTGATCTCCACAATTTCCCCCTTTGACATTTTCTTTTATTTATTTTATTACCACAGGGCCAAAGACAAAGCCTTTATTTGGTATTACACATGTACATGCTTGTATTCAATAAGAGAATCAAATCTAGTATTAATTCTTCCGTTTAACTCTCGCAACCTTTTCTTTGTTTTGCAATAAGTACAGATATTACAAAGGGATAGCAAAATAAGCGCAATAATCAGTATTAGCAAAGGATAACATAAGAGAAGAAGGAAAAAAAACTTTATACTCTTGCATCTATTACACAGAGTTTATCTGTGCATACTGAGATACTCTTGAGCACAATCTGGAATAGTACGTATATGACTACAATAATCATAACTATATGTATTATGCTCTGCATAATCCCAGCAACCCACCCACCGATCCCTCTGAACCAATTGGCCGGGTTAAGAAAAGAAAAGGTATCTGACCACCAGCTATCCTTATTCTGGTCATTGTCTTTGTCATACTGATCTCTGAGTCGTTGTACGTCCTTTAATTTAAATGTCATACTCATAGTACTATTCGGGTCTATATAATGACAGCAGGTGGGTCCGATGATTTGACACATACCCCCTTGTGAGGCAGTTAGGTAATCCAATACCAGGGTATGTTGGTTAGTGACTATTATAAGCTGATTCTGTACAGCTATACTAGTGTTTAGTATATCCAATATATCCCAGATCTGATCATCTAGATAATCCGTGGCTCTAACTAATTTATCCCACATCTGTGTTAACATAGGATAAATAAAAATGGTACTAGCAATTTTGTTAGGAATTCCCATTTGTACTATATGTGGCCTCCCCGAGGGACGTGGTGAGTTATCTGCAGCTCTTTTATACAGTGTGTGCTTGGGCACGGCTTGCATATTCACTTGTTTATTTGAAATTATGAATGTAGCCGGGGTTAGGCGTCCTAATGTACAAGTACCCTTTATACCTACGGGAAGCCATTTATATGCTCCTTCTCCGCATATCCAAAATGTACCTTCAGGCAGATCCCATAGAGCTGAGTGCTGCAATACCAATCTGTGAGCCAAGTCCACAAATCTAGATACATTCTGAAGCATACACCAAGAGGGTTTTTGTCCCAAGGGGCTACAGTACCCGGCTGCGGGATTCCCACATACAGGCATTCCTTTGATATACTCATCGGATTTATTACAAACCAGGTTCCCCAGCTTACTTGTACAACTGTTTGCATCACCTTGGGGGAACAATTTAGAATGTTTCCATTTTCTATTATGTATGTATCTTTCCAATACTACAGGTTTGAAAGCATCAGAGGGGGGGACGGTTGTACTGAAACTAAGCTGTAGATTTTCTGTGGGGACCTGTCCTAAATTAGTTAATCCAGTCTTATTTCTAGGTACCCATTTTCCTCCCCTAAATGCTAAATATTGTAGATGTGTGTTACTCCCTGAGAGATTACCCTGCCACCAAGGAAATTCTACCCATCCCACAATTGGTATGGCGATTGTAGTATTCCACAGCCTAGCATTACCAATTTGGTTGTTGGCCAGGTTGTCTGAACAATTAGGCCAAGCGAATATTTCTTCTGCTAATACGGGAACTGCTAGAAAAGGTATACTTGTGGCTGATACCGGCGAATGGGTACAGATCCAACAATCTGTCAGGGTTTGTGTATTGTTTAACAAGTCATGCACTAATTTTCTATGATGTTGTACGAATCTATTGTTCAAAGGGGCTAGAGAATTCAGTCTATCCCACGCCTCCGTTGAGGTTATCATTATTAACATCAATATCATGAGTTTATACTGCTTTTCTTGCAATGGCTTGCATGTATCCATGATGCCTTTCCTTCAAGCTTGACTGATGTAGGTGTTGTCAACAGGACTTGGAAGGGTCCGTCAAACCTTGGTTCTAGAGCCTTTCTGGTGTGTCTTTTTACATAGACTTGATCACCTGGTTCCAACTTGTGACTTCCTTCTGTGTTGTCAGGATCTGGAAGGGAAGCAAAAACTTGTGCATGCACCTTAGTTAATTGTTTCTGAAGATTTTGCACATAAGAAGTCAATGACTCAATATTTAACACAAGTTGCTGTGGAAAATAACATCCTAAATTGGCAGTCCTGCCAAACAAAATTTCATATGGAGACAGTTTAGTCTTACCCCTTGGGGTATTGCGTATTGAGTAAAGGGCCAGTGGAAGGCATTCTGTCCAAGGCTTTCCTGTTTCAGCCATGGCTTTCTGTATTTTTAATTTTAAAGTTCCATTCATGCGTTCCACCTTACCAGAACTTTGAGGATGGTACGGAGTGTGTAACTGACTTTCAACACCCAACATTTTCAGTACATTTTGAAATATTTCTCCAGTGAAATGAGTACCCCTATCTGACTCGATCACTTCAGGGAGACCGTAACGGGGTATCAGTTCGGCAACTAGCTTTACAGCAGTGTTTTTAGCTGAAGCCTTCCGAACTGGATAGGCCTCTGGCCACCCCGAGAACATGTCCACACATACCAACACATACTCATACCCATTACTTTTTGGCAGCTGGATAAAGTCTATTTGTAATCGCTGAAACGGGTAGAGAGGTCGGACGTGGTGCTTCATAGGGGTCTTTGTTGTCTGTCCGGGATTATGTGCCAGGCATATAGCGCATGCAGCACAATAGTCTCTTGCATAGTTGCCAAAACCTGGAGCCAACCAGACTTGCTTTGCCAGTAGTGTCATTGCATTTGCAGACACATGAGTAGGGTGGTGCAGTCCACCAACTACAATCGGATACCAGGCTCTAGGTAGACATATTAGTCCATCTTTCTTCCAAATTCCCGCTTGTTCTTCTGCCCCTTCCTTTTTCCACCTGTCCCTCTCCTCTTCTCCTGCATCTTCCTGTGCTTGTCTCAGTCTATCTTCAGTATTTTCTGTGGGGTTTACAGTATGAACCTGTTGTAAGGGTTTGACAGCTGCTGCTTTGGCTGCTTTATCAGCCCTATCATTTCCCCTAGATTCCCTAGTGTCGAGTCTCACATGTGCAGCTACCTTGATTACTGCTACTTCTTTTGTTTCTTGTGCAGCCTCTAAGATCTGTTTGATCAGAGAAGCATGTTTTACAGGTTGTCCTGACGCTGTCATGTAACCTCTAGCTCTCCAGATTACTCCAAAATCAAACACAATATCATGTGCATACCTAGAATCAGTGTATATATTAGCTGTCTGGTTCTCAGCTATTTTAAGAGCTTCAATCAATGCTGTTAGTTCTGGTTCTTGTGCAGACTGTTTCGGTGGAAGTGGTTCTGCTTTGAGAGTTTCAGATTCTGACACAACTGCATACCCTGTATGGAAGTTACCTGTGTCATCTGCAAACCTACTACCATCTATAAACAGCTCTAAATCTGGATTTTGAAGTGGTGTTTCGGATACATTGGGTAAGCCTACCGTTTCTTGTAAAATGAGCTCTGTACAATCATGTGTGTCTGTAGGGAAAAAATTTGCGTGTGGATCAGTGTCCTTATTCCCCCCTTCAGACTCGAGAGGTAGCAGTGTAGCTATATTGAGAGTCTGAAGCCTAGCAAATGTGATAGTAGAGGGGAGCAACAAAGAACACTGTAGCCGCAAATGTCTGGCCATGGAAATGTGTTTTGGTTGGACCTGGTTTAATATCCCATGAACATCATGTGTAGTTTGAACTGTGAGTGGATACTCTAGGACAATTTCTGATGCTTTGTCCAACAATAGTGAGACAGCAACAACTACACGTACACAGGTTGGCACTGCTCTAGCTACGGGATCTAACCTTGCTGAAAGATATGCAATTGGTCTTTGTTTCCCTGCATGCTTCTGGGTAAGAACTCCTGTAGCATGGGAATCAACTTCTGCAGCCATAAGCTGAAATGGTTTGGTGTAGTCTGGTAGCCCTAACGCTGGAGCTGAAACAAGGGCATCTTTTAATTGTTGGAACGAAATCTGACCTTCTTTTGTCAACAAATAAGGTTCACTTTTTACACAGTCATACAGTGGTTGCATTAGTTGACTGGCATGTATAATCCATTGTCTACAATGAGACACTATTCCTAAAAATGCTCGTAGCTGTTTATGATTTCTAGGCTCATTCATTTGTCTTATTGCTTCAGTTCTTTGTGGTGTAAGATGCTTTTTACCTTGAGAAATGCAATGACCTAGAAAGACCACTTTGGTCTGACAAACTTGTAGCTTTTGTCTATTCACTTTACACCCTTCTTTTTCTAAAAAACATAGTAAACTCACAGTGGACCTTTCTGCAGTTTCTAGATCTGGGCAGCAAAGTAGTAGGTCATCCACATACTGCAAAATTACTACCTGTGGTTCGGGTTCAAACCTCTGAAGGACTGTTTGTAGGGCATTTGAATAAAGAGTAGGGGAGTGTATCATTCCCTGTGGAAGGCGTGTCCACGCCAACTGTTTGCCCTTAAATGTAAATGCAAACAAATGCCAACTATCTTGGTGTAAAGGAACCGAGAAAAATGCATTTGAAAGATCTATTACAGTAAATACTTGAGAACTGGCTGGTATCTGTGATAGTAACGTATGAGGATTGGGTACAACTGGGGTGATTGGATCTAGAACTTTGTTTATTTCTCTTAAATCATGTACCATACGATATTTGGGCATAGAACTCTTATCAAGAGTTCTCTTTTTGACTGGATACAGAGGAGTGTTAGCAGGTGATTGTATCTCTACCAAAACTCCTTTCTCTTTATATCCCTCTATCTGTTTTGTAATCGCTAGTTCCTGCTGGGCACTCACAGGGTATTGTCTGAGCTGTGGGAGAACAGTTCCTGGTTGCACAGATAGTTTTACAGGAGAGATATGCAATAGTCCCACATCGGTGTCACCCTGTGCCCACAGTGTTTCTGGGACCATTGAGAGGTCTAGATCTGTGGTGTACTCTTTTTCTTCAGCATAATCCTCAAAAGCCTGAATTCTAACATATTGTTCTAATGTTTCTGCATCATCAGGGATAGTCAGTATAACTGTGCCATCTTCCCTAAAATTGATGTTAGCTTCTAATTTCTTTAGGACATCAGTTCCTAACAAACATGTTGGGGCACCTCTGGCATACAAAAATCTGGATGCAAAACATTTAGGTCCTAATGAGACCTCTAGGGGCACAGTATATGGCAGTGTTCGAATTACCCCATCATAACCCTCAGCAAAAGTTGTTTGTTCTGAAATATCTTCCGGATTCGGAAGAAAATCTTGATTCAAAATTGAGGAAGTTGCACCTGTATCTATCAAAAATGGAATCTCTCTCCCCCCCACATTCACCTGTATCATAGGTCTTCTAGCTGGTAGGGAAGTTTGTAACACATCGAGTCAATCTGAATCTGGTATGGGACCATCTATGATGGTAGATTTCTGCTGGTTGTCCGTTTGGGGAGGGTTATTTCTGGTCACAAATTTGCCTGACTTTATATCTGCCAACTTCTTCCTGCACTCTCTTTGGAAATGACCTGGCTTTTTACAGTAGTGGCAAGGAAAGTTGTGTCTCACTCTTCCTCCTGTATTAGCTTGTGCTATTCTAACAGGCTTACGATTCTCTCTCATATCCATGACTATTCCTAAACATCGTTGTTTCACAATATTTGGTTGTTCAATTGTTCTCCAATCTGGAGTAGAGGATTTAAATTTTTCTCTGATTTTCGGATCTAGCCCCTCTATTAATTGTTTTGTAAAAAGTCTCCTTACTGAAGCATCAGTCAAATCCAATCCTTCATCCCTAAAGCTATTTTCTAATTCTTGACTATATTCTTCAATACTTTGCCCAAATTTCTGCATAATCACACCCGTAGATCCCCTTTCCCTCTGTTTTTCTCTCATGAAAATTATTAATGCCTCTGTGAACTGGGTACCTGATGCTTCTGTCTGTAAGGCACCCCCTTCTGCCACTGGTCTATTGGGCTGTAGGTGTGTCAATAATTCCTGAAAAACTCCGGGGGACATTTTCATTCTACATAATTCTTCCCCGTCCGCCCAGACCCCAGCATGAGTCTGCATGATTTGTTGTATGTATTGTGCAAATCGGATGGGATATTGAGTGGGATCAGGCGCATTATGCAGGAGGGACATACCTTCAGCAGGGGACCAAGGAAAATACTGTCGGGTCTGGTGATATCTAGTTCCCATTACCCCGTCAGCACCAGGTTCCCTAAAGGGTCTTGGTACTACCCTAACAGGGGCAAGTACAGCGCCATGTCTAGGTGTACCACAGACTAGGCAATCATTTCTCCAATCTGGATTTTGTTGTCCACAGTGTGAACATACCCATCCTCCTACCCCACCAAGATTGGGATACAAGGCTGGAAATTGTTTTCCTCCTTCTGCTCCTCCAGATGGTACAAATGATTGGGCTTTTGGATCTAGGTAAGGTGGTGGGATTATGTCACAACTTTTTCCCTTCCCCATAATCCATTTGGAAGTGTCTGGATCATACTTCCAATTCTCCTCTTTAGCTGTTTTTGAGACCTCTATCATACAGTGTATGATTTCTTCCCACCCATTGTCTTTGATAATTCCACCTCGTTCTTTACTCAGTTTTTCCCATTCTGTACTGAACATAAGTGCTTCTGAAATTCCCAATTTTTCTCTTACCCTTCTAATCTGACTTCTGACTGTCTTCCCACATCTTTCCTGTATGATATCTGCTGCTTCCACTTGTCCTAAGACGGTTTTTGTCTGTTTATTTCCCATTTTTCTTTTTTTTTTTCTTTCCAATATTAGCTATTTCTACCCCAGGTGACGTTTGGACAATCACTTATCCTAGGTGATGTCTCGTTGCCTTCTCTCCTAGGGAGCTAAAATATTGAAGGGCTGATCTGCTCCATTCTTTCTAATGTGCAGAATGTACTTAAGTGCTATTATGCACGCAAACAGACCCAGCAACACCATACAGATCACAAAACTTTCTGTGTCAGTTAGCATACTTGTCCCAGGCTCATGGACCCGCGTCCTGGGCTCATTCTATCAAACCTTATCCAGAAATGAAGGAGGTTAAGCACTTAAATGAGAGTCAAGCATGGGCGGAGGTCTCCCCGAAAGGACGCAACCACATGACCCAGTTAGGCTGACTTCCGTGTATAAGGCTTATACCCCAACTATTTCGGCTTATTTTTCTACGCACTTTTGCTCTTCTTTCACAACATACCACAACCTTCACACTGTTCACACACTGCCAGGGACAGGACTCATAAATCTATACAATATAGTAACCCGAGTTTTATAGGTATCTACTCACTACTAGACTAACCCAGCGTGACACGGCTCATAGAGATCTTTCGGATAATACAAGGCAGATAAAAGAGAACTAATAATGTCTCTTACCTGGCCAGGTTTTTCAGTTCATTTGCCGTCCATTATCCCAGATCTCCATTGTCCGTATCTGCAGGTGAATCTCGAGCAAATACTCTCATCTCGGGTCCCTGTTCGGTGCGCCAATGAAATGTTAAGTCCTTCTCAGTCCCTGGCTTACTAGAGGTAGGGATCCTGAGTAAATGACACGCAAACAAGGTATTGTGTGATCATATACAGGGGAAGCCCAGGAGCACATCTCACTCTCTGGGCTTTGCCCTCCCTTTATATAGAAAAGAATTATTCTTTTACAGACATGCGCACAAGCGCTCATATTTCACTATCTCTTACATAAACAATCTATACCAGTCTTTATCAGTAGAAAGTTACATCATCTGGAAGGTGAATGAAAGGCTGCTATTGAAAGAAGGAATGCACACATGATTACTTCCATAAAAGGAAATGTCAAGTCAGCAGAAATGTATCTTGTTGTAAGCGAGATTTCTCAGGAAGAAGACAAGATGGATTTCTTTAGTTCAGTCTGATCTCCACAATACTATCTATATTGCTGTTAGACGTATATTGTGTACTAAAGCATATCCAAAATCAGAGATAAGCTTAAAATTCTGCCACTGAGACGCCTTAGTCACATGTTCTCCTATTGTTTTTAAATATTTAAGTGTGGGGTGAAGGGTTCCCTAGTGATAGGAGTGGTCTATGTTTAGTGGATAGGGGTACCTTTAGTATTATTGTGTTTGGGTAGCAGGACCCGGTGGGTGCATCAGGGCTTATCTAGGGACCCCAGGGTCAGCCATCGCGGAGCGGGGGCGCCACAACGCTTCCCCTAGGGTGCCTACCCCCGCAGATAGGCAGCTCTTCAGCATAGACACGCACTAGGGTTTACTCTCCTCCCCACCCTAGTTTGTTCACAGTGTGTTGTTTTTCGTTGTGGGTAGCCATTGGTTGTTGGCTTTTTAGATATATATTTAATAAAATTTGTTCTTTTAGGGTAATTTATGATTTCATATATATTACTATTACCCCTCTGTATGTCATTTTCAAGTAACATCCTCTTGACATCAAAGATTGGGAAATGATATCACCAATCACCATCCATGTTGGACTTGGAGCTAAATCCTGCATAATAGTGGAAGTAGCGATAAAACAATGAAGGATTTGAGTGATAATAAACTGATAAACTCTAGGGAATTTGGAAACTAAAGAAGTGGAAATCAGAACCCAGGAAACTAAACTCCTGCCCACCAGGGACAATAGAATGAGCCCAAAGGACACTAGGAACCAAATGACTTTGTATTTGAAAGTCGATTCCAGTGGATTCGTTTTCAGCAATAGATTTTTGCTCACATTACTTTGGTCACCGAAGGTCCCTGTTATTTAGGACCCCTTGGGCTCTGCACCTAATACAATGTATATGTCCAGAGTGTTTCTTTAATAAATCTGCAGCTGTAACTTCATACAATATGTGGCCATGGTTCAGTAAGGCAGTTTTGGGATTAGTTGTTTGGTCCTTCAAGGAGTTTAGTCCCATCAGAATTTCTGGATATTTCCAAACACTTCAAACTGCAATTTCCATTCATCTTTCTGTTCTTTGTTTGTTTTCGTACATAAACCACATAAATTATTCTAGCAGGTTTCCATGCTCGCCCCCCTCACCTATTTGTTTTCCTTTTACATGTGTCCCATCAGATCACAGATTTGCGCACATATGATCCATGCTCCCTCCATGAAATCATACACCGGTGACTCATGCATTCGGGATTAACTATCTTGCACATGGTATAAACAGCTACTAAATAAAACCCAGAGAAAGGATATTGCCTTTTAAATAAATCCTGACAGCTGCAGAATATTCTGCACAGATGCAATGTTTAATATGCTGTTCATAATCAATCCTGAAAAGCCGTACATCGTCCTCCTCACATCACCAGACCATAATGTTAACTGGTTACACTGTGTATACCTTTGGACACCATTTTTTTCCATAATTAGTTCAAAATTCTATGGCAAATACTTTCCTAATATAACTTTATAGCAGGTGCAGCCTTGTTTTTCTGATACAAATACATGACAGGATCCTGTCTGTAGCCACCACTAGGGGGAGCTCCCTGTATACAGAGATACATGATAAGATTCTGTCTGCAGCCACCACTAGGGGGAGCTCCCTGTATACAGAGATACATGATAAGATTCTGTCTGCAGCCACCACTAGGGGGAGCTCCCTGTATACAGAGATACATGATAACATTCTGTCTGCAGCCACCACTAGGGGGAGCTCCCTGTATACAGAGATACATGATAACATTCTGTCTGCAGCCACCACTAGGGTGAGCTCCCTGTATACAGAGATACATGATAAGATTCTGTCTGCAGCCACCACTAGGGGGAGCTCCCTGTTTACAGAGATACATGATAAGATTCTGTCTGCAGCCACCACTAGGGGGAGCTCCCTGTATACAGAGATACATGATAAGATTCTGTCTGCAGCCACCACTAGGGGGAGCTCCCTGTACATAGAGATACATGTTAAGATTCTGTCTGCAGCCACCACTAGGGGGAGCTCCCTGTATACAGAGATACATGATAAGATTCTGTCTGCAGCCACCACTAGGGGGAGCTCCCTGTATATAGAGATACATGAAATGATTCTGTTTGCAGTCACCACTATGGGGAGTTACTTGTATATGGAGATACATGAAATGATTCTGTTTGCAGTCACCACTGGGGGGAGCTCCCTGTATACAGAGATACATGATAATATTCTGTCTGCAGCCACCACTAGGGGGAGCTCCCTGTATACAGAGATACATGATAAGATTCTGTCTGCAGCCACCACTAGGGGGAGCTCCCTGTATACAGAGATACATGATAAGATTCTGTCTGCAGCCACCACTAGGGGGAGCTCCCTGTATATAGAGATACAGGATAAGATTCTGTCTGCAGCCACCACTAGGGGGAGATCCCTGTATACAAAGATACATGATAAGATTCTGTCTGCAGCCACCACTAGGGGGAGCTCCCTGTATATAGAGATACATGATAAGATTCTGTCTGCAGCCACCACTAGGGGGAGCTCCCTGTATACAGAGATACATGATAAGATTCTGTCTGCAGCCACCACTAGGGGGAGCTCCCTGTATACAGAGATACATGATAAGATTCTGTCTGCAGCCACCACTAGGGGGAGCTCTCTGTATAAAGAGATACATAATATGATTCTGTTTGCAGTCACCACTGGGGGGAGCTCCCTGTATACAAAGCTACATGATAAGATTCTGCCTGCAGCTACCACTAGGGGGAGCTCCCTGTATATAGAGATACATGATAAGATTCTGTCTGCAGCCACCACTAGGGGAAGCTCCCTGTATACAGAGATACATGATAAGATTCTGTCTGCAGCCACCACTAGGGGGAGCTCCCTGTATATAGAGATACATGAAATGATTCTGTCTGCAGTCACCACTATGGGGAGTTACTTGTATATGGAGATACATGAAATGATTCTGTTTGCAGTCACCACTGGGGGGAGCTCCCTGTATACAGAGATACATGAAATGATTCTGTTTGCAGTCACCACTAGGGGGAGCTCCCAGTATACAGAGATACATGATAAGATCCTGTCTGCAGCCACCACTAGGGGGAGCTCCCTGTATACAGAGATACATGATAAGATTCTGCCTGCAGCCACCACTAGGGGGAGCTCCTTGTATACAGAGATACGTGAAATGATTCTGTTTGTAGTCACCACTAGGGGGAGTTCCCTGTTTATAGAGATACATGATAAGATCCTGTCTGCAGCCACCACTAGGGGGAGCTCCCTGTATACAGAGATACATGAAATGATTCTGTTTGCGGTCACCCCTGGTGGGAGCTCCCTCTATACAGAGATACATGAAATGATTCTGTTTGCAGCCACCACTAGGGGGAGCTCCCCGCATACATAGATACATGATAAGATCCTGTCTGCAGTCAGGACTAGGGGAGCTGGCCAATGTGTTATTACAAGCTGAGCACTTTGTGACTATCTCATGACCAGACAATATTCTGAGGCTATTAAGATTCCCTTTGAGTGACAGTGAACAGAGATCTTGAAAACTGTGAGACATTGATATAGAAGTAGATTGTAATATTGTATCAGTTTGCATTTTACAATGCATCTTTATGTGATAGATGGAAACCTGAGTTGGCTGCTGACGTACATTGTGCTGTGTTGGTTCCCTTGAAATGTGTCTTGATGGAATCAGACACTTGTGACATAAAGCAAACACCGACGGGGTGATGACTTGTGCACAGACTTCGGCTTGTGTTAGTATTCGCAGGGTGACGGCAGAGCCGCCTTGACCCGTGCAGCTATTGACAGGACCTACTTGTTTTGTAACATGCATGGTTTTGAGTTTTGTAGCCGGTCCCCCGCCGCCCCCCGATACCAACAGACGACGAGTTGTTTATGTGTATCTAATAAAGACGAGGAAAATACCGCTCTGCGTCTATAGAGAGAAGGAAGAAGAAAGGTGTCAGATTAACACTGCAGGATAATGGGGATGACAGGTAACATCCTGTGGAAAGAAAAATGGATACATTATTACAGAGCACATTAACCCCCATGTGTCTGTGGGATTTGTAACCGTATCTACCACACAGCTAAAAGGAGAATCCCATGACCTGTCACCTGTCCACTGTGGCTAACGAGCGCCTGATTGAGTGCAAATTGTGTGGCCATCGTAGTTAGTGTGGGTTCAGCCCCTCGCGTGGTCTCTCCATACCTGTCAGCAGGGTTTGCGATTTTTAGCTCTACAGTTTCCAAAGTTCTCACTTTATTCTTCATTTACATTAAAGGGAACCTGTCATGTCCTTTTTAACTTGTAAGCTGTCCCCAGTGCTTAGCAATGTGCATAACTAAAACCTTTTCATTAAAAACGGCACTGTAATCATGTACAAAAATCACTTTATATAGTTATATCGCACCTGTCGTAGGGGTGTGCTTAATTTTATTCAGTCACCATTGCCGCCGCCCACACAATTTGAATGATGTTCCTGTGGTTGCGCCTACAACACTCAAATCCACTTCAAAATATCCCACACTTGCTCTATGATTAGAGTCACACTTGCGCAGTGTACCGTGGAGCCATGCTTGAGCAATGTACCGTGGACCCGCCCTTGCGCAGTGTACCGTGGAGCCATGCTTGGGCAATGTACCGTGGACCCGCCCTTGCGCAGTGTACCATGGACCCGCACTTGCGCAGAGTAATGTGAACCTGCGCTTGTGCAATGTACTGATGACCTTCCCTTGCACGTGTCTCATGGACCCACGTTTGCGACGTACCTTGGAGCCGCGCTTGTGCAGTGTATCGTGGAACTGCACTTGCACAGTGTATTGTGGAGCCGCGCTTGAGCAGTGTATCATGGAGCTGCGTTTGAGCAGTGTATCGTAGAGCCGCGCTTGAGCAGTATATCTTGGATCCGCGCTTGCACAGTGTATCACGGAGCCGTGCTTGAGCAGTGTATCATGGAGCTGCGCTTGCGCAGTGTATCAAGGAGCCGTACTTGCGCAGTGAATTGTGGAGCCGCATTTGAGCGGTGTATCGTGGAGCCGTGCTTGCACAGTGTATTGTGGAGCCGCACTTGCACAGTGTATTGTGCAGCCGGGTTTGAGCAGTGTACCGTGGAGCCGCGCTTGATCAGTGTACCATGGAGCCACGCTTGAGCAGTGTACCGTGGAGCCGCACTTAAGCAGTGTACTGTGGAGTCGCGCTTGAGCAGTGTATCGTGGAGCCGCGCTTGAGCAGTGTATCGTGGAGCCGCAATTGAGCAGTGCGTCTTGGAGCCGCGTTTGCGCAGTGTATTGTGGAGCTGCGCTTGAGCAGTATATCATGGAACCGCGCTTGCGCAGTGTATCATGAAGCTGTCCTTGCACAGTGTATCGTGGAGCCACGCTTGAGCAGTGTATCGTGGAGCCGCGCTTGCGCAGTGTATCATGAAGCTGCCCTTGCGTAGTGTATCGCGGAGCAGCGTTTGTGAAGTGTATCGTGGAACTGCGCTTGCACAGTGTATCATAGACCCGCCCTTGTGCAGTGTATCATGGAGCCACGCTTGAGCAGTGTATCTTGGATCCATGCTTGCGCAGTGTATTGTGGACCTGCGATTGTGCAGTGTATCTTGGACCCGCACTTGCGCAGTGCATCGTGGATTTGCGCTTTCGACGTGAAGAGCAGCTCCGTCCGCACAATCAGTGAAGCTGGGTATTACATACAGTTTCAGTGCGCACACGTGGTGAGCTGGTCGTCACAGCACATGCGCGGCTCCCTGATTAGCACTGCAAAAGTGCAGAATGTCAAAGCAGATTTGAGTGACGTTGATGTAACCCTCGGGAACATTATTCAAATTGCGTGGGCGGTGCCAACTGTAACTGAATTAAACGAAGCACACCCCTATGACTAAATACACCTTGGGAGCCCTGGGGACCCCGCTTTACCTGTGGGAAGCGTCACCATCATTGCTGCAACAACAACCCCAGAGGACCCCTTTAAAGCAGCATCGGTCCCCCTGTTGAACAAATCCCACTGGTGGCGTCACGGCAGACTTTATCACAATTCCCCTTTTAAAGACCGTTCCCCTTTTACAGTGAGTCCCAGGGCCACGGACCGGGTAGCAGCCACCGTGACATCCCCTTTAATAGCGACCGGACCCGGTACCGAGTGCCCTGGTGGGCGACTCACTCCCAGTTCTGCCCCATTCCATGCCATTACCCTGCAACCCACTACTCCCTGCGTGGAGGGAATTTATTGCTAATAAACCTGTTAACCCTTGCTCTGCCTCCCGTCCGTCACTGCATCCCACGTTCCTGCTTTAAGCCTTCACAGTCTGAACCGTCCCGAGTGGCTGTCCTGTCTGCACAGTCTGAACTGTCCCAAGTGGTCATCCTGTCTGCACACTCTGAACTTCCCAGTAGACATTCTGCCCTGTCTAGGAATCCAGATTAATGACTTAGACTCTTGGGGTCAGCCCAGTATCGCATCTAACGGGGGGGGGGGGGGGGGGGGGGGTGCAGAGGGTGCGAGCGCCCCAGGCCTGGAGCTCAGAGGGAGCCCACCCGGAGCTACGCTACTGCAGCGCGCCAATACAGTTACATTCTTCAGCAGAGCAGGGAGAATCGGTCTCCCTGCTCTGCCGCCTGGCCGCTATGGGGCCCCTGAGCAGGTGGGGGCACCCGTTGCCAGCAGTAGCCCCCCGCCCATCACTGCAAGGTCAGCTGTATCGGCATTTATCGGCATCACCCCCTGTCAGCGTCTGCCATCACTGACACCGACACTGACAGTGAGTGCGGTGACGTCACCACCCGGCACCAGCTGTCAGGAGATAAGCGGGAGCTCGGAGCACCGCTGGAACAAGGAGGAACAGAGGTGAGTATTTAGTTATTTTTTTTTATGGGGGCTGCCTTATACTACAGGGTCTGCCTATGTAGTGCTGCCTTATACTACAGAGTTTGCCTATGAGGTCCTGCCTTATAGTACAGGGTCTGCCTATGGGCTGCTGCCTTATGCTACAGGGTCTGCCTATAGGTTGCTTTTATTGCAGGGTCTGTCTATGGGGTGCTGCCTTATACTACAGGGTCTGCCTATTCGGTGCTGCCTTATACTACAGGGTCTGCCTATGGGGTGCTGCCTTATAATACAGGGTCTGCCTATGGGGTGCTGCCTTATAATACAAGGTCTGCCTATGGGGTATTGCCTTTTACTACAGAGACTGCCTATGGGGGTACTGCCTTATACTAAAGGGTCTGCCTATGGGGTGCTGCCTTATAATACAGGGTCTGCCTATGGGGTGCTGCCTTATACTAGAGTCTGCCTATGGGGTGCTGTCTTATACTACAGGGTCTGCCTATGGGGGTGCTGTCTTATACTACAGAATCTGCCTATGTGGTGCTGCCTTGTGCTATAGAGTCTGCCTATGGGTGCTGCCTTGTGCTATAGAGTCTGCCTATGGGGAGTGCATTATACTATATTGAGGCTATCTAGTGGGCCATCGTACAGTGTGGGGCATGGGCGGACATACCGCATGTGCAACCTGTGCAGTTGCACCAGGGCCTGGAGGTGAAGGAGGGCCCCTGCAGGGTGGCTAATAATGAGGACAATCAGGCCTGTATATCTGGTCCCCAGGCTCCGGGCCATATTGCCCTCATGTGCGGCGGGCAGGGAGTGATCCCTGCAGCTCCGCTGCCTACAAGAGAAAATATCAGCGGAACGGAGCTGCAGGGATCCATCCTGCTTCCTGTCCACGCTTCCTCTCACACAGACATCATCGCCACTGGATGATGTAATCATTCATCGGCCAGCTGTGCCAGAGAAAGGAAGCTGCTGACGGTGATGCTTCAGCTGCAGGAGAGACAGGTGAGAGGTGCTATGTGTGTGTTTTGCTGTATGTATGTGTGTTGTGAGTGTGTGTGTGTGTGTGTGTATGTGTAGAGATGAGTGGTAGTGTGTGTATGTGCGTTCATGTGTAGCGCTGCGGGGAAATGTGCAGAGAGGTGAATGGTGCTGTGTGTGTCTGTGTAGGTGGAGGAGAGAGCAATGATGGGGGTAATGTGGTGAAGGCAATGATGGGAGAGCATCATACTGTGTATAGGGAAGCTGTACAGGGGGGCAGATTCGGGACATTATTCAATGTGAAATAGGCACTTATTGTTATAGGGGAACTCAGATTACTGTGACTATTAAAGGGACACACAGGGCAATATTACTTTCTAGGTGCGCAAAATGTGGGCACTGGTTCCTAGGGCACTTGCACCCGGCATTATTATATTATAGAGGGGTGCTTTAGAATTTAGAAGGCACAGGGAACCACACAGCAGGTGCAGTAATAGGGACACATACGGCGCCAGCAGCTCAGTATTGGGGTATCAGGTGCAATAATAGGGACACATACAGAAGCAGCAGCTCAGTATTGGGGTATAAGGGGCAGTAATAGGGCCACATAGGGCAGCAGAGGCTGAGTATTGGGGTATCAGGGGCAGTAATAGGGTCACATATGGCAGCAGCGGCTCAGTATTGGGGTATCAGGTGCAGTAATAGGGACACATACAGCAGCAGCAGCGGCAAACTATTGGGGTATCAGGTGCAGTAATAGGGACACATACAGCAGCAGCGGCTCAGTATTGGGGTATCAGGTGCAGTAATAGGGACACATACGGCAGCAGCGGCTCAGTATTGGGGTATGAGGGGCAGTAATAGGGTCACATGGGGCAGCAGCGGCTCAGTATTGGGATATCAGGGGCAGTAATAGGGACACATACGGCAGCAGCGGCTCAGTATTGGGGTATCAGGTGCAGTAATAGGGACACATACAGAAGCAGCGGCTCAGTATTGGGGTATCAGGGGCAGTAATAAGGTCAAATAGGGCAGCAGCGGCTCAGTATTGTGATATCAGGAGCAGTAATAGGGACACATATGGCAGCAGTGGCTCAGTATTGGGGTATCAGGTGCAGTAATAGGGACACATACGGCAGCAGCTGATCAGTATTGGGGTATCAGGTGCAGTAATAGGGACACATATGGCAGCAGCGGCTCAGTATTGGGGTATCAGGGGCAGTAATAGGGACACATACAGCAGCAGCGCCTCAGTATTGGGATATCAGGTGCAGTAATAGGGACACATACAGCAGCAGCGGCTCAGTATTGGGGTATCAGGTGTAGTAATAGGGACACATATGGCAGCAGCGGCTCAGTATTGGGGTATCAGGTGCAGTAATAGGGACACATACGGCAGCAGCGGCTCAGTATTGGGGTATCAGGGGCAGTAATAGGGTCACATACGGCAGCAGCGGTTCAGTATTGGGGTATCAGGTGCAGTAATAGGGACACATACGGCTGCAGTGGCTCAGTATTGGGGTATCAGGTGCAGTAATAGGGACACATACGGCAGCAGTGGCTCAGTATTGGGGTATCAGGTGCAGTAATAGGGACACATACGGCAGCAGTGGCTCAGCATTGGGATATCAGGTGCAGTAATAGGGACACATACGGCAGCAGCGGCTTAGTATTGGGGTATCAGGTGCAGTAATAGGGACACATACGGCAGCAGCGGCTCAGTATTGGGGTATCAGGTGCAGTAATAGGGACACATACGGCAGCAGCGGCTCAGTATTGGGATATCAGGTGCAGTAATAGGGACACATACGGCAGCAGCGGCTCAGTATTGGGATATCAGGGGCAGTAATAGGGACACATACGGCAGCAGCGGCTCAGTATTGGGGTATCAGCAGGATGAGGAGTTTGTGCAGGTTGGTGATAGATGGTGATGGGGCTGGAATATTAGAAGTGAAACGTGTCTTTGTTGTATTCTCTGCAGACGAGTCCTGGCTGAAAGATGTTGTCATGTCGATTTGGGCCAGATGGAAAAGACGGGAAAAGTGAACAATTCCATCAGAAAGAACATCAGCGGTAAGACATTATCTGTAACTGTGCTGTGATCTCTTATATGTTCTGTAGGGCTGGTATCTACCACTGACCATATGGCGGTAATGTCCATGTTGGTATTGAAATAGAGATTATCTTCAGTAACAGCGCGGTCATCTGCTGAAGTTCTCCTCCACTATTAGGGTGCATCACCGAGTTGTAATCAAGGTTACCTGGTTAGGGGCCCACTCCGAAGTTTCGCCCCCCCTGAACCAAAATCATAGCTACGCCTCTGGGACAGCTACTACTGTCGGACGCCGCCCTTGAGTGGCACCTGGCAGCTACCTGCTGCACAAGCCTGATCTCACCACTAGAGGCTCCAGTGAACACCAAGGTGGTAGTTACACCCCTCCAGGGTAGATCCGGTCTGTGGCACAGTGGGTCCACGAGCCAAGTGTGCCACCTTCGGGGGCGTGACATGTATATTATATAGTATGTTAGAATCAGAAGCTTTGAAGCACAAACTGCTGCTCTATCAAATAAAATCATGTGTTGCCCCTGTTTAAATGAGTTTTCCCTCCTTTCTTAATCTTTACAAATGGGTCCGGCTGCCATGTCCCCCTCCAGTCTCCTCTACTTCCCTTCCACCATTGTTGGTGAAGGTCCTGGAGTGGCCTAGCCAGTCTCCAGATCTCAACCCCACAGAAAACCTTTGGAGGAAGTTGATAGTCCTTGTTGCCCAGCGACAGGCCCAAAACATCACTGCTCTAGAGGAGATCTGCATGGAGAAATGGGCCAACATACCAACAACAGTGTGTGCCAACCTTGTGAAGACTTAGAGAAAATGTTTGACCTCTGTCATTGCCATCAAAGGATATATAACAAAATATTGAGATGAACTTTTGTTAATGACCAAATACTAATTTGAAAAATAAATCTTGCCAAATCAGACAAGGTGATTTTCTGGATTTGTTTTCTCGTTTTGACTCTCATAGTTGTTGTCTACCTATGATGTCAATTACAGGCCTCTCTCATATTTTAAATGGGAGAACTTGCACAATTGGTGGCTGACTAAACACATTTTTTCCCCACTCTAAGTAAGGGGTCAGAATATCCCTTTAAATCACAAACGAAAAAGTGATGTGCGGTAACAGGAGTCCTTAAAGGAGAACACAACCCTTTTCATGTGTAATACTAGTAGCACATAAGACTGGTATGTAAAGTATGTGGTGCACCCGACCCATCCATGTGTTATATCGTTGCCCGGTAATTGCAAGGAAGGTATGTCTGATATCTGACACATATCACAAATTCATCCATCTTCGGTCCCGACAATATTGGGACAGGCCATAAAACTCTGCTGAACCACCGCTATATACCCTAAAGGTCTCAGAAAGTAAAAAAAAACATAAAAATATAAAAGTGTACACTGCGGAAAATCAGTGCAAACCACATAAATCACATCCCAAGACTGCAGCAACTCAGCAAAACAAAGTTTACTCTGTAACTAATCATTCAGCGGGGACAACAATGTATTTACTTAGAGCCTGTGCAGGCGGTTCCCCCAGAGTGTCTATGAAACGCGCAGGCCACCATTTCACCTACACGTTTGGGTCATTCACACAATCCATTCTTTGTTCGCTTCTTTCCCCCCCTCTTCTCGCAGGGGCACTTAATTTCTGCAGATGGAGAGGTGACTCTGGATTCCCCCATGGGTTCCCTGTGATTTTTTTTTTTTCCCGTTTTAATTTGTGCACAGAATAGCGAAAATAAAAGGGGAAAAGAAACCGTTCAGAAGGAGCCGTCGAACGGAAGGAATTAAAGCAACGCAGGCGCAATTCAGCACGCTGGGCCGCGGCCAAGATCTCCTCGCTGGCTGCGCGGGCCCACGTTCTGGACGGGGTTATTATAGGGGATTAGTGATGTAACAACAACTAATTGACTTGTACTTTCCGCAGGTTCCTAATGCATTTGTCTTTAACACGTCTCACCTCCACCAGCTGCGGGAAGGGAGCGAGGGAGGGGAGATCTCGAACCCAAAGATGGTGGCTAGTAAAGGAAATGCTTTAATGGGTTGCATTGGTTTATTATGGGATATGTAACAATAAAAGTCCCTCTCTATGCCCCTCTGCTACAGTCGGCACATAATAAAGAGATTATTCCTCTTTCTTTGCTTTTTCCCATATTACCATTAAAGATCCCCGTGCAGTGCAACACCGCGTCACACAGGTCATCTGTAAAAAGGATGGGAGCACGGGCCACTTTGAGAAGCGGCCTCCTGCAGCAGAAACCTCCCCCCCATTGCTCTGTCTGCAATCTTGAACTGAATGTGAGGCATTTACAAAACTATTATCTTTTTCGGCTCATAAAAGGGATCTCAAACATTACCCTCTATGAGGTCCGAATGCCCCAAATAGGGTCATGAGATTCGGTATAAGGTGTCTGAGATTTAGGGGTCTGCCTTAAAGCAAATCTCTGACCTGCCGCTCCATCCCCATAATGCTAAGGAGAAAACAGAAAAAAAGACATCTGCAGACAGAAAATAATACATTTTAATATTTATTAAATGACAAATATTTAATTTGACTTTTAATTATTAAGAACAGTGAAACTGCTCCACAATTGGCTGCGCTCAGTAAAATTAGATTGCAAGCTCCGCTGCCCCTTTATCATGAGTATTACATTTTTGGAGGTTTTGGCTTCTGTCTTCACTTCTCCAATTTTAGAATTGTATTTTATTGAGTAAATTACATTGAAAAATACAGTTCTATAAAACGTTGGGGATGTGTAATTTCTGCATTTGTGGTTGTGGACGGCAGTAATTACATACATAAACGTGATTAAAATAGATGAGCCCGGAGGCCTGTGCACTTCTTAAAGGGCCGGCAGCAGGGGTTGCATCAACTTCTAAAAATTCACCTTCTGACCAGTTACTCCCCAAAAGAGTTAAGTCAATCTGCTCAACTTTATTAGTGGCTTCTGAGCTTCACATGTGAGGAAACATAACTCCTGTCTCCACTCACAGCTCAGTCAATTGTCTGGCATTTTAACAAGGAAACAAGTGACCCAACGGCAACTTATTGCTCTGCGTCGCACGACCTACATTTCTAACGGACATTTGTCTAGAAAATGTTTTTCTGCTGTATTATATGGACGTTAATCATTAAGTAGATTTCTAAAATCTCTTTTTCTATTTGAATTTTTTTATGTATTTAATTTTGATCTACCGTATTTATTTTTCTATTTATTTATTTTAAATATTTATTTTTAATCTATATTATTTTTATCTTTTTATTTGTTTTGAAAGTTTTTTGTATTTTTACATTTTATTTATTTTCAAGTATTTATTTTATTTAGATCTATCATTTTTATCTTTTTATTTAGTTTTTAGGTTTTTTTTGTTATCTATTTAATATTTTTATTTATTCTTTTTTTAGCTATTTATTTTTATCTTTTTAATTTTTTTACGTATTTATTCTTGATCTGTTTATTTATTGATGCAAATCATCATTCTAAAAAATGAACTCCAATTTGAATAGCTCCCATGATTTGTGTTTACCTTTGTTTTCCACCCCAGAACTTTATTGTTGGAATTTTGTCTGTCTTTCCTTGGCACCATGTACAAATTTATTTGGAAATGCAGGTTTGGAGGTCAATGTATTGTGAAGAGTTAAAGGGAAATAGTCAGGAGTATGGGGTGCCAGAGCTGCACTTATCCTTTATACCATCTTATAAGGGGTTATTATTGTGTTTATACCTATTTTTAACTGATTTTTCTAGTTTTTTTTTGTCTAGTGTTGCAGCTTTATATTTCAATTTCTCCCAATTTTAAAATATTTCAAAGAACATGAAGAGTTTTTCATAGGGCTCATACTCACTTGCGAGAAACTCGGATGAGTCTCGCACGTCAATACCCGGCACTTAGATCAAAGCGTGCGGCCGCATAGGAATACATGCAGCCGCACGCTCCGCTCCTGAGTGCCTGGTATTGACGTGCGAGACTCATCTGAGTTTCTCGCAAGTGAGTATGACCCCTCAGACCGTAAACCTACACATAGCTAGTGCTGATACAATTGTATCCACTGCAGGCAATGCTCTGTGAGCTAATCAGCCCAGCCTGATACATTGTATCTAACTAGCTGAGAGATCTGTGCAGCTGCTGCCGTGTAAAGCTCACAGAGCACTGTCTACACTTCATACAGCTGTACCAGCCGAGAGCAGGACCAGCGATGTACGGGTTTCCTGCCTATGAAGAAACAAGTGTTCCCATTAACTGACAGCAAACTCGTATTTTAGAACTAGTGAAGAACAGAAACATAAAGGGGGGTTTATCAAGATTGAAATTACACAGACCTGCTGTCCGGAGTTAGACGCGCCATCAAAATATGTCATTTCTACGCAGGTCAAATTTGCATCAAATTTTGTTACTGTTTTGTTTATTTTTATTTTTTTTTGCTGTAAAACTATATAGAAGCGATGATACAGCTGAAACTGATGCAGCAAAATAATAGCCTAATGGAATTTCTAACATCTTCCAAAAAAACACCAAACAATCTTACATTTAACTGGGAATTTTAGGCTGCCGTCACACTATCAGTATTTGGTCAGTATTTTACATCAGTATTTGTAGCCAAAACCGGGAGTGGGTGATAAATACAGAAGTGGTGCATATGTTTCTATTATACTCTTCCTCTAATTGTTCCACTCCTGGTTTTGGCTTATAAATACTGATGTAAAATACTGACCATATACTGCTAGTGTGACGGCAGCCTTAACCCCTTCATGACCTTGGGATTTTTCGTTTTTAAAGGGACTCTGTCACCTGAATTTGGCGGGACTGGTTTTGGGTCATATGGGCGGAGTTTTCGGGTGTTTGATTCACCCTTTGCTTACCCGCTGGCTGCATGCTGGCTGCAATATTGGATTGAAGTTCATTCTCTGTCCTCCATAGTACACGCCTGTGCAAAGCAATCTTGCCTTGTGCAGGCGTGTACTATGGAGGACAGAGAATGAACTTCAATCCAATATTGCAGCCAGCATGCAGCCAGCGGGTAAGGAAAGGGTGAATCAAACACCTGAAAACTCCGCCCATATGACCCAAAACTGGTCCCGCCAAATTCAGGTGACAGGTTCCCTTTAAGTGTTCGTTTTTCACTCCCCTCCTTCCCAGAGCCATAACTTTTTTATTTTTCCATCAATTTGGCCATGTGAGGGTTTATTTTTTGCGGGACGAGTTGTACTTTTGAACGACATCATTGGTTTTAGCATGTCGTGTACTAGAAAACGGGAAAAAAATTCCAAGTGCGGTGAAATTGCAAAAAAAGTGCAATCCCACACTTGTTTTTTGTTTGGCTTTTTTGCTAAGTTCACTAAATGCTAAAACTGACCTGCCATTATGATTCTCCACGTAAGTACGAGTTCATAGACACCTAACATGACTGGGTTATTTTTTATCTAAGTGGTGAAAAAAAATTCCAAACTTTGCTTAAAAAAAAAAAAAATGCGCCATTTTCCGATACCCATAGCGTCTCCATTTTTCGTGATCTGGGTCCGTTGAGGGCTTATTTTTTGCGTGCCGAGATGACGTTTTTAATGATAGCATTTCGGTGCAGATACGTTCTTTTCATCGCCCGTTATTGCATTTTAATGCAATGTCGCGGCGACCAAAAAAACGTAATTCTGGCGTTTTGAATTTTTTTCCTGCTACGCTGTTTAGCGATCAGGTTAATACTTTTTTTTCATTGATAGATCGGGCGATTCTGAGCGCGGCGATACCAAATATGCGTAGATTTTATATTTTTTTTATTGATTTATTTTGATTGGGGCGAAAGGGGAGTGATTTAAACTTTTATATTTTTTTTATTTTTTTAACATTTTTTTCAACTTTTTTTTTTTACTTTTGCCATGCTTCAATAGCCTCCATGGGAGGCTAGAAGCAGGCACAACTCGATCGCCTCTGATACATAGCAGCGATCTGCTGATCGCTGCTACGTAGCAGAAATGCAGGTGTGCTGTGAGCGCCGACCACAGGGTGGCGCTCACAGCCACCGGCGATCAGTAACCATAGAGGTCTCTAGGACCTCTATGGTTACCATTCTGACGCATCGCCGACCCCCGATCATGTGACGGGGGTCGGCGATGACGTCATTTCCGGCCGCCCGGCCGGAAGCGATAGTTAAATGCCGCTGTCTGCGTTTGACAGCGGCATTTAACTAGTTAATAGGTGCGGGCAGATCGTGATTCTGCCCGCGCCTATTACGGGCACATGTCAGCTGTTCAAAACAGCTGACATGTCCCGGCTTTGATGCGGGCTCACCGCAGAGCCCTGCATCAAAGCAGGGGATCTGACCTCGGACGTACTATCCCATCCGAGGTCAGATAGGGGTTAAAGGGACTTTTTAAATAAAATTTCTGATAATTAAAATTATCTCTCTCTCTCTCTCTCGATAGAGATATATATATATATATATATAACGGCGTTGCCTGGGCATAGTAAATATCTGTGGTTAATTATAGCACCTCACTTCTCTTATTTTCCCCCTCACTCCTCTCATTCCCCCCTAACACTTGTCATTTCAGCCGCACATCTGTCATTTTCCGATCACTCCACTATTTTCCCTCACTCCTCTCATTTTGCACTCACACCTTTTCATTTTCACCTCACACCCTTCATTTTCACCTCACACCTCTCATTTACCCCTCAGTATATACATGTTTGTAATCTCCCTTATATATAATATACACCTGTATATCATCTCCTGTATATAGTATATACCTGTATGTCATCTCCCCTGTAAATAGTATATACCTGCTGTATGTCATCTCCTCCTGTATATTGTATATTCCTATGTGTCATCTCCTCCTGTATATAGTATATACCTGTATGTCATCTCTTCTGTATATACTATATACCTGTATGTCATCTCCTCCTATATATAGTATATACCTGTATGTCATCTCCTGTATATAGTATATACCTGTATGTCATCTCTTCTGTATATACTATATACCTGTATGTCATCTATTCTGTATATACTATATACCTGTATGTCATCTCCTCCTATATATAGTATATACCTGTATGTCATCTCCCCTGTGTATAGTATATACCTGCTGTATGTCATCTCCTCCTCTATATACCTATGTGTCATCTCCTCTTTTATATAGTATATACCTGTATGTCATCTCCTCCTATATATAGTATAAGCCTGTATGTCATGTCCTGTATGTAGTATATACCTGCTGTATGTCATCTCCTCTTCTATATACCTATGTGTCATCTCCTCTTTTATATAGTATATACCTGTATGTCATCTCCTCCTGTATATCGTATATACGTGTGTCATCTCCTCCTGTATATAATATATACCTGTGTCATCTGCTCCTGTATATAGTATGTACCTGTGTCATCTCCTCCTGTATATAGTATGTATCTGTATGTCATCTCCTCCTGTATATTGTATATACCTGTGTGCCATCTGCTCCTGTATATAGTATATATCTGTGTGTCATCTCCCCTGTATATAGTATATACCTGTGTGTCATCTCCTCCTGTATATAGTATATACCTGTGTGTCATCTCTCCTGTATATAGGATATATCTTTGTGTCATCTCCCCTGTATATAGTATATATCTATATTTCATCTCCTCCTGTATTAGACCGCGTTCACACGTTATTTGGTCAGTATTTTTCCCTCAGTATTTGTAAGCTAAATTGGCAGCCTGATAAATCCCCAGCCAACAGGAAGCCCTCCTCCTGGCAGTATATATTAGCTCACACATACACATAATAGACAGGTCATGTGACTGACAGTTGCCGTATTTCCTATATGGCACATTTGTTGCTCTTGTAGTTTGTCTGCTTAGTAATCAGATTTTTATTTTTGAAGGATAATACCAGACTTGTGTGTGTTTTAGGGTGAGTTTCATGTGTCAAGTTGTGTGTGTTGAGTTGCATGTGGCAACATGCATGTAGCGACTTTTGTGAGATGAGTTTTGTGTGGCGACATGTGTGTAGCAACTTTTTGTGTGTCGAGTTGCATCTGACAGGTTAGTGTAGCAAGTTGTGTGCAGAAAGTTTTGCACATGGCGAGTTTTGCGCATGGCGAGTTTTATGTGTGGTGGCAAATTTTGTGTGAGGCAACTTTTGCATGTGTTGCAACTTTTGTGCATGTGGCAATTTTTCCGCATGTGCAAGTTTTGCGTGTGGGGAGTTTTCCATGAGGTGAGTTTTGCACGTGTGGCGAGTTTTGCGTGAGCCTAGTTTTGCATGTGGTGAGTTTTGCGCGTGGCGAGTTTTGAGCGGCGACTTTTGTGTTTAACAATGATAAATGTAAGGTTATACACATGGGAAGAAGGAATCAATATCACCATTACACACTGAACGGGAAACCACTGTGTAAATCTGACAGGGAGAAGGACTTGGGGATCCTAGTTAATGATAAACTTACCTGGAGCAGCCAGTGCCAGGCATCAGCTGCCAAGGCAAACAGGATCATGGGTGTTGTGAATTCTGTGGCTGAATTCACTCCTGTGGTCACAAGTGGTACTGCAGCTTCTGGGCTTCCTCCCTCAGGTGTTCTGGTGAGCTCGTTGGCTGCCTTGTTATTTAACTCCACCTGATTCTGTCTTCCTTGCTCCTTGTCAATGTTCCAGTGTTGGATCTGAGCTTCTGGATCTCTCCTGTGGCCTGCTGCTCTGCTTAGATAAGTGCTTCTTTGCTTTTGTTGCTGTTTTTTCTGTCCAGCTTGTCTATTCGTTTTTGCTGGAAGCTCTGAGACGCAAAGGGTGTACCGCCGTGTCGTTAGTTCGGCACGGTGGGTCTTTTTGCCCCCTTTGCGTGGTTTTTTGCTTTAGGGTTTTTTGTAGACTGCCATGTTCCCTTTGCTATCCTCGCTCTATCTAGTATATCGGGCCTCACTTTGCTGAATCTATTTCATCCCTACGTTTTGTCTTTTCATCTTGCTAACAGTCATTATATGTGGGGGGCTGCCTTTTCCTTTGGGGTATTTCTCTGAGGCAAGTCAGGCTTGTATTTCTATCTTCAGGCTAGTCAGCTCCTCAGGCTGTGCCGAGTTGCATAGGTAGTGTCAGGCGCAATCCACAGCTGCCTTTAGTTGTGTGTAGGATAGGTTCAGGTATTGCGGTCTACAGAGATTCCACGTCTCAGAGCTCGTTCTATTGTTTTTGGGTTATTGTCAGATCACTGTATGTGCTCTGATTACTGGCACACTGTGTTACTGGATTGCCTTCACAACACATGGGGTGCATTAAAAGAGGTCTGGATACAGATGATGAGAGCATTATACTGCCTCTGTACAAATCCCTAGTTAGACCGCACATGGAGTACTGTGTCCAGTTTTGGGCACCGGTGCTCAGGATATAATGGAACTTGAGAGAGTACAAAGGAGGGCAACAAAATTAATAAAGGGGATGGGAGAACTACAATACCTAGATTAGCAAAATTAGGATTATTTAGTCTAGAAAAAAGACGACTGAGGGGCGATCTAATAACCATGTATAAGTATTTAAGGGGACAATACAAATATCTCGCTGAGGATTTGTTTATACCAAGGAAGGTGACGGGCACAAGGGGGCATTCTTTGTGTCTGGAGGAGAGAAGGTTTTTCCACCAACATAGAAGAGGATTCTTTACTGTTAGGGCAGTGAGAATCTGGAATTGCTTGCCTGAGGAGGTGGTGATGGCGAACTCAGTCGAGGGGTTCAAGAGAGGCCTGGATGTCTTCCTGGAGCGGAACAATATTGTATCATACAATTATTAGGTTCTGTAGAAGGACGTAAATCTGGGGATTTATTATGATGGAATATAGGCTGAACTGGATGGACAAATGTCTTTTTTCGGCCTTACTAACTATGTTACTATGTTACTATGTTATGACTTTTATGTGGCGAGGTTGGTGTATGTGTGGTGAAATATGTGCTGAGGGTGGTATATGTGTTCAAGGTCGTGGTAGTGTGTGGCGCATTTTGCGTGTGTGTTCATATCCCCGTGTGTGGTGAGTATCCCATGTCGGGGCCCCACCTTAGCAACTGTATGGTATATACTCTTTGGTGCCATCGCTCTCACTCTTTAAGTCCCCCTTGTTCACATCTGGCAGCTGTCAACTTGCCTTCAACACTTTTCCTTTCACTTTTCCCCCATTATGTAGATAGGGGTAAAATTGTTTGGTGAATTGGAACGCGTGGGGTTAAAAATTCGCCTCACAACATAGCCTATGACGCTCTTGGGGTCCAGACGTGTGACTGTGCAAAATTTTGTGGCTGTAGCTGCGACAGTGCAGATGCCAATCCCGCACATACACACATACATATACACATACACACACACATTCAGCTTTATATTAGACTAGCTGAAGAGCCCGGCGTTGCCTGGGCATAGTAAATATCTGTGGTTAGTTATAGCACCTCACTTCTCTTATTTTCCCATCACGCCTCTCATTTTCCCAATCACATCTTTCATTTTCCCCCTCACATCTCTCATTTTCTCCCTCACACCTCTCATTTTCTCCCTCACTCCTCTCATTCCCCCCTAACAGTTGTCATTTCAACCTCACATCTGTCATTTTCTGATCACTCCACTATTTTTCCTCACTTCTCTCATTTTGCACTCACACCTTTTCATTTTCACCTCACACCTCTCATTTTCACCTCATCACCTCAGTATATACATGTTTGTCATCTCCCTTATATATAGTATACATCTGTATGTCATCTCCTGTATATAGTATATACCTGTATGTCATCTCCCCTGTATATAGTATAAACCTGCTGTGTGTCATCTCTCCTGTATATAGTATATACAGGTATGTCATCTCCTTCTATATATAGTATATACCTGTATGTCATCTCCTCCTGTATATAGTATATACCTGTGTGTCATCTCCCCTGTATATAGTATATATCTGAGTGTCATCTCCTCCTGCATATAGTATATACCTGCATGTCATCTTCTATATATAGCATATACCTGTATGTCATCTCCTCCTGTATATAGTATATACCTGTATGTCATCTCCTCCTGTATATATATGTACCTATATGTCATCTCCTCCTCTATATAGTATATACCTGTGTGTCATCTCTCCTGTATATAGTATATATCTGTGTGTCATCTCCCCTGCATATAGTATATACCTGTGTGTCATCTCCTCCTGTATTAGACCTCGTTCACACGTTATTTGCTCAGTATTTTTACCTCAGTATTTGTAAGCTAAATTGGCAGCCTGATAAATCCCCAGCCAACAGGAAGCCCTCCCCCTGGCAATATATATTAGCTCACACATACACATAATAGACAGGTCATGTGACTGACAGCTGCCGTATTTCCTATATGGTACATTTGTTGCTCTTGTAGTTTGTCTGCTTATTAATCAGATTTTTATTTTTGAAGGATAATACCAGACTTGTGTGTGTTTTAGGGCGAGTTTCGTTTGTCAAGTTGTGTGTGTTGAGTTGCGTGTGGCGACATGCATGTAGCGACTTTTGTGAGATGAGTTTTGTGTAGCAACATGCGTGTAGCAACTTTTTGTGTGTCGAGTTACATGTGACAGGTTAGTGTAGCAAGTTGTGTGCAGCAAGTTTTGCGCATGGCGAGTTTTGCGCGTTGCGAGTATTATGTGTGGTGCCTTTTGAGTATGTGCAAGTTTTGTGTGAGGCAACTTTTGCATGTGTTGCAACTTTTGTGCATGTGGCAATTTTTCCGCGTGTGCAAGTTTTGCGTGTGGCGAGTTTTTCATGAGGAGAATTTTGCACTTGTGGCGAGTTTTGCAAGAGCCTAGTTTTTGCATGTGGCGAGTTCTGCGCGTGGCGAGTTTTGAGTGGCGACTTTTGTGTTTTGACTTTTATGTGGCTGAGGGTAATATGTGTTCAAGCACGTGGTAGTGTGTGGCGCATTTTGTGTGTGTTCATATCCCCGTGTGTGGTGAGTATCCCATGTCGAGGCCCCACCTTAGCAACTGTACGGTATATACTCTTTGGCGCCATCGCTCTCATTCTTTAAGTCCCCCTTGTTCACATCTGGCAGCTGTCAATTTGCCTCCTACACTTTTCCTTTCATTTTTTCCCATTATGTAGATAGGGGCAAAATTGTTTGGTGAATTGGAAAGCGCGGGGTTAAAATTTCACCTCACAACATAGCCTATGACGCTCTCAGGGTCCCGACGTGTGACTGTGCAAAATTTTGTTTCTGTAGCTGCGACGCCTCCAACACTTTTCCTTTCACTTTTTTCCCCATTATGTAGATAGGGGCAAAATTGTTTGGTGAATTGGAACGCGCGGGGTTAAAATTTCGCCTCACAATATAGCCTATGACGCTCTCGGGGTCCAGACGTGTGACTGTGCAAAATTTTGTGGCTGTAGCTGCGACGGTGCAGATGCCAATCCCGGACATACACACACACACACACACACACATTCACACGCACACACACACACACACACACACACACACACACACATTCAGCTTTATATAGTAGATATATATATACTGTATGTGAATATATATAACATGTTGAAATTTACAGTGGGGCAAAAAAGTATTTAGTCAGTCAGCAATAGTGCAAGTTCCACCACTTAAAAAGATGAGAGGCGTCTGTAATTTACATCATAGGTAGACCTCAACTATGGGAGACAAACTGAGAAAAAAAAATCCAGAAAATCACATTGTCTGTTTTTTTATCATTTTATTTGCATATTATGGTGGAAAATAAGTATTTGGTCAGAAACAAAATTTCATCTCAATACTTTGTAATATATCATTTGTTGGCAATGACAGAGGTCAAACGTTTTCTGTAAGTCTTCACAAGGTTGCCACACACTGTTGTTGGTATGTTGGCCCATTCCTCCATGCAGATCTCCTCTAGAGCAGTGATGTTTTTGGCTTTTCGCTTGGCAACACGGACGTTCAACTCCCTCCAAAGGTTTTCTATAGGGTTGAGATCTGGAGACTGGCTAGGCCACTCCAGGTCCTTGAAATGCTTCTTACGAAGCCACTCCTTCATTGCCCTGGCGGTGTGCTTTGGATCATTGTCATGTTGAAAGACCCAGCCATGTTTCATCTTCAATGCCCTTGCTGATGGAAGGAGGTTTGCACTCAAAATCTCACGATACATGGCCCCATTCATTCTTTCATGTACCCGGATCAGTCGTCCTGGCCCCTTTGCAGAGAAACAGCCCCAAAGCATGATGTTTCCACCACCATGCTTTACAGTAGGTATGGTGTTTGATGGATGCAACTCAGTATTCTTTTTCCTCCAAACACGACAAGTTGTGTTTCTACCAAACAGTTCCAGTTGGGTTTCATCAGACCATAGGACATTCTCCCAAAACTCCTCTGGATCATCCAAATGCTCTCTAGCAAACTTCAGACGGGCCCGGACATGTACTGGCTTAAGCAGTGGGACACGTCTGGCACTGCAGGATCTGAGTCCATGGTGGCGTAGTGTGTTACTTATGGTAGGCCTTGTTACATTGGTCCCAGCTCTCTGCAGTTCATTCACTAGGTCCCCCCGCGTGGTTCTGGGATTTTTGCTCACCGTTCTTGTGATCATTCTGACCCCACGGGGTGGGATTTTGCGTGGAGCCCCAGATCGAGGGAGATTATCAGTGGTCTTGTATGTCTTCCATTTTATAATTATTGCTCCCACTGTTGATTTCTTCACTCCAAGCTGGTTGGCTATTGCAGATTCAGTCTTCCCAGCCTGGTGCAGGGCTACAATTTTGTTTCTGGTGTCCTTTGACAGCTCTTTGGTCTTCACCATAGTGGAGTTTGGAGTCAGACTGTTTGAGGGTGTGCACAGGTGTCTTTTTATACTGATAACAAGTTTAAACAGGTGCCATTACTACAGGTAATGAGTGGAGGAAAGAGGAGACTCTTAAAGAAGAAGTTACAGGTCTGTGAGAGCCAGAAATCTTGATTGTTTGTTTCTGACCAAATACTTATTTTCCACCATAATATGCAAATAAAATGATAAAAAAAACAGACTGTGATTTTCTGGATTTTTTTTTCTTAGTTTGTCTCCCATAGTTGAGGTCTACCTATGATGTAAATTACAGACACCTCTCATCTTTTTAAGTGGTGGAACTTGCACTATTGCTGACTGACTAAATACTTTTTTGCCCCACTGTATATATATTTAATATATATTTTTTTAATATTCAGTTCAGGTTTTTGTTCTAAATAACCGAATATTCCTATACATTCTGAAAAACCATCTGCAAACTTTTTAGCACCAAGTCCCCCCAAAATGCCATTATATTAAAAACCCCTTCAAGATGGAGCCCTTTTTCGTTTTTGCGTTTTTGTTTTTCGCTCCCCTCCTTCCCAGAGCCATAACCTTTTTATTTTTCCCTCAATATGGCCATGTGAGGGCTTGTTTTTTGCGGAACGAGTTGTACTTTTGAACGACACCATTGGTTTTACCATATTCTGTACTCAAAAAAGGGAAAAAGTTCCAAGTGTGGTGAAATTGCAAATAAGTGCAATTCCACAACGTTTTTTTTTTTTTTACCATGTTCACCAAATGCTAAAACTGACCTGCCGTTATGATTCTCCAGGTCTTTACAAGTTCATAGACACCAAACATGTCTAGGTTCTTTTTTATTGAAGTGGTGACAAAAAAAATTTGTTAAAAAAAAAATTGTGCAATTTTCCAATACCGGTAGCGTCGCCATTTTGTGTGATCTCGGGTTGGGTGAGGGCTTAGTTTTTGCATGTCGAGCTGACGTTTTTATTGATTCCATTTTGGTGCAGATACATTCTTTTGATCACCCATTATTGCATTTTAATTCAATGTTGCGGCCACCAAAAAAGCGTAATTGGGCCATTTTGACTTTTTTCTCGTTACGCCGTGTAGCGATCAGGTTAATCCTTTTTTTTATTGATAGATCGGGCGATTCTGAATGCAGTGATACCAAATATATGTGTGTTTGATTTTTTTTATTGTTCTATTTTGAATGGGGCGAAAGCGGGGTGACTTAAACTTTTGTATTTTTTTAATACTTTTGAAATGCTTCAATAGTCTCTATGGAAGCTGCCATAACCCGATTGGCTCTGCTACATACAGACGATCTGTATGTAGAAGAATTGCTGACTTGCTATGAGAGCCGACCACCAGATGGCGCTCATAGCAAGCCGGCAATGACAACCTTAAAGGTCTTTAGAAGACCTCTGGTTGTCATGCCAACCCATTGGTGACCCGCGATTAAGTGATGAAAGTCACCAGTGAGCGGATTTCCGACCCGATGGCCGGAAGTGCCACTGTCAGAGTTTGACAGCGGCATTTAGCAGGTTAATAGCAGTGGGTGGATCGCGATTCCACCCACGGCTGTTCCGAGCACATGTCAGCTGTTCAAAACAGCTGACATGTGTTGGGAAAGATGTGGGTTCTCCGTCAGAGCCCACATCAAAGGGGGGGACACAACATGCGCAGTACATGTACGCCTCATGTCGTGAAGGGGTTAAAAAAATATATAAAATTTTGCATTGTGTTTTGTAGGTTCATATGATGAGTTAATAAAAAAAATAGAACTGTGGTTAGAAGAAGTGGTGAAAGTCAAGTTGAGCAGGACCACAGAATGGTCGGCCTTTTATGGGCTGGTTGTGGAGGATATGCCTGGAATAACATGAAGAGTAACGATAATAACATGCACTCCGGTTTCGGGTAGGACAGGATGAGAGACCAATAAACACGTTATGAGGTCATCCTGGGATTACAATGGACACTAATAGCAATTCTGGAAGTGTCAGGCATAATCCTGGTTAATAAAACAGAGACGTCGCTTCATGTGGGCGGAAGTTGGACGCACGGGGGGATTTTTCGTCCACTCTCCGATATGTCTATATTTGCTGCTGTTGAAATGGAGAAAATGAGGGGTTGGTTTTATGATATAAGACGTGAGGGTATTCCGTTACATTTTGGCCACACTCTCTCGACGCGTTTCATCTCCTGGATGCACTTCAGTGGAGGATTGGTAAACCATAATTGTGCATTGCCTTTGGAGCAGAAATGTTAAAAAGATACAAATATGTGAGCGGATCTAGACGAGGAGTGGTCTCATTACCTCATCTTCAGCTGCGAGATGCCACATGGCTTACATTTTAGGTCTAATTAACTCTAAGCCTCGGCTGGAGATCCATCGGAACAGAGGATCAGAAAAGAAGGAGTGGGCGAGGTTTTCCTTATATTCTTCCACTCAATCTACGTATTAGAGAATTACAGTGAAATTCCGATAATCTGGTAATATCGAGACCCATTGTCAGGTTGTCACATTTTCCAGGTCAATGGGAGTTTAAAACATGTGAAACGCGTGGTCTAGAGGGTTTTGGATGAAGTCGATACACATTGCTCCAGTATCTGAAAAACCAAGGAACTAAGAGACTCAAAACCCCTCTACTACTGTAAGAGGACACCTTATCTAGAGCACTGGCTCTAGAGGTCTCCTTTACTTATTATTGATGGGCAAAACATTTGTTTGTGTTTAGCATGTTCACGTCTTCCAGTCATTGGTCCAGTTAACCAGTGACGACTTTTTATGACCCACGAACATTACTAGTAAAATACATCAATAGATATAGAAATGTATCATTCTGATTATAGAAGATGCATATCAGACTATCCCAACAGGCTTTAAAACAAACACCTACCAAACTTTCCCCCATTATTCCGCTATCCCACCAGACTTCATAGTAAATACCCTCCCAACTGTCCCTGTGCAGATGCTTAGTCTACGTATACCACCATCCCACTAGGATCAGAGTCTCACATTCTATTTAAATGCAGAAAATGTTATGCTTACATGATCCACTCATGGAGAATACATCCTAGTAGGAATCACAGCAAATACTTACCCTTCTTATCCCACTATCCCTGCAGGCCATATAGCACTTCATCCCTTATTCTTCCATCCCATCAGGTCTAATGGCATATACTTACTCCACTTATCATCACACATCCCACCTGGCCTTATAGTGGATACTTACCAAACTATCCCACCAGGCCTAATGGCATATACTTATCCCACCAAATCAACTACACTTAAAATTCAGCTTTTACGTAAGGATCAGAACAGTAACAGTACATCTCACCAGTACCCAGAAAAAATACCTACTCTGCATACCAAATTATCCCAACAGACTCTATGACAAATACCTATTCCATTTATTCCCATTATTTCACCGTCCTACCAGTCCTCATAGCAGGAACATACAATACCATCCCATTAGCTCTAATGGGAGATACGCCATTTATCCCACCATCCTACCAGGACCAATAGCAGATACTAATCCTACTCATACCACAATTCCACCAGAACAATGGCAGATACTTACCCTACTTATCCCGTCATCCTACCATAACTAAGAGCAGATGCTTACCCTACCGTCCCACCAGAACAATGGAAACACTGGTTCATTCCACCATCCCACCAGGCCTCATGGCAGATACTTATCCTGCTTCTATGAAAAATATGACCCTAATAATCTTAACCTTCACCTGGAATGATTAATGGGTTACAATTACTATATTCCCTCAACTGTGGCTTTTCAGAATGTCTGCCATGAGTAAAATTTTACATATTTAAAAATAATATAAAAATTTAAGTGCTTCCCATAGCAACAGACTCAATATATTGTGTCTGAGTGTGGTTTAGAAAATAAAGTCATCGGCCTTGTTGTTATAGACAAAATCTGATAGAAATCTAGAAGAAACCGACATGGGTAGCTACATTATAACGGAAACAATTGCAGTGGACACAGACATGACCTTTTTATGGGTTACATGAACCTCTCCTTTGGTCTATACTAGTAAATGTCAATTGCCAGTTTAAATTTGCAAGTTAAGATTTGCTCGTATGACAGGGCCAAGAGTGTGGTGAGACCGCTAACATGATTTTTAAGTATATAATTATTCTAAAATGAAGCTTCACAAAGTTATAGAGAAGAAATGAGCAAAGGCAGAAATACCAGCAGTGTTAAAGACATAGAGAACAGATGTATCTGGATAGAGCTGATGATCCATGTGGAGGACTATGTGTTGATCTTGGTTACCACAGTTCTAATTTTGAGGGCACCTGTTAGTAGGCGAGATCTGTTTAATGTAGGTTTTTATAAAAGGGGAGATGATGGGATGCGTGGATAGATCTCCTCTGCACCAGTTCACTCTTGTGCACCAGTCCCATCTTCTATAAAGTAATCAATCTCTCTTTTGCTTTAAGTTTTCACTTCTTCCACCAGTCTCCTCCTCTTCATCTTTGCCAGGCCAAGCCTCTGCACAAATCTCCTCTGCTACAATCAATCAAATCATCTCTATAGTCTACTTTCCTTTTTTCCCAATATTCTTCATTTCCCAACTGTTTCTTCCTGTTCATCATGTTCTCTCTTCATCTTCATTAGACAACTACTCTAGACAATTTTATTTCCCACTAGCCTCCTCATAGCTGACCAGTATCATATTCTTCCACCAGTATCCTCCTTTCCCACCGATCACCTCCTATTCTACAGTCTCCTCTCCTTTCAACAGTCTTCTCCTTACCCACCAGTCTCCTCCTCATCCACCAGTATCCTCCTCACCCATCAGTCTCTTCCTATTCTACAGACTTCACCTATTCTACAGTCTCCTCCTCTACCACCTGTCTCCTTTATTACAAGTCTTCTCCTATTCTAGTCCCACCAGTTTACTCCTCTTTCACCAGTCTCCTCCTTTCCCTTCAGTATTATCTCCTACCAGTCTCCTTCTCTTCCAGTCTCACCTTCACCAGCCTCCTCCTATCCCACCTGTCTTCTCATGTTCTAGAGTCTCCTTCTCTTCCACCAGTTTCCTCCTATTTTACAATCTCCTCATCTTCTACAGTCTCCTCCTCTTTCACCAATCTCCTCCTCTTCTAACAGTCTACTCCTTTCACACCACCGTCTTTATTTCCCAGCAGTCTCACCTTCTCCCACCAGTCTCCTCCTCTTCCACCAGTCTTCCTTCAGTCTACTCTCCCATTAGTTTCCTCCTGTTCTACTGCCTATCACTAGTCTCCTCCTATTCCACCAATCTCCTCCTATACCACAACGTCATTCTATTCTAAAGTCTAATAGTCTCCTCCTTTCTCACCAGTTTCCTCATCTATCACCAGTTTCCTCATCTCCAACCAATCTCATGTTCCCCCCAAGTCTCCTCCTCTTTCACCAGTCTCCTCCTTTCCCTTCAGTATTATCTCCTTCCAGTCTCCTTCTTTTCTACAGTTTCCCCTAATTTACCTGCCTCTTATTCTCCCACCTGGCCTCTCATGTTCTACAGTCTCATTATTTCGCACCAGTTTCTTCTTATTCTACAATCTTCTCCTTTTCTATAGTCTCCTTCTCTTCCACCAGTCTCCTCCTCTTCTACAGTTTCCTTCTCTTCCACCAGTCTCCTCCTCTTCTAACAGTCTAATTTCCCACCACTTACCTACAAACTTCTTTTCTTCCAACTGTGTTCTCCTCTTCTACAGTGTCCTCCTCCACTACAGTCACACCTACTTCCACTAGTCTCATCTTCTTCTACAGTCTCCTCCTCTTCCACTATTCTCCTCATATTCTAGTTTCCCTTTCTCCCACCACTCTTCTCCTATTCTACAGTCTCCTCCTCTTGTACAGTTTCCATCTCTCTCACTAGGCTCCTCCTCTTCTACAGTCTCCTCCTCTCCCATTAGTTTCTTCCAATTCTACAGACTTCTCCTATTGTGCAGTCTACTCCTCTCTCATCAGATCATCTCTATAGTCTACTTTCCTTTTTTCCCAATATTCTTAATTTCCCAACTGTCTCTTCCTGTTCATCATTTTCTCTCTTCATCTTCATTAGACAACTACTCTAGACAATTTTATTTCCCACTAGCCTCCTCATAGCTCACCAGTATCATATTCTCCCACCAGTCTCCTCCTCTCCCACCATTATCTTCATATTCTACAGTTTACTTCTATTCTACACTCTCCTCCTCTTCTACCGACTGAACTTCTCCAGTCCTCTTCAAACAGCCTCCTTCAAATTCTAGTTTCACCCTAGTTTCCCACCATTCTCCTCCTCTTCTAGTCTCGTCTTCTCTCACCAGTCTCCTTCTATTCTACATTTTCCTACACTCCCATCAATATCTTCCTATTCTACAGTCTCCTCGTCTTCTACAGTCTACACCTCTTTTACTTGTCTCCTGCTCTTATACAGTATCTTCCTTTCCCACCGAGCTCCTCCTATTCTACAGTCTCCTCTCCTTTCAACAGTCTTCTCCTCACCCACCAGTCTCCTCCTCATCCACCAGTATCCTCTCCAACCAGTCTCCTCCTCTTCAACAGTGTCCTCTCCTTCCAGCAGTCTTCTCCTCTTCTGTAGTCTCCCCCATATCACCAGTCTCTTCCTATTCCACCAATCTCCTCCTATTGTAGTCTCCTCTTCTCTAACCAGTCCTCCTATTCTACAGTCTACTCCCCTTCCAACAGTCTCCTCTTCTTCTACAGTATCCTCCTCTTCTACAGTCTTCTCTTCCACAAGCTTCTTCTCCCACCCGACTCCTCCTCTACCACCAGTATTCTCCTTTTCTACAGTCTCCACCCCTATCACTAGTCTCCTTGTCTTTCACCAGTCTCCTTCTATTCTACAGTATACTCCTATTACACAGTCTACTCCTATTCTATTCTCCTCCAATTTCACCTGTCTCCTTCACTTCTACAGCATACTCCTCTCTGACCACCCTCCTTCTCTCCCAAAAGTCTCCTCCTTTTCCACCAGTCTCCTCCTTTCCTACCACTTTCCTCATCTCCCACCAGTCTACACCTCTTCTACAGTCTGCTCTTCTTTCACCAGTCTCCTCCTCTTTTACCAGTCTTATCCTATTCTGCAAACTTCTCCTTTTCTCCTTTTCTACAGTCTCCTCCTTTTTCACAAGTCTCAGTTTCTCCCACCGGTCTCCTCTCCACCAGTCTCCTCCTCTTCTACAGTCACCTGCCTATCACCAGTCTCCTCCTCTTCCAATTTCCTCCTATTCTACAATATCCTTCTTTATTCTAAAGTCTCCTTCTCCAGCAGTTTCCTCATCTCTCACCAGTCTCCCCTTCTCCCACCAGTTCATTCCTCTTCCTTCAGTCTCCTCTCTCACCAGTCTCCTTCTCTCCCAGTCTCCTCCTCTTCTAATGTCACCTCCACTTCAACCAGTCTCATCCTCTTCTACAGTCTCCTCCTCTTTCACAAGGCTCCTCCTTTTCTAATAGTCTCCTCATTTTCCACCAGTCTCGTCTTCTCCCTCCAGTCTCGTCTTCTCCCACCAGTTTACTCCTCTTTTGCCAGTCTCCTCCTTTCCCTTCAGTATTATCTCCTACCAGTCTCCTTCTCTTCCAGTCTCACCTTCACCAGCCTATCCCACCTGTATTCTCATGTTCTACAGTCTCCTCTCCCACCAGTTTCCTCCTATTTTACAATCTCATCTTCTACCATCTCCTCTTTCACCAATCTTCTCCTCTTCTAACAGTCTACTCCTTTCACACCACCTTCCTTATTTCCCAGCAGTCTCACCTTCTCCCACCAGTCTCCTCCTCTTCCACCAGTCCATTCCTCTCCCTTCAGTCTACTCTCCCATTATTTTCCGCCTGTTCTACTGCCTATCACCAGTCTCCTCCTATTCCACCAATCATCTCCTTTATTACAACGTCATTCTATTCTAAAGTCTAATAGTCTCCTCCTTTCTCACCAGTTTCCTCATCTCTCACCAGTTTCCTCATCTCCAACCAATCTCATGTTCCCCCAAGTCTCCTCCTCTTTCACCAGTATCCTCCTATTATCTCCTTCCAGTCTCCTTCTTTTCTACAGTTTTCCTGAATTTACCTGCCTCCTATTCTCCCACCAGGCCCCTCATGTTCTACAGTCTCATGATTTCCCAACAGTTTATTTTTATTCTACAATCTTCTCCTTTTCTATAGTCTCCTCCTCTTCTACAGTCTCCTTCTCTTCCACCAGTCTCCTCCTCTTCTAACAGTCTACTTTCCCACCACTTACCTACAAACTTCTTTTCTTCGAACAGTGTTCTCCTCTTCTACATTCTCCTCCTTTTTCACCAGTCTCGTCCTCCACTACAGTCACACCTACTTCCACTAGTCTCATCCTCTTCTACAGTCTCCTCCTCTTCCACCAGTCTCCTCCTCTCCCATTATATTCCTCATCTTCCAACAGTCTCCTTGTCTCCCACCAGTCTCCCTCCCTTTCCCAAGCCTCCTCCTCTCCAACCTGTTACCTCCTATTCTACAATCTCTTCCTCAACTATAGTCTCCTCCTCTTCCACCATTCTCCTCATATTCTAGTTTCCTTTTCTCCCACCACTCTTCTCTTATTCTACAGTCTCCTCCTCTTGTACAGTTTCCACCTGTTTCACTAGTTTCCTTCTCTTGTACAGTCTTCTCCTTTCCCACCAATCCCCTACTATTCTACAGTCTCCTCCCCTTTCAACAGTCTCCTCCTCTTCTACAGTCTCCTCCTCTCCCATTAGTTTCTTCCTATTCTACAGACTTCTTCTACTCTACCGTCTACTCCTCTCTCATCAGGCTCCTTCTTTACCACCAGTCTTCTCCTATTCTAGTCTCCTACTCTTTCAACAGTTAATTCCTTTCCAACCAATATCTTCCCATTTTACAGTCTCCTCCGCTTCAACAGTGTCCTCTCCGTTCAACAGTCTCCTCCTCTTCTATAGTCTCCCCCTATTATCAGTCTCTTCCTCTTCCACCAATCTCCTCTTATTCTAAAATATCCTTATTTCCACAGTGTCCTCCTCTTCTAGTCTCCTCCTTTTCCAGTCTCCTCCTCCACTACTCTCCTTCTATTCTACCATTCTTTCTATTATACAGTCTCCTCCTATACTAGTCTCCTCCTCTTTCACCAGTCTCCTCTTTTACAGCCTCTTTCTCTCCCACCAGTCATCTCCTCTCCCACCAGTCTCCCCTTCCAACAGTTTCCTTCTTTCCCACCAATTTCCTCCTAGTCTACAATCTCCTCCTCTTCTCCTCCTCTTCTACGGTATTTCCCTGCATGTTACTTTATGTGATTAAATCTTGTACCTTACTTTTTTTGGGTTGTATCCTCCTATTTTAAAGTCTACTCCTCTCCCAGCAGCCTTCTCTTCTCCCACCAGTCTTCTCCTCATCCACCAGTCTTCCCCTATTCTATAGTCTCCTCCTTTCCCATCATTCTCCTTTTCTCCCACCAGTTTCCTTCTATTCTACAATCTCCTTCTATTTGTCAGTCTCCTCCTCTTCCACAGTTTGCTCCTCTTCCACCCATCTCCTCCTATCCCAACAGTCTCCTCTTAATCTACCGTCTCCTCCTATTCCACAGTATCTTCTTCTTTGAACAGTCTCTTCTTTACAGTCTCCACCTCTCTCATCAGCTTCCTTCTCTTTGACACTCTCCTCCTCTTCCAACAGTCTCCCCCTCTTCCACTAGTCTCTTCTTCTACAGTCTCCTCTTTCTCCACATCCTCTTTCTCCACAACTTTACTAATCTCCCACCAGTCTCCTCCTCTCCCTTCAGTCTCCCCCTCAATCCACCTCTTCTACAGTCTCCCCCCTTTCACCTCTCTATTGAACTTTCACCAGTCTCCTCCTGGTCTACAGTCTCCTCCTCTTGCCCCAGTTTATTCTCTCACCAGTCACGTCCTCACCCACCTGTCTCCACCTCTCCCACAACACTCCTCTTCTTCTATAGTCTCTCCCCTTTCACCAGTCTCCAATTCCACAATCTCATCATCTTTTACAGTCTCCTTCTCTTCCAGTCTATTCTTCTCCTACAGTCTCCCCCTCTTCTACAGTCTCCTCCTTTTCCACCCATCTCCTCTCCAGTCTCCTCCTCTTCAACTAGTATCCTCCTCTTTCACAGTTTCCTCTTCTCCCTTTAGTATCCTCCTCTCTGTCTCCTCCTTTTCTACAGTCTACCCCTTCACATGTCTCCTCCTCTTTTACTAGTCTCCTCCTATTCTGCAGTCTCTTCTTCTTCCACCAGTCTACTCTTCTCCCACCAATCTATTCTTCTCTCTCCAGTCTGTTCTTCTCCCTCTAGTCTATTCTTCTCCCTCCAGTCTTCTACAGTCTCCTCTTCTCCCACCAGTCTCCTCCTCTTGTACAGTCTCCCCCTTTCACCAGTCTCCTCCTCTTTCACTAGTCTCCTCCTATTTTACGTCACTTCCTTTTCCACCAGTCTAATCTTCTCCCTCCAGTCTCCTACTCTTCTACAGTCTCCTCCTCTCCCACCAGTCTCCTCCTCTTCTACAGTCTCCCCCTTTCACTAGTCTCCTCCTATTTTACAATCTCATCCTCTTCTAGTCTCCTGTTCCAAAAGTCTATTCTTCTCTCACAGTCTCTTCCTTTCCCACCAGTCTCCTCTTCTAGTTTCTTCCTCTTCTATAGTCTCCTCCTCTTCCTCCAGTCTCCTCTTCCACCAGTCTACTCCTCTTTCTGCATTTTCTCCTTTCCTACTAGTTTCCTCCTCTTCCACAGTCTCCTCCTCTCCCTCACACCAGTCTCCTCCTTTTCTAGTCTCCTCCTCTTCAACTAATATCCTCCTCTCTGGTGTTCTCCTCTCCCATCAATTTCCACCTCATCTACAGTCCCCCTTTCACCAAACTACTACTAGTCTACAGTTTCCTCCTATTTTACAATCTCCTCCTCTTCCAACAGTTTTCTCCTATTCTACTGTCGACTCCCCTTCCAAGAGTCTCCTCCTCTCCCACCAGTTTCCTCAACCCCCACCAGTTTCCTCTTCTCTCACTAGTCTTCTCCTATTTCACCAATCCCCTTCTCTTTCATTAGTATTCTCATCTCCCCATTCCCCACAGTCTTCCCTCCTTTTACCAATCTCCTATTTTTCACCATTCTCCTCCTTTTCTACAGTCTCCTTCTATTCTACAGTCTCCTCCTAAACCAGCAGTCCCCTCTCTTCCCTGCAGTCTATTCCTCCACTCTCTTTCTCTCCCACAAGTCTCCTCCTCTCTTACCAGTCTCATGCTTTCCCACCTGTCTCCTCCTATCCCACCAGTCTCCTTTTCTCCCACCAGTTTCCTTTTCTCCCACTTTTCTCTTCTTCTCTCACCTGTCTCCTCCTATTTCACCAGTCTCCTCCTCTCCATTCATTCTACTCCTTTTCTACCAATCTACCTTTTCTAGTCTCCCCTGTCAGTCTTCTCCTTTTCTACAGTCTCCTCCTCTTCCACCAATCCATTTTTCTCCCACCAGTTTCATTCTCTCACTCTAGTCTCTTCCTCTCCCCCCAGTCTCCTCTTTCACTCATCTCTTCCTATTCTACAGTCTCCTCCTCTTTCGCTCATCTCTTCCTATTCTACAGTCTCCTCCTCTTCCTCAAGTCTGCACCTTTTTCACCAGTCTCCTCCTCTTCCACAAGTCTCCTCCTCTCCCTCCAATTTCCTCCTCTTTTACTAGTCTCCTCCTCTCCCTCCAATTTCCTCCTCTTTTACTAGTCTCCTCCTCTCCCTCCAGTTTCCTCCTCTTTTACTAGTCTCCTCCTCTCCTTCAAATATCCGCCTATTTAATCATTCTCCATATCTCCCACCAGTCTCAGCTTCTTCTATAGTCTTCTCCTCTTTCACTAATCTCCGCCTCTTCAACCAGTATCTTCCTTTTTTACTGAACTTTTTAATCTTTCCACAGAGGGGTTAACTTTACTCCTTTCCTTCTTCTAGGAAAGTCGCCGTCATTCGCTGTTTTAATTTTTTTTTTCCCAACAACTTTGAGGCTTAATAGCTTTAAAATTTTACAAGTTGTAAAAACAATTAAAGCTGTAATTTGAAAAATAAGCAGAACCGGCCCCTTCAAAAAGCCTGTGAACCTTTCACACTTCACGCTTAAATGGGACCTTGTGCTACAGTCAAAGCCGGGGCCGTTTATGACAAAACACAGAAGCGTCCTGCGACTCGGCTGATGCCAGTTTGGACTCGCTGTTTATTTTCATGAATCCATGGAAGAATTTTAATTTAATGAGTGTTTCGTCCGCTAATGTAAAGCATGGATGGAAGCGTGTAATTATGATGTCAAAAATATTTCAGCTTAAACAGCAGCAGCTGACAAAAGGGATTTGATTTGCATCTGAATTGTGTCAGGGGTGGGGGGTGGAGATGGCGGTGGGGGGGGCAGCAGGCTCTCAGCGGATAACCTCAACGGCCGTATTGTTCCTTGCCCCGGTCCCCCCCATGGCTTCTACTCCCAGGATATGAGAACATTTTGCACCTCATAATGTATTTCACTGTTTTCTTTCCATGTCTTTGCACCAGTTGTGTCTTACACTGGGTGACGCCACTTTAATAATGGTGCAGAGGGCAGGTTGTAGCTTTGGGATATGGATGGAGTGCCGCCGGCCTGTGTTCTGCTGATCTCCACATCACCTTCATTTCTAAACTGGATGTTGTTGACACTAACCGGGAATTTGTGGAGTAAAGTGTAAATGTGGCGCCAGGCGGGGAGGCTACAAGGGCAGAAGGAACCACAGGGGGCGCTGCACAGGGTCAGGTGCTATCATTATAGAATAATCGCCAGCAAAGGTGTGTGCCAAAAATTGGGCATCTGAGCCTATCATCTGCCATACTGTGCAGCTGAGCTGTGTATCTAATCCTATCCTGTGTGATACTGTCTGCTGAGCTGTATATCTAATCCTATCCTGTGTGATACTGTCTGCTGAGCCGTGTATCTAATCCTATCCTGTGTGATACTGTCTGCTGAGCTGTATATCTAATCCTATCCTGTGTGACACTGTCTGCTGAGCTGTGTATCTAATCCTATCCTGTGTGATACTGTCTGCTGAGCTGTGTATCTAATTCTATCCTGTGTGATACTGTCTGCTGAGCTGTGTATCTAATCCTATCCTGTGTGATACTGTCTGCTGAGCTGTGTATCTAATCCTATCCTGTGTGATACTGTCTGCTGAGCTGTGTATCTAATCCTATCCTGTGTGATACTGTCTGCTGAGCTGTGTATCTAATCCTATCCTGTGTGATACTGTCTGCTGAGCTGTGTATCTAATCTTATCCTGTATGATACTGTCTGCTGAGCCGTGTATCTAATCCTATCCTGTGTGATACTGTCTGCTGAGCTGTATATCTAATCCTATCCTGTGTGACACTGTCTGCTGAGCTGTGTATCTAATCCTATCCTGTGTGATACTGTCTGCTGAGCTGTGTATCTAATCTTATCCTGTATGATACTGTCTGCTGAGCCGTGTATCTAATCCTATCCTGTGTGATACTGACTGCTGAGCCGTGTATCTAATCTTATCCTGTATGATACTGTCTGCTGAGCCGTGTATCTAATCCTATCCTGTGTGATACTGACTGCTGAGCCGTGCATCTAATCTTATCCTGTATGATACTGTCTGCTGAGCCGTGTATCTAATCCAATCCTGTGTGATACTGACTGCTGAGCCTTGTATCTAATCCTATCCTGTGTGATACTGACTGCTGAGCCTTGTATCTAATCCTATCCTGTGTGATACTGTCTGCTGAGCTGTGTATCTAATCCTGTCCTGTGTGATACTGTCTGCTGAGCCGTGTATCTAATCCTATCCTGTGTGATACTGTCTGCTGAGCTGTGTATCTAATCCTGTCCTGTGTGATACTGTCTGCTGAGCTGTGTATCTAATCCTATCCTGTGTGATACTGTCTGCTGAGCCGTGTATCTAATCCTATCTTGTCTGATACTGTCTGCTCAGCTGTGTATCTAATCCTATCCTGTGTGATACTGTCCGCTGAGCCGTGTATCTAATCCTATCTTGTCTGATACTGTCTGCTCAGCTGTGTATCTAATCCTATCCTGTGTGATACTGTCTGCTGAACTGTGTATCTAATCCTCTCCTGTGTGATACTGTCTGCTGAGCTGTGTATATAATCCTACCCTGTGTGATACTATTTGCTAAGCCATGTATCTAATCCTATCATGTGTGATACTGTGTACTGAGCTGTGCATATAATCCAATCCTACATCATACTGTCTATTGAGCCATGTATCTAATCCTATCATGTGTGATACTGTTTGCTGAGCTGTGTATCTAATCCTATCCTGTGTGATACTGTCTGCTGAGCTGTGTATCTAATCCTATCTTGTGTGATACTGTCTGCTGAGCTGTGTATCTAATCCTATCCTGTGTGATACTATCTGCTGAGCTGTGTATCTAATCCTTTCCTCTGTGATACTGTCTGCTGAGCCGTTTATCTAATCCTATCCTGTGATACTTTCTGCTGAGCTGTGTATCCAATCCTATCCTGTGTGATACTTTTTCCTGAGCCACGTATCTAATCCTATCCTGTGATACTTTCCGCTGAGCCGTGTATCTAATCCTATCCTGTGATACGGTCTGCTTAGCTGTGTATCTAATCCTATCCTTTGTGATACTGTCTACTGACTGGTGTATCTAATCCTATCCTGAGTTATACTGGCTGCTTAGCCATGTATCTAATATTATCCTGTATGATAGTGTCTGCTGAGCCGTATATCTAATCCTATCCTGTGTCATACTGACTGCTGAGCTGCTGTATCTAATCCTTTCCTGTGTGATACTGTCTGCTGAGCCGTGTATCTAATCCTATCCTGTGTGATACTTTGTGCTGAGCTGTGTATCTAATCCTATCCTGTGTGATACTGTCTGCTGAGCCATGTATCTAATCCTATCCTGTGTGATACTGTCTGCTGAGCTGTGTATCTAATCTTATCCTGTGTGATACTGTCTGCTGAGCTGTGTATCTAATCCTGTCCTGTGTGATACTTTGTGCTGAGCTGTGTATCTAATCCTATCCTGTGTGATACTGTCTGCTGAGCCATGTATCTAATCCTATCCTGTGTGATACTGTCTGCTGAGCTGTGTATCTAATCTTATCCTGTGTGATACTGTCTGCTGAGCTGTGTATCTAATCCTGTCCTGTGTGATACTTTGTGCTGAGCTGTGTATCTAATCCTATCCTGTGTGATACTGTCTGCTGAGCCATGTATCTAATCCTATCCTGTGTGATACTGTCTGCTGAGCTGTGTATCTAATCCTATCCTGTGTGATACTGTCTGCTGAGCTGTGTATCTAATCCTATCCTGTATGTTACTGTCTGCTGAGCTCTGTATCTAATCATATCCTGTGTGATACTATCTGCTGAGCCGTGTATCTAATCCTATGCTGTGTGATACTGTCTGCTGAGCCGTGTATCTAATCCTATCCTGTGATACTGTCTCCTGAGCTGTGTATCCAATGCTTTGTGTCCTACTGTCTTTAACAGGTGTAGCTAAGACTGTAATGTGTGATACTGTAATCTGATGTGCTGTATCTAAACCAATCATGGATTATATCTGTAGAGCTGCTGTATCTTAGCCTAATGTGTGTGTGATACTGTCTGATGTACCTACTAATGTCTGCTCAGCTGCTGTATCTCAGCCTACTCATCTATGACACAGTCTATTGAATAGGTGTACCTAAGCCACATCATTATGAAATAATCTCCCGGAGCAGTTTTTTATTGAGCCAGTGTATCTAAGCTCAGTATGTGTGATACGCTCATCCTCCATATGGATGAGTTTCTGCTCTCTGCATCCATTCCTGGCAGCAAAACAGCACCACCTAGTGGTCACGTTCCCATTAACATGGAAGAAGAGGCAATTTGCATATTAAATTTCCCAGAGAAGCATTGCACGGTGAATAAGCCTCCTTACCTTGGCTAGACCGTAATCCAGAGCCTCTCACCTAGCCAAATCAGTTCTCATAATTTGCATTTATGAGGGGCAATAAGCCAAAACAGCATGCTTGCAAAATGAGATTTTGATTTGGCTTTTATCCTAAGTCATATTGCAAGAGTTGTTGAAGGGTCGATAGTGACTTGTAGGATCGCTGCTTCCAATAGATGGCACTATAGAGTTCTCTTCCTCTCTGAAGAGGCCCTTTGTACAGGTATGAAAATGTCACTTTACTCATGAAGATCGGCCGCCATTATTGAAAGTAACACCCGCAGCTTGTACAACCTGCAGCTCTCCCATTATTACACCTTATATACCCCTTAAATTGAGGGGTATTTATTGAAAAATGTGCTAAGATTAAAAAAAATATGTGGATACTGTCCCTTTAAGTCCACTCTTTAAAGTTGGTTGCTATTTGCATATTAAGTGAAGATATTCGTGCTTTGTGATTTCAACTAAAAGGCATCACTACCCGCAATCTACACTGTGCCCAAAAAAAGAAAAAAATAACAAAGCCCCTCTCTCCCTGGAGTCTGCACTGTGTTTAGGGCAAGTGTGATATTTTGTCGTGCGGCTCCAGATCTGTAAACAGCAGCCGCGTCTACAAGCGTGGAGAGCAATCAGCCTGCAATCTACAGAATTACGAGAGGCGCTCATTCCTGCCCTCCGCAGACGCTGTCCAGAGGCCTCGCTGACATTTGCTCCAAACATCAAATGTTTACAGAAAGTTCGATTCCGAGTTTTGGGAGTTGGGATCAGATTCAAAGTAGTGCCCGTCCGAGATTTACGAAAGCTAAACCTTGCCACAGAGCGCTCTGTAATTGGAGGCTTCGCTCTGGCGGTTTGGTAAAGCTTCGTTCCTGTGCGCGACCTTCAGCTGACAATTAGCAGCATGAAGATGAAGTGAAGCCTTTACGTTTGTGAATTAAAGGGAAAAGCGCAGGGCTTGTGAGGGTCGCAATGGTGCCTCTGTAGTGACAAGGAATCCGGAATGTATCTAACATTCCATCAAACGCCCCAAACCTGCTCGGACAGCACCTAAGGGCTCATATCCATATGTGAGGAAAAAACGGTCCCATTTCCAGACCGAAAAAAGGACGAGTGCAATGCGAGTACAATGCAATTTTCACACCTAGTATCCAATTTACATCCGATTGCAATGCGATTTTAACATGACCTTTAACATACAGCAATTCTCTGTATGTAAAAGCTCATGTTAAAAGCGCATTGTAATAATCAACTGTACACATCCTTTCAAAACCAACCTTAAAATCATATATATACGTATATACAGTCATGGTCAAAAGTATTGACACCCCTGCAATTCTGTCAGATAATACTCAGTTTCTTCCTGAAAATGATTGCAAACACAAATTATTTGGTATTATTATCTTCATTGAATTTATCTTAAATGAAAAAACACAAAAAGAATTGTCCTAAATCCAAATTGGATATAATTCCACACCAAACATAAAAAAGGGGGTGGACAAAAGTATTGGCACTGTTCGAAAAATCATGTGATGCTTCTCTAATTTGTGTAGTTAACAGCACCTGTAACTTACCTGTGGCACCTAACAGGTGTTGGCAATAACTAAATCACACTTGCAGCCAGGTGACATGGATTAAAGTTGACTCAACCTCTGTCCTGTGTCCTTGTGTGTACCACATTGAGCATGGAGAAAAGAAAGAAGACCAAAGGACTGTCTGAGGACTTGAGAAACCAAATTGTGAGGAAGCATGAACAATCTCAAGGCTACAAGTCCATCTCCAAAGACCTGAATGTTCCTGAAGTTTAAAGCCCATGGCACTGTGGCTAACCTCCCTAGATGTGGACGGAAAAGAAAAATTGACAAGAGATTTCAATGCAAGATTGTGCGGATGTTGGATAAAGAACCTCAACTAACATCCAAACAAGTTCAAGCTGCCCTGCAGTCCGAAGGTACAACAGTGTCAACCCGTACTATCCATTGGTGTCTGAATGAAAAGGGACTGTATGGTAGGAGACCCAGGAAGACCCCACTTCTTACCCCGAGACATAAAAAAGCCTGGCTGGAGTTTGCAAAACTTACCTGAAAAAGCCTAAACGTTTTGGAAGAATGTTCTCTGGTCAGATGAGACAAAAGTAGAGCTTTTTGGGCAAAGGCATCAACATAGAGTTTACAGGAGAAAAAAAGAGGCATTCAAAGAAAGGAACACGGTCCCTACAGTTAAACATGGCAGAGGTTCCCTGATGTTTTGAGGTTACTTTGCTGCCTCTGGCACTGGACTGCTTGACTGTGTGCATGAAATTATGAAGTCTGAAGACTACCAACAAATTTTGCAGCGTAATGTAGGGCCCAGTGTGTTAGGTGTCGAGTTCCCGCCTCTGCACAGGGGGAATCTCGAACCATCTCTGCTGCAGTCTCCTATTCTTCTCCAGCCGCAGTGGAGTCTGCTCAGCGGAGACGTTGGTCCCAGCGTCTAGCTCATGCTAATACTGGACGACTGGTTACTACTGCCCTTCCAGGCTCTGTTCTTGTAGCCAGCAATGTTCAGCAGCTAGCAGGTCTTTCTGGGACTAAGTCCAGATTTTTTCTTTCTGAGCATGCTCACGGGATGACCTCCCATTGGAGGTCGGGGGTCACATGCTTAGATACTGCAGCTAATCCCATTGGTCCTCTAGGAAGGTCCTAAAGGTGTTCTTCTTCTGTGGCAGACTCCCATTGGTCCTTCTCGGAAGGTCTTGTACTTGCTGCAGCTATAAAAGGTTTGCATGGCCGCACGGCCATGCGCTAGTATACAATTGTTATCGTGTGTGTGATGATGAGTGCAAGTCGTTCCTTAAAAAACCCATCCCTTGTGTATGACTGTTCGCGTAAGGTGTATGGCTGCAATCTAGCGCCCGGCTGAACTCACAGTTTTAACACACGAAACAGCGTCTAACTGCTGTGACCGCCAGTGCAGCGCCGTGCGCAATTAGAGCGCTTACCTTACCCAAGTCTGGGTGGTTAGTGGCGTCCGCTAGTGTGGCACAGCATGCACTTCTGTGCATATTGGTTACTCTGATACCCCAATTGTGGTGTCGATCGCAAGAGCTCTACACTAACTCTAATCCTGTGTCCTGGGATAGAGTTCTGTGGTTCCTTGCTTGCGCTCTCTGTGCGGTACCGAGACCCTGTGACTTAACAGGGATCGCTTTCTTCATACAGGGTGAAGTTAACCCATGTGTGTATCCTCATTGTACCGCCATATAGTCCATCATTATTTAGCAACAGGTTCCATCTCTGCACGGTGGACCCCGGGCTGCGAACGCACCTTATTGTATCTATTTAATTATTTGGTGCATTCCGCTAGCCCTAACACAGTGTGAGAAAGCTGGGTCTCCCTCAGAGGTCATGGGTCTTCCAGCAGGACAATGACCCAAAACACACATAAAAAGCACTAGAAAATGGTTTGAGAGGAAGCACTGGAGACTTCTAAGGTGGCCAGCAATGAGTCCAGACCTGAATCCCATAGAACACCTGTGGAGAGATCTAAAAATGGCAGTTTGGAGAAGGCACCCTTCAAATATCAGGGACCTGGAGCAGTTTGCCAAAGAAGAATGGTCTAAAATTCCAGCAGAGCATTGTAAGAAACTCATTGATGGTTACCGGAAGCGGTTGGTCGCAGTTATTTTGGCTAAAGGTTGTGGAACCATGTACTAGGCTGAGGGTACCAATATTTTTGTCTGGCCCATTTTTGGAGTTTTGTGTGAAATGAACAATGTTTTGCATTCATTCTTGCTTCATTCTCTTTTGTGTTTTTTCATTTAAGACAAATTAAATGAAGATAATAATACCAAATTTGTGTTTGCAATCATTTTCAGGAAGAAATTGAGTATTATCTGACAGAATTGCAGGGGTGTCAATACTTTTGGCCATGACTGTATATATATATATATATTATAGATTAAAAGCCAGCAAATGATCCTCCGCGTACAGTATACAATAGATTAGGTTTTAATAGAATAGATAAAATTGATATATACACATGGAATAGGTGTATATATATATGTCAGTAACACACATATATATATATATATATCTTTATATTGCATAGAGATATAGATAGAAGATTAGCTGTTAATTAATTTGTCGGTTTCTGTAAAAATCAATGCAGGAGCCAATAGGATAGGAGACATGGTTTACATACCGTAAATCGAAGCAGAATAGTTAGATATACAGTACAGACCAAAAGTTTGGACACACCTTCTCATTTAAAGATTTTTCTGTATTTTCATGACTATGAAAATTGTACATTCACACTGAAGGCATCAAAACTATGAATTAACACATGTGGAATTATATACTTAACAAAAAAGTGTGAAACAACTGAAAATATGTTTTATATTCTAGGTTCTTCAAAGTAGCCACCTTTTGCTTTGATGACTGCTTTGCACACTCTTGGCATTCTCTTGATGAGCTTCAAGAGGCAGTCACCGGAAATGGTCTTCCAACAATCTTGAATGAGTTCCCAGAGATGCTTAGCACTTGTTGGCCCTTTTGCCTTCACTCTGCGGTCCAGCTCACCCCAAACCATCTTGATTAAGGTCAGGTCTGGCGCAGCACCCCATCACTTTCCTTCTTGGTCAAATAGCCTTTACACAGCCGGGAGATGTGTTTGGGGTCATTGTCCTGTTGAAAAATAAATGATGGTCCAACTAAATGCAAACCGGATGGAATAGCATGCCGCTGCAAGACGCTGTGGTAGCCATGCTGGTTCAGTATGCCTTCAATTTTGAATAAATACCCAAAAGTGTCACCAGCAAAGCCCCCCCACACCATCACACCTCCTCCATGCTTCTCGGTGGGAACCAGGCATGTAGAGTCCATTCGTTCCCCTTTTTTGTGTCGCACAAAGACATGGTGGTTGGAACCAAAAATCTCAAATTTGAACTCATCAGACCAAAGCACAGATTTCCAGTGGTCTAATGTCCGTTCCTTGTGTTCTTTAGCCCAAACAAGTCTCTTCTGCTTGTTGTCTGTCCTTAGCAGTGGTTTCCTAGCAGCTATTTTACCATGAAGGCCTGCTGCACAAAGTCTCCTCTTAACAGTTGTTGTAGAGATATGTCTGCTGCTAGAACTCTGTGTGGCATTTACCTGGTCTCTAATCTGAGCTGCTGTTACCCTGCGATTTCTGAGGCTGGTGACTCGGATAAACTTATCCTCAGAAGCAGAGGTGACTCTTGGTCTTCCTTTCCTGGGGCGGTCCTCATGTGAGCCAGTTTCTTTGTAGCGCTTGATGGTTTTTGTAACTGCACTTGGGGACACTTTCAAAGTTTTCCCAATTTTTCGGACTGACTGACCTTCATTTGTTAAAGTAATGATGGCCTCTCGTTTTTCTTTACTTAGCTGCTTTTTTCTTGCCATAATACAAATTCTAACAGTCTATTCAGTAGGACTATCAGCTGTGTATCCACCAGACTTCTGCTCAACACAATTGATGGTCCCAACCCCATTTATAAGGCAAGAAATCCCACTTATTAAACCTGACAGGGCACACCTGTGAAGTGAAAACCATTTCCGCTGACTACCTCTTGAAGCTCATCAAGAGAATGCCAAGAGTTTGCAAAGTAGTCATCAAAGCAAAAGGTAGCTACTTTGAAGAACCTAGAATATAAGACATAATTTCAGCTGTTTCACACTTTTTTGTTAAGTATATAATTCCACATGTGTCAATTCATAGTTTTGATGCCTTCAGTGTGAATGTACAATTTTCATAAATAATACAAAACCCGGCACTCAACTTTGTGGTGTGAAGAAACGAAAGATTTATTATCCCAAATCAGAAAACGTTTCGGTCGCACAACTGGATTCAGCGGTGGATGCCACGATGACAGCACCCACATAGGCTGTAACTTTTCTCTCTGGATATCCAATACTATATTGGTAGCAACCTCCGGGCAGGCCATATAGCCACTTGAATCTATACATTGTCCCAGTAAACGTTACTGATGAAGGTCCAGTTGTGGGACCGAAACGTTTTCTGATTTGGGATAATAAATCTTTTGTTTCTTCACACCACAAAGTAGAGTGCCGGGTTTTGTATTATTTGCTGATTACGGTTTGGGAACCTACCCGTGCACCTCATACGGTTGTGCACACGTGTTTCTAACTACGTTGTACAATTTTCATAGTCATGAAAATACAGAAAAATCTTAAAATGAGAAGTTGTGTCCAAACTTGGTCTGTACTGTATAGATGTGTGTGATCAATACAATTAGTATAGTGTTTGTGCAAATTATGGGACATGTATTTAATTACTAAATGTTGTTTTTTTAAATGGCGTGGGCTCCCGTGCAATTTTCAAAACTAGCAGAGGGAAAGCCAGTAACCGGGGGCAGATGTTTATAGCCTGGGAAGGGGGTAATACCCATGGAGCTTCCCAGGCTATTTATATCAGCTCACAGCTGTATACTTAGCCTTTACTGGCTATTAAAATGAGGGACCCCCCAAAAAATGATGTGGGGTTCCCCCATAATTAATAACCAGCAAAGGCTATGCAGACAGATGCAGGCTCATATTAATAGCCTAGGAAGGGACCATGGATATTGCTCCTCCCAGCTAAAAACATCAACACTCAGTCACCCCAGAATAGGTGCATCTATAAGATGCGCCAATTCTGACACTTAGCCTTGCTCTTCCCACTTGCTCTGTAGTGGTGGCAAGTGGGGTAATAGTTGTCGGGTTGATGTAACCTTTGTATTGCAAGGTGACATAAAGCCGGCTTAGTAATGGAGAGGTGTCAATAAGACACCTATCCATTATTAATCCTATAGTTGTTAATGAGTTAAAAAAAGACACAGCCAGAAAAAAGTCTTTTAATGAAATAAAACACTAAACACAGTTTGACCATTTTATTGTTACTGCTAATCCATGCGACGCCCTCGATCTCCTGTAATGAAAAAATAACAAGCCAACAATATACCCATACTTGTCCAACATTCAGTCAGTTCCACAACGCAATCCATATCTAGGGGATATACAGTTTATCCCGGTACTAATGCGACCGTCCCAGCTGTATACTACTGGGGAATGAATGAGAAGCTGCCGACGGCAGCATCAGTGACTAGCCCTGACGTCACTTATGATGCGCTGGCTCACAGCTTGACCGGTGGTGAACTCTTGAGTGTGGGAAAATGAACTGGCATTTTCCCACGCTGCAAAAGTCATCCCAGTTCAGGCTGTGAGGGAGCGCAGCTTCAGTGACGGCACCGCTAATCACTGAAGCTGCCACTCGCAGCCGTGCTGAACTGGGATGGCCTCTGTAGCTCAAGAGTTCACCGTCGGTCAAGCTGTGAGCCAGCGCAGCATCAGTGACGTCAGCGCTAGTCACTGATGCTGCCGCCGGCAGCTTCTCATTCATTCCCCAGTAGTTTATAGCTGGGACGGTCGCATTGGAACCGCTCCCAGTTGTAAACTGTATATCTCCGAGATATGGATTACGGCGTGGGACTGACTGAACGCCGGACAGGTATGGGTATATAGTTGGTTTATTATTTTTTCATTTATTACAGGAAATCGAGGGCATCGCATGGATTAGCAGTAACAATAAAATGGTCAAACTGTGTTTAGTGTTTTATTTCATTAAAAGACTTTTTTCTGGCTGTGTCTTTTTTTAACTCATTAACAACTATAGGATTAATAATGGATAGGTGTCTTATTGACACCTCTCCATTACTAAGCCAACTTGATGTCTTCTTACAATGCAAAGGTGACATTCAAGGGATTGTGACTGATGGCAAAAACCTGATGTGTGAAAGCAGCCTAAGTATACAGCTGTGAGCTGATATAAATAGCCTGGGAAGCTCCATGGGTATTACCCCTTTCCAAGGCTATAAACATCTGCTCCCAGTCGCTGGCTTTCCCTCTGCTGGTTTTGAAAATTGTGTTGGAGCACACGCCATTTTTTTCACAAAATAATTGTTTATTAATTACATACATGTCCCCTAATTTGCACACACACTGCTCTAATTGTATTTGTCACTGGCATCTATATACAGTGGGACAAAAAAGTATTTAGTCAGTCAGCAATAGTGCAAGTTCCACCACTTAAAAAGATGAGAGGCGTCTGTAATTTACATCATAGGTAGACCTCAACTATGGGAGACAAACTGAGAAAAAAAAATCCAGAAAATCACATTGTCTGTTTTTTTAACATTTTATTTGCATATTATGGTGGAAAATAAGTATTTGGTCATAAACAAAATTTCATCTCAATACTTTGTAATATATCCTTTGTTGGCAATGACAGAGGTCAAACGTTTTCTGTAAGTCTTCACAAGGTTGACACACACTGTTGTTGGTATGTTGGCCCATTCCTCCATGCAGATCTCCTCTAGAGCAGTGATGTTTTTGGCTTTTCGCTTGGCAACACAGACTTTCAACTCCCTCCAAAGGTTTTCTATAGGGTTGAGATCTGGAGACTGGCTAGGCCACTCCAGGACCTTGAAATGCTTCTTACGAAGCCACTCCTTCATTGCCCTGGCGGTGTGCTTTGGATCATTGTCATGTTGAAAGACCCAGCCACGTATCATCTTCAATGCCCTTGCTGATGGAAGGAGGTTTGCACTCAAAATCTCACGATACATGGCCCCATTCATTCTTTCATGTACCCGGATCAGTTGTCCTGGCCCCTTTGCAGAGAAACAGCCCCAAAGCATGATGTTTCCACCACCATGCTTTACAGTAGGTATGGTGTTTGATGGATGCAACTCAGTATTCTTTTTCCTCCAAACACGACAAGTTGTGTTTCTACCAAACAGTTCCAGTTTGGTTTCATCAGACCATAGGACATTCTCCCAAAACTCCTCTGGATCATCCAAATGCTCTCTAGCAAACTTCAGACGGGCCCGGACATGTACTGGCTTAAGCAGTGGGACACGTCTGGCACTGCAGGATCTGAGTCCATGGTGGCGTAGTGTGTTACTTATGGTAGGCCTTGTTACATTGGTACCAGCTCTCTGCAGTTCATTCACTAGGTCCCCCCGCGTGGTTCTGGGATTTTTGCTCAGCGTTCTTGTGATCATTCTGACCCCACGGGGTGGGATTTTGCGTGGAGCCCCAGATCGAGGGAGATTATCAGTGGTCTTGTATGTCTTCCATTTTCTAATTATTGCTCCCACTGTTGATTTCTTCACTCCAAGCTGGTTGGCTATTGCAGATTCAGTCTTCCCAGCCTGGTGCAGGGCTACAATTTTGTTTCTGGTGTCCTTTGACAGCTCTTTGGTCTTCACCATAGTGGAGTTTGGAGTCAGACTGTTTGAGGGTGCCATTACTACAGGTAATGAGTGGAGGAAAGAGGAGACTCTTAAAGAAGTTACAGGTCTGTGAGAGCCAGAAATCTTGATTGTTTGTTTCTGACCAAATACTTATTTTCCACCATAATATGCAAATAAAATGTTAAAAAAACAGACAATGTGATTTTCTGGATTTTTTTTTCTCAGTTTGTCTCCCATAGTTGAGGTCTACCTATGATGTAAATTACAGACGCCTCTCATCTTTTTAAGTGGTGGAACTTGCACTATTGCTGACTGACTAAATACTTTTTTGCCCCACCGTATATACCTATTCTACATGTACTTACTGTATGTAATCCATCTCTTCTATCCTTTCGGCTCCTGCAGTGAATTTACAGAACCCGGCAAATGAATTACCGGCTTTTCTTCTATCTCTCTGTTTATGTAATATAAACACATACTGTGTGTATGTATGTATGTATATATATATATATATATATATATATATAAAGTGGACTTTATTGCCTGAATATATATAATTTAGAAATTGCTATATATATATATATATATATATATATAGCAATTATATACTATATATATATATATATATATATATATATATATATAGTATATATAATATGTAGTGACATCCAGGCCCTCGATTATGATGATCGTAATTAAGAGCTTTCTCCACACTATTTTAAAATATATTTTTTTTAATTTCTTTATATATTTCAGTATTTGTTTTTCATTTTTCAAGTTAAAAAATGCAAAAATATAATAATATTTAAGATCGAAATATTTTTTAAAAAGGCCCCCCCCCAAAAAAAAAATCTGTACACTAGCTGTTGTCAAATTGATTTTTTGTGACAATCCTTTTTAACCTTTCACCTTTCCTAATAACTAGCCAGAGGGTCTCCCGCGTTAGGATAGTGGACGTTCAACGCGTAACCTGAGACTTCCTAAGTGATTTTCACTAAAAAGAAAAATTTTAAAATTTTGTTGCCGTTCGAAATTATTTTTGGACCAAAAATTGCTAGAAATTAAGAGGATGTATTCCAGTGCGTCCCCTAAATCCCATTAGTTCTTCTGATCGTTCCTCTTGCCCCCTTTCTTCTACGTTAATCATGAAACGCTACAATCAAGACGGGATGTAACTCAAGTCCCAATATAAAACATCCACAGACAATTAACTACTGTGATACTTCAAGACTCTATTAAAGGCCTTGAAGTGAATTATTTTCTTTTTTTTCTTTTCTAAATTGGGAATTACTCTCTTTTCATGTAAGTAAATTGTTCTCTGGAAAACTTTCAATCGAAGAGAAACACAACACAGCGGTGATTGGGCTGCTTATGCCATGGTTGATTTTTTAACTCAATTATATTTTGACAATTCGGCATAAAACGTGGAGGCATGTCTTCATTTAAACTGTATACCTTCTATAGGAACAGTCGTCTGACTACGCATGGCCAGTGTCAGCCCTAACGAGGTTTGACAAGGGCATTTGGTGGTTGTAACTCAAATCTAATTCAGAACATCTTAACACTCGACTTGTCAAGCGGCTAAATTGCAGCGATCGCTGTAAGCGATGGGACAGGGCGAACTTATGTATAAAGTTTACACTCAAGTGTAGGCCACAACAATTACACTTTCTCTCAGGCGTGTTATAGAAATTCTCAGACCTGAAAATGACTGGAAAATAGACTTCCAGGATTAAGGGCAGAATTTTGGAAAATTGGCATTTTGGAGAAAATTTGTATAAACGTTGAATTTGTTTATTTACTTTAAGCTCTTGGAAAAAGTTTCTATGTTTTAGGAGACATAGAACATCTATGCGTATATATAAGATGTAAGAAAAAAAATAGCTATTCTCATGGGTTGTTTTTTTTTAAATTCTTTACTTTTTTACCAAATGTTTTCACAATTTTTTTGTTAAACCGCCTATTAGAAACGTTTTAAAAACTAAGTAAATGGTTCTTGGATAATGGTTAACTTTCAATCTTAAAAGGTAAAAAAAAAATTAAGCTTCTAAAAGCTTTTAACAAAAAGGAAATGGTAAATTTTCCATTTTAAAAAGTCAAAGTTTCTAATAGCTTTTAACAGAATTAAGACAAAGTTCATTTTCAAACGCAATAATTCAATGATCAGACGGCGAAAAGCGGCTTCAAATTAAGAAAACATTTTCTAAAATGGTTACTTTTCAAATGTAAGAACAATGAAATGATCAGACTGAGAAAAACAGCCTAATATTAAGATAATGTTCTTTAACTGGTCATGAAGTGGTTAATTTTCAAACGTAGCTATGGAATGATCAGATTGCGAAAATTGTAAAATGAAGAAAAACATTCTCCAAGTGGCCAGGAGATGGTCAAATTGTGAAAAGTAGCTGAAAATTAAGAGCAAATTCTTAAAAAATGGTTAATTTTCAAGTGTAGCGATTGAATGATCAGATTTTGAAAAGATGCTTAAAACGAAAAAGAAGTTTCTCCAAGTGGTCATGAAATGCTTTGTTTTCAAACTTACAAAAAAATTACGAAAAACTTCCTATAAATCTTTGAAAAGCTAAGTAGTTTTCTAAATGACCCCCACAATGGTAAAAATTAGGTCCTCAAAGGGGTCATGAAATTTCCCAATGTAATAAAAGAGCAAAATGAACAGTTTGTAATAAACTTCTAAAAACTAAGTAGTAAACGTCTAAGTGGTCATAAATGATTCATGTTCAAACTAACATGTAAAAACAATCTTTCCAAGTTGTTAAAAAAATAGAAAAAGTTCTCAAAATGGTCGTGAAATGGTTACTTTTCAAAGTTAGTTAAAAAAAAATAAAAATAGAAATGTTTCTCTTAGCGGTGGTTAAGATGTAATTCTCGAATTAAAAAAAAAAATAAAAAAGTCAATTTCTATAAAATTTTTCACATTTCAAAAATATTCTCTAAGTGGTCACGAAGTGGTTAAAGATTTTTCTGGCCTTAAACCCTTAGGATAACTCAGCGCCTCGGATAGATCTCTGAGCATGAAACGGTTAAACTCTCATGTTCCCATAAACGCCTTTGATAGCTTTTGCCACCTTAAATTACCTCCACTTGAAGGGTTTTACTTCCAAATCCCTCCGTTAAATACAGATACTGTTTCTCATTTATGAAGATCGGCTTGTTGTAAAAAAAAAATGAAAGAAAAAAAAGAAAGAAATTCCAACACTGACAAAAATAATCCTAAAAAAAAAAAGTCAAGGTCTAAATTGTTTATAAAATCTGGAAAGTGGAAAAAATTACATTGAAAAAAAAAAACAAAACACAGATTCGTTTTAGGGAAAGAATCCACAATAATCAGCCAGGATTATAGTAACCAACATGTAATTTTGACATCAAAATATCAAAAGATTTGATACATTAAAAGGAAACATTGAGCTGAGAACATCTTTAAACAATTTTCCCTTATTTTGTAACTCGCGAGATCTAGTGAAAGCTTTCCAAAATCTGAGATTTGATAATTTATCTTTTTGTTAAATACAACAATAAAACATTAGCCCCCCCCCCGGGGGCTCATAAACGCCTTCCTTGTGGACTGGAGCTCGCAGGCCCGGTCCGTGCTTGGCGAATGATTCATGTGTATAGAAATGTCAGTGATGTGATGTGTTAACCGTCAAGAAAGTCGCCGCTAATTGGAATTATAAACAGCAGATAAAACGCTATTATCCCCAATATTTCCACAGACTCTTACAAATTCCTGATGCTACCAATTAAGCAAACAGAAAAAAAAAAAAAAAAAAGTTTCTTCTGAATTCTTTCTCTACTTGGCTTCAGTCTTTTCAGGGGGGAGAATCATTTTTTTTGTAAAAGCAAACCCCACCCAAAATATTTGTAAAAGATTACCGATTTGTCCTGGAGTGGTGATGTTTAGGAGATTCGTCACCTCTGACAACCATGTGACAACTATGACAAATCCCGGTTGTCACAGCCCCTCCCATTTTAGTGACACTTTGAAAAGAATGGCAATAATTCCGCCCATTTAAAGGGGTTGCACCAAATTATCCTAATCATTCATTGGATACGGCATTTCTCCCTGATTGTTGGGGGTACGACCAATGGATGGGGTTCTTAATATAGCAGAAGTCAATCATGAGCACCTCCGATCCATGCATTCTTAAAGGGAGTGTTGAAGACCAACTGACTGCCGCGCTTGTCTATCTTCAGAGCCCGTTCTCGTGATTGGTGGGGATCTGTAGATAGGGGATAACTTCCAAACTTGACACAATCGCTTTAAGTGGTCACAATAAACTTAATTAGTATTAGACCCCCGCATAACACACTTATACTGTACAAGGGTTGTCACAATGAAACAACCCTCTAACGATGTTATCTAGTTTACGCTTTTCGCTGAAAGGGTCTGTTCACCTCGAAATACCATATATCAACATTATTCTCCAGAGCTGCATTCATAATTCTGCAGGATGTTACAGGGAAGAGTCAAGACAGTACTGAGTGAGATGGCTCCCACAAGACATAGATCATTGGGCAGTGCCTGATGTAAAGATGACTTTTTCTAAAAAGCCAAAACGCGAAAAGAACGTTCGGTGCAGACACGGAACAAGCATAAGATACTGGGAGATTGCAGCTCTGGAGCCTGCAGAATTCACACATTGCACATTTAATGCAAAAATACCTGCAAATGTCATTAGATCTGTGAAAATATATGCCCTAAGCCTATAATACTGGCTACATTCATGTACAGCAAGCAGAGATGTTGAAAATGACAAAGAATGATAAACACATTGAATTGTTTGTTGCTTCTTTTAAGAAAAACTCCAAAATCTTTCAAAACAATGTAGCAAGAAGCTCATTATTGGGACAAATTTACAGTTGCAGGGTGCAAACGGGAATGTTCCCATTCACTGGCAGGAAGCGGAGGTCTTGAAATTGTTCATGTACCAAAAAACAAGTGATTAGGTATTATTGACTCGTCGTTGGCCCTTTAAATGTTGTGTACAATGTATCTGTTGGGATTTGTTCCTTTTCCATCTTTGTTCCTGTCCATTCTCAGTCAGTTTCTGGCATTTTTAAACACACAGTGGATTGGAATCTATCAGTTTTCCCGTCTGGCTGTCAGTCTTCTCCATCCACACCGCGTCAATTACAACAATCAGTATTGAGCGCGGAGCGCTGGCCTTCATCACGTCTAACGAGGACGAGCAGAACGCTGTAATCTGTAGGTGGCCCGCTGTGCCTGGAGAACCCCCTAATATTGCTCACACTACCTACAGCATAGGGGGGATCTGCTTCCATCTCTAAGACGCCAGCGGTTCAATTTTCTCATCATTTGCCAGAACTCTGCTTGCTGTCAATGCATGAAAGTAATCATCCAGATCCAATCCTTCTCACACAGCTAAGGGTTTATAATGCAGAAAATCCTCCGCAAAGTTGCAAATGTAGAATTTGGGAAGAAAACAACATTTTTACCATTTCAAAAGGAGATGAAAATTTCCCACTGAGTTTGACATAAATTAGACTTGAACCATAGTCCATTCACTGACAGAAAGCAGAAATCAGCATTCTAAATCCGGGTATCGTTTGTGTATTATAGTCATATTTGTTGCCATAATATCATAAATAAAATCACATATCAATTGTGCAACAGTTTGTGGCACCGAGCCCTTCATGCACTGCGCGGACACCACTAATGAGGCGCCGTGAAACATAAATAATAACACATAGGATTCTCATCTCAATATCCACACAAAGATGGCAGCTGCCAATCACCCACTACATACAATAGAAGCAATAGGAGATGCAAACATTATAACACAGAGAAAACTTGTGGTCAACGCTTAGTTGTTGATGTCATTGAATTTACTGATGGAAATGGCTTGGAAAACCCTAAGTGAGAACAAAGAAGATTTGTGTAGATTTACATATGATTTGCATGTCATTACATGCTACAGTGCTGCCCTGCTGATGGGTATCATCCCTGCAAAGTCCATTACATGTTGTGTAAATAAAGCTTCCCAGTTCAAAAATTCCAGGGCTCAACTGGACCTTGTATAATAAACATGGACATGTAAAGTCCTGGGGCACAGCACAGATTCATGGGAGTGGGAAGCAAAAGTGGCAAAAAAAGACCATAATATGTACAAAAATAAATAAATCGTAATGTGCTAGAATATAATTTCTATAATACTGCCCCTATGTAGATGAATGAACTACTATAAAACTACCCCTATGTACAAGAATAAAACTAATATAATACTGCCCCTATGTTCCAGAATATAATTATTATAATACTGCCCCTATGTACAAGAATATAACTTCTATAATACTGCTCCTATGTACAAGAATATATCTACTATAATACTGCTCCTATGTACAAGAATATATCTACTATAATACTGCCCCTATGTACAAGAATATAACTACTATAATACTGCCCCTATAACAAGAATATAACTACTATAATACTGCCCCTATGTACAAGAATATAACTACTATAATACTGCCCCTATGTACAAGAATATAACTACTATAATACTGCTCCTACGTACAAGAATATAACTACTATAATACTGCCCCTATGTACAAGAATATAACTACTATAATACTGCTCCTACGTACAAGAATATAACTACTATAATACTGCTCCTATGTACAAGAATATAACTACTATAATACTGCCCATTTGTACAAGAATATAACTACTATAATACTGCTCCTATATACACGAATATAACTACTATAATACTGCTCCTATGTACAAGAATATAACTACTATAATACTGCTCCTATGTACAAGAATATAACTACTATAATACTGCCCATTTGTACAAGAATATAACTACTATAATACTGCTCCTATATACACGAATATAACTACTATAATACTGCTCCTATGTACAAGAATATAACTACTATAATGCTGCTCCAATGTATAAGAATATAACTACTATAATACTGCTCCTATATACAAGAATATAACTACTATAATACTGCTCCTATGTACAAGAATATAACTACTATAATACTGGCTCTATATACAAGAATATAACTACTATAATACTGCCCCTATGTACAAGAATATAACTACTATAATACTACCCCTATGTACAAGAATATAACTACTATAATACTGCACTCTATGTACAAGAATATAACTACTATAATACTGCTCCTATGTACAGGAATACAACTTCTGTAATACCGCCCACTCTTTCTTACTGTATAATTACTATCTCTGTCTTTTCTTCAGTTCATTTTATCATTTTAGTGTTTCCTCATATGTGACCTGTACATGCATTAAATGGAAATCTATTAACCCTTCGTTTGCTGGGCTACAAGGACATGTCACTTATGATCAGTTGATCAGGGTGACTTATGTTATTGCAGCCTTGACTCCTGATCCCATCAGACGCTTTAATTTTCCAAGTCCTCAGTAAGTAAAGCTTAGGATAAGGAGTGCAGCTTAACCCCTGATTTCCTTTTTAAAGTAACAGGACCTATCTATGTAGCAGCCGTCATTAAACGCCATTCACCTTAAGTAAAACAGATGCTTGGTGCCTAATACCATCAGGGCTGTTCTGCAAACCACAGTCAGGATGAGTTTATATCCAGGAGGCTGGGTCCAGGCTGTCACTACTCCAGCGTGGTAATTGCCAAAATTAAGGAATTTGACCACTTTTCCCTTTGTCAGCGCGCCCTGCCCTCCGTGTCACTTTCCCTTTGTTAATAAGCAGGCACATTTATAATACAAGGGCCATATTGTTGCTTTTATGACCGAGGCCTGGGCCAGTCTTCATGTGGGATATATGCATTTGGACAGCGTAAGATTTATGGCGCTGCCAGCAGAAATAATTCCTCTTTTTTGCTGCGATTAAATTGTCTAATTATTTCCAGCCGTTGGGACTTTTTCGCTTTCATGGTTCGCTCAGACAGGAGTGGTGTCAGGATTTGCTCATGGGCCGTCATCGATGGAATTCCTAATTATGGGATCATCTCGAAGCCTCATGCCTTGTAGGCCAGGAAGGTGGTTAGTATTGGGAGTCTATTCTGCTTTTCCACTGTTAAAACTGTTTAATATCTTTCTTTTGGGATTAGATGCAATCTCTTGAAAATACAAGGTCACTTGCCGAGGACCTGATATTTACCCTGACTGATCCTTACGAATCAATCACAGAGCTGCAAAAAACCTTAAAAATTTTCAAATATTTCCTTTTTTAAGATTAACGAAAAGAAATAAAAAATCTTGCCATTTTACTTGAGCGACTTAGAAACATAGAAAATTGAGAACATTTTTTCACTAGGCTGGTCAGAGGGGGATTTAGAATACTTAGGCATGATCATCTCAAAAAACCTAGAGGTAATAATGAAGAAAAATCTGGATAAACTCTTAGGGTACCGTCACAATATAACATTTCGATCGCTACGACGGTACGATTCGTGACGTTCCAGCGATATCGTTACGATATCGCTGTGTCTGACACGCAGCAGCGATCAGGGATCCTGCTGAGAATCGTACGTCGTAGCAGATCGTATGGAACTTTCTTTCATCGCTGGATCTCCCGCTGTCATCGCTAGATCGGTGTGTGTGACACCGATCTAGCGATGCGATCCAGCGATGCGTTCGCTTGTAACCAGGGTAAACATCGGGTAACTAAGCGCAGGACCGCGCTTAGTTACCCGATGTTTACCCTGGTTACAAGCGTTAAACATCGGCTGTGCTTTCACTTTCACTTTACGGCCGGCAGTCACTGAGTGCGGGAAGCAGACTGCAAGGGACCTGACGGACACCAGAATGTAAGTATGTGCTGTTTTTTTTTTTTTAGTTTAACGCTTGTAACCAGGGTAAACATCGGGTAACTAAGCGCGGTCCTGCGCTTAGTTACCCGATGTTTACCCTGGTTACCCAGGGACCTCGGCATCGTTGGTCGCTGGAGAGCTGTCTGTGTGACAGCTCCCCAGCGACCACACTACGATTTACCTACGATCACGGCCAGGTCATATCGCTGGTCGTGATCGTAGGTAAATCGTATAGTGTGACGGTACCCTTAGAGACAATTAACAAAGACCTTAATTTCTTTGGTACTAAGGACCTATCATGGTGGTAGAATAAAATTAAATTAAAATTTTTATCATCCCTAAAATCTCTTACATACTAAGAACACTCCCCCTAAAAATCAACACATCTTATCTAACTAGTATACAATCTACAATCAATTTGTTCATCTGGAATAAAAAAAGGGCTCGAATACCCACAAACATACTATATAAGTGCAAAGAATTTGGGGGTATAGGCCTACCCAATATAACTGCCTTATACTTATCGAACCTTATTAAACAAAGTCAGTACTGGTTCATGCAAGAGGATTATCCAAATTGGCTTGATCTAGAAACCACTCACAATCAATAATAAACCTCCCAAAGAATTAGTCTTCAACCATATTCGAAACAGATCCAACAATGCCCACTTTCAACACCCTATTTTCTCTTCCATTATATATGCATGGGACAAACTTTCTAAAAGGAAAAGAGGATCCAACAAGAAAATACTTCTATACAATACCCCTATAGATATTATTATGCTTACCCAAAACACTGACCCCTCTCCAATGTGGCGAGGGAAAGGGATTCTCAAATTAGGTGACATCCATGATGGGGTTAAATTTATCAGTTTCAGTTCCTTGAAAGAAAAATGTAAAATTCCCTCCTCAGCCTTTCTTCCTTATATAACACTGAAAGAACAAGTTCAAAATTTTATCGTTAAAGATCCAAATATCTCTGAAGCTACTATTAACTTATTAAAAAAAAAACCCAAACATTGTTTATTTTGGAGTAGTAAGCAAATTTATAAATGGTTCAACAACGACACAAACTTCGACAAGTTACCATACATGACTACCTACCTATTCATCAAATATTTGCATGACACTGCAAGGATATTTTAAAATCATCACAAGATGGTACTTCACTCTGGCTCGCCTCTCTCACCTACCATCGGGAGGGTCTCCCTTGTGCTGGAGAGAATGCGGAGAATATGGGAATTTACTACATATGTTTTGGAAGTGTCCAAAAGTGAAACCCTTATGGAAACAGGCCACACAACTAATTAATGAAATACTAAAAGACAACATCATAGTCACCCCAGCAATGGCCTTGTTGTCTTTACAACGGGAAAACGTTGACACGAATGCGAGACCTATTATAATCCACATATGTTTAGTGATTAAACAAATCATAGCCTTTCATTGGAAAAATCCAACTGACATCATAGACCAAATTAATCTACATAAATCATTTGAAGAAAACTTCGCAATAGCAAACAACTATTATAGGAAATATGATAGGAAATGGAAACAATGGGTTGAGGTATATACCAACTTACCACATTAGGGGGGTGCCTGTCGCCTGGATTTGACGGGGCCGGTTTTCAATCGTCTTGTGTTTGGATGGAGTTTTCGGGTGTTTGGTTCGCCCTTTCCTTGCTCGCTGGCTGCATGCTGGCCACGGTGTTGGATTGGGGTTCGTTCTCTGTCCTCCGTGGGGCACGCCTGCGCGGGGCAATCTTGCCTTACGCGGGCGTGTGCTGTGGAGGGCGGAGGGTTGGCTCCGGTCGGGTGTTGCGGCTGGCATGCGGCCGGCGGGTGGGGAGGGGGTGGGTCAGGCGCCCAGGGGCTCCGCCCATGTGGCCGGGGGCCGGTCCTGCCGAATTTGGGTGACAGGTTCTCTTTAAAAGGAAAGGTGGCACTTATTATATACCTGTCAAGGGAATAGATGTTAACCTGTTAATGATTGTTATTAATTAATCACATTATCAATGATTCTGTTATGCCTGGACAGCATGTCCACAATGTTTCCCTACCCTCTTCCCATTCCCACTTCCCTTACCTCCCTTCCTCTTCCCACCCTTACTTCCTTTTAAGATAAACATATTATTACACAATGTTAAATTTAACTTTTAAAATGTTTAATAAAAACTATTTGAAAGGAAAATACAATGTCACAAAGCCCGAGGCTGCACTACTGAATCATTCTCATATTAACATACCCATTTATTTGTGCATTTATGACAATTTTTTTTAAAAAATTCAATTTGTAGTTAATTGATTCACTATGAACTGAAATACTGCAAAGCCTTTAATTGCCTTGAAAAGTCTTGTAACAATCAGAAGTCTCCTAGGACTGTATCCCAAAACTTTTCTGGCTCTTTAATGCAAACACAGCCTTAGTAATGTCCAAGAGACCTAATGAGGAACCATTCTTCACTGCTGAGTTATCACACAGTATCTGTAATGTTTGTTCAGTGTTTTAGGAATTTCTTTCCCCATATCTATGGCTAAGCTATGAGCTGTGACTATACAGATTCACCATTTAATGGCTGCTACATTCCCTGCCTCGGCTTTTATGTTGGCTACGAAAGTACCTTCTGATTGGTTGTGCTATACCATGTGAAGTGATATTTGCAGGGCAGTATAAGGAACCCCATGCCTGAGGCCATGTGTGCCTCCGCTTTTATACTCTCTATGAAAGTCCCTATTAATTAACTGTGCTTTTCCAAGTGATATTATAGCTGCAGGGCAGTATGGAGAAGCTTATTGTCATGGATTTGCAGTCACAGAGAGGAGTCAGAAGCCCACAGCTTCACCTGTCAAGTACTCTTGCACTGATTAGAAGCACTTCTTCATATTAAATAGTGCATGTTTCTGTTAGCAGTGCAGGATTTAAACTTTTCAGCTTAGAGTCTCTGAAGCTCCTTCCTTTTCTCGCTGGTGTTCCTCTCTGTTGTCTGTGATTGTATATTTGTATGTTTGGTATTTTCATTTATCACTCTACGTCCTCCCTTGTTAAGGTACCTTCACACTCAGCAACTTTACAACGAGAACGACAACGATCCGTGATGTTGCAGCGTCCTGGATAGCGATCTCGTTGTGTTTGACACACAGCAGCGATCTGGATCCCGCTGTGATATCGCTGGTCGTAGCTAGAAGTCCAGAACTTTATTTGGTCGTCAGGTCGGCGTGTATCGTCGTGTTTGACAGCAAAAGCAATGAAAGCAATGATTTTACATGGAGCTAACAACCAGCTACAACGATAAGTGAGTCGCCGTTACGTCACAGGATCACTCCTGCATCGTTCTGGAGCTGCTGTGTTTGACGTCTCTACAGCGACCTAAACAGCGATGCTGCAGTGATAGGCTCGTTGTCTATTTCGCTGCAGCGTCGCTGAGTGTGATGGTACCTTTAGTCTGGTTTGTGCATATACATACACTATTACTCAACACTTCCCTGGGTGGGGGACAGATATAGGTCTGATTCAGGAGTTCAGCAAGGTACGTGGCCCCGGCGTCTTCACCATCAGAAGTAATCTGGGGAGCAGTGATAGCTAGGGTACCCCTAGCGTTATGGACAGGGAAGGAGCCACTGGCCTTGGGTATTTTAACAACAGAGTTGTCACATTAACACTGGCCCATACTATTTTTTGATCCATCATGGATCCTATTACTGCTGTGGCTGGTCAACTGCAGCAGATGGTGGAAGATCTTTGCTCTGTTGTTATACACATCACTCAAGCATGGCTGGTCTGGGGACCGCTACTCCTAGGCAACCTCAGGTGAAGTCCAAGATTGCTTTGTCTGACAGGTCCCATGGGGAACAAAACATGTTTGTTGTGTTCAGGGAGGCCTGTAAGCTATACTTTAAGTTATGTCCTCACTCCTCAGGAAATGAGGAGCAATGGATGGACACCTTAATTTTGCTCCTTTAGGTGACGCTCAAGATTAGGATTTTCTCTTCTGGCCAACTCTCAGATGGACGGTTTAGGAATATTTTCAGGCTCTGGGTCACATATATGATGATCCTAATGACATTTCCCTGGCCAAGCCCATGCTATGTCAACTTTGGCAGGGAGACCAGCCGGCAGAGTTGTGATGCTCAGAGTTTTGGAGGTGGCCCACCAATACTAAGTGGAATGACCACACATCCCATGGCCAGTTTTATCAAGGTTTATGTGAAAGTGTAAAGGATGCCCCACAGGAGACTCGAGTCTCCCTTGAGGTGGACATGTCTCTGGCCATCCATGTGGACTGCCGTCTTTGTCAGAGACTTAAGGAGACACTCAAATTTGCAGGGGGGGGGAGTGCGGAGAGTCAACCACTTGGGAATCCATGCAGTTGGGTGTGGCGACACATTCTGTTGGTTCAATGGTAGTTCGACATAAAGGGGAAGTGCGTTTCTTCTGTGGTGGTACGCTCATTTTATGGGTGCTTGTCCTTCCATATCTCACTGTAAACAGCAGCCAGAAAACTAAAGTTACGGTGAGGTTGGCAACCCAGGTGTACTTATTTCCTCTGTTAGTAGGAATATATAGTATAGTATATTATAGTATATTTTTAGTATAAAAAATAAAAAAATAAAGATTAGTAGATCTCAATTTTGTCTACCAGCCAAGATCTATATTGGCAAAGATAAGATAGTTATTTCTGTCTTTCTTGACAGTGGGGCAGGGTTTAACTTATGGCCTCAAATCAAAAATATTGTCTTGATCAATTCTCATCATTATCCCTATTAACTCTTCACTCTTGAGCCAAGGGTATTTTACTCAGGTCGTTCGTATGTTGTATTTACATGTAGGGGCCATGCACTCTGAATTTATAGATTGTTATGTGCTGGAGGGATTGCCTTCTCCTGTGGTTCTTGGACTACCTTAGCTTATGCTGCACAACCTTGTGGCAGACTGGCTGTCTCGAGAGGTGGTGAAATGGAGCGAGTATTGCCAAAAACACTGCTTCGGCACCTGGCTAGACAGGGTGGGTACCCAATCTCTGTCTTAATATCAGTCTGACTTTGGGATGTGTTTTTGGAACAGGAGTGTCAAGAACTATCTTCACATTGTCCTTATGATTATTCCATTAATCTGATTCCTTAGGCCAAGCTGCCAAAGAGCAGGTTATAATATATCTCTGGTCTAGAGAGGCAGGCCATGAAGGACTATGTGACTGAAATTCTGGCTAAGGGTCATATCGGACTTTCTTCATCTTGTGTTGCTGCAGGGATTTCCTTTGTCTAGAAAAAACAAGGATTATGCCCTTGTCTAGACTTTTGCAAAGTCAGTCGGACACAGTCTGGGATTTATAACCTCTCCCTCTTATCCTGGACCTCTTTAATCAGATTGTAGGAACCAAATGGTTTTCTACATTGAATAACAGGGGGGCTTATAATCTCATTTGCATCATGGAGAGGCATGAGTGGAAGACAGCCTTTAATACGCCTGAGGGACACTATGAAAACCTTGTGATGCCATTTGGGTTGACTAATTTTCCCCTTTGTTTTTCAACCCTTTGTTAATAATTACATTTTAGTCACCTGGCAGGTAGGTTTGTTGTGATCTACCTTGATGACATTTTGATTTATTCACCTGACATCAAGTTACATCGGGTACATGTCAGGCAGGTCCTTCGGATGCTCAGAGACAAATTATTTGTCAAACCAGAGAAATGTATGTTCTGGGTTCAGGAGATCTTTTCCTGGGTTATTTATTATTGTCCACTGGTTTTCGAATGAATCCGGCGAGAGTCTGGGCAATTTTGGATAGGGATTGTCCTGAAGACCTACAGGCCTTACAAAGTATTTTGGACTGTTTTGGGGGTTTTGCCAACTACTACCTAAAGTTCATCAAAGACTCTTCGGTAGTGACCAAACCCCTAACAGATATGACCGGGAAAGGGATGGACTTTTCCAAATTGTCCAGTTCAGCCCAAGAGGCTTGTGATACCTTTAAAATATGTTTTGCAACTGCAGAAATCCATATACAGTCTGTCATCACTCATTTATTGTAGACATTGATGCATCTGAAGTTGGGGTGGGGGCTGCATTATTACAGGGGGCTGTGACACTAATGCTGATTGAGCGCCGGCATCATGTGTCACAACAACTGCACCCAAACCCCAGGAGACAGACTGCCGACATTACGGGAATGGTGTCTGAGAATCAGAAGGATTGGGTTACCTATTTACATCTAGCTGAATTTGCGGTGAATAACCATTGTCATGTGTCTACTGGTAACTCCCCGTTCTTTGAGATCTACAGGTTTCATCCTCAGTTTAACTCTTTTATTGGGAATTGTTCCTTGGAAATACCTGAGGAAGAATCGTTTTCATCATCTATTACATCTGTGTAGCAAGGGGTTCTCAATAATTTGAAGAAAATTGGGTTCAAATATAAGTGTGACTGTTCGGAAATGTTTGGTGGGTCAGGACCTGTGTGTTGGCTTGCCACCTTCTTTTAGGATTCATAATGTGTTTCACAGGTTACTGCTCAAAAAGGCATTGCGTCCTCTGAACCATCACCATCACCTCCATTCCCAGTAATTGATGAGAATTTGGAGTTCCAGATAGCCAAGATCGAGGATTCTCTCTTGGTCCATTGGTCTCTTCAGTATATGGTACACTTGATTGGTTACATTCCTGAAGAGGGAATTCAGGTACCAGCTTCTGATGTCCAGGAGTTCAGGTTGATGGTTGATCTGATACTTTAACATGGAACACCATGATAGACCCGACCCTGAGATTCCAAAGGTCCCTCTTAGAAGGTGTAGTACTGTCACAGGTTTGCTGCAACAGAAAGGGCCCAGAAGACCAAAGCGTCTGATCTCATGAACTGCTGCACTGATTAGAAGCACTTTCCCGTCATATTAAAAGGTGCAGTTTACCATTAGCAGTGCAGAGTTAAACTTTTCAGCATAGAGTCTCTGAAGCTTTCCTGCTTGGATTATCTCAGCTGTTCAGTATTGGCCGCTGCCCTCTCCTATATATACCCGCCTCTGACAATTTGGATTGCCAGTGTTAGTCATATGCTGCCTGGTGAGGAGTGGAGGTGTCGGTTGTTGGTAGAGACGCTTGGAGAGTTCCTTCCTTTTCTTTCCAGTGTTCCGTTCTGTTTTCTGTGAGTGCATATTTGTATGTTTGGTATTTTCATTTATTTCTATATGTCCTTCCTTGTTAGTCTGGTTTGTGTATACACATACAATATGACTCCTCACTTCTCTGGTTGGAGGAGGGGGATAGATATAGGTCTGATTCAGGAGTTCAGCAAGGTACATGGCCTCAGTGTCTTCACCATCAGAAGTAATCCAAGGAGCAGGGATAGTTAAGGCACCCCTGGAGTTAGGAACAGGGAAGGAGCCCCTTGCCCTGAGTATCTGGCAATAGAGTTGTAACACCTATGTACACATGCCTGAGGCCATGTGAGCCTTCTCTAGCCCATGCAATCCTCAGCAATGTGTATAATGGCAGTGAGCATTTTTTGGGCGAATCTTAAAGCAACTTATTTCAATTAATCTAAATTAAACTAAAATTAAATTGACATTGAACACATTTGATCATGTCTGATGCTTTCTGCTGTTTTAGAGAATATATCTACATCCTGTGTTCAAATAAAGAAATACCAGCTCACCCATGCCCCAGGCAGTTGGAGGCACGAGATCCATATGTCAAGATGCAATCACATGTGGACGAAAGGAGGGGTTGATCCAGCTTCCAGATTTTTTTGCCAAAATTTTTTTTATTTGATAGGAGATGGTGCAAAAAATATGTACAAACATTAGTAAAAGGACAGCATGGCAGCAACGCTTATCAAAAGCACATGGCATTCTTTGTCGGAGTTGCAATCTAACTGATCACAAAGACATTTACCTAGTAATCCACCAATAGGCCCACGTATAGAAAATCACATGATCAATGAAAAACAACATAATCATCAGGTGTGGATAAAATATTATTCTTAGAGAGCCAACAGCCGGCTATGCTTTATTGTTCCCATTATTAAACAGTGGGTCTCCTATACTGTTATTGCATATGAAGTGAGTAGCAGGGCTGTCCAAAATTTGGACACACCACAATATCCCTTTGAAGAGATGTACAGGAGGGCCTCATGAAAAAAATGTTGTCATTATTAGGAAGTGGGTCTCCCATAGTATTTGCCTATGCAGTGAAGCAACGGCAGCCCAAAATTTGGAGGAACTCCAATGCCCCTTGGAAGAGACATAAAGGTCAGAGGGTCTCCTGAAAACAATGTTCCCATTATTAGGAAGTGGGTCTCCATTAGTGTTTTCTTATACAGTGAATGCAAAGGCTGCCAAAAATTTGGACTCAAGCAAAAAAGGAAGCACTCTGTAGCGCCATAGCATGCAAATTTGAAATATGAAAATTTAGTGGCATTACTGCACTAGAAATATGAAAAATTGAGAAAGCTTAGTGCATAAATTGGCCAATTCATGTGTACCTGGAAGCCATGGTAAAGCGTTTCTCGTTTCCAGGACCTAACAATGCCATTCCATTCTTAGAATAAAGTCTTCATCTGTATGGGAACCTAATATGAGTCCTCTCTTAGACTGAAATCTATCTCTCTGTGGAGGGGTAGCAGTCCTGCTGTCATTAAAAACACCTGTGTCTAAAAGGCGGAGTGCTCAGTCAGGAGGCTAATGAATACAAATTTAAAAAAACTGACTGTCACATCCAAACATAAACTAAGTGTGAACAGGTACTAACCTAGAATCACCAACTCATATACACTCAAACAAAAAAGGCAGCACTCTGTAGCACCATAGCATGCAAATATGAAATATGAAAATTGAATTGCATTGCTGCACTAGAAATATGAAAAATTGAGAATGCTTAGACCTAGAGTCACCAACTTATACAGATGAAGACTTTATTCTAAGAGTGGAATGGCATTGTTAGGTCCTGGAAAAGTAATGCAATTCAATTTTGATATTTCATATTTGCATGCTATGGCACCTGTTCACGCTTAGTTTATGTTTGCATGTAACGGTCAGTTTTTTTAAATTTGCCAAAAATTTGGAGGCACTCCAATGCTCCTTTGAAGAGATGTAGAGGAGTGCCTCATTAAAAAATGTTCCCATTATTAGGAAGTGGGTCTCCCAGAGTGTTTGCCTATGCAGTGAATGCAAGGGCTGCCAAAAAATTGGAAAAACTCCAATGCCCCTTGAAAGAGATGTAGAGGTCAGAGGGCCTCCTGAAAACAAGGGTCCCATTATTAGGAATTGGGTCTCCCACAGTGTTTTCCTATGCAGTCAATGCATGGGCTGCCAAAAATTTGAAGGCACTCCAATTTCCCTTTGAAGAGACATAGAGGGCCTCCTGAAAATATGTTCCCATTATTAGGAAGTGCGTCTCCCATAGTGTTTGCCTATGCAGTGTATGAAAGGGCTGCCAAAAATTTGGAGGCACTCCAATGCCCCTTGGAAGAGACGTGGAGGAGGGCCTCATAAAAAATGTTCCCATTAGAAAGGAGCTGGTCTCTTATACTTGTAATGTCCATGCACTAAGTGTATGGGCTGACAAACATTTACCCTTGGGGGTATACATGAGCATACTGTGTAACTATTTTTTTATGGGCACCATAAACACCCTTTAAAAAATTATTTGGGTGTTGCATCACAGACCACAGTCACCCTGGTGATATGGTGGTGGAGGATGAGGACAAGGAGGAGGACAACACCAAATAGCCAAAATTAGGAAGCGTATACCCATGTGTGGGTGTGAAGAGGTGCATGGGAATAGACTTCCCAAGAAAAGACACTGGATTTGAGTTTATGTTACACTGCTATTATTCTGTGGTGTTGAGAAGTCTGGCCCAATCCAGCCTTTGCTCATTTTAATAAGAGTCAGCCAGTCAGCATTTTCAGTTGACAGGTGGATGTGCTTTTCAGTTATAATTCCACCAGCGGCACTAAAATCCCGCTCTGACAAAATGCTAGGCCAGGGCCTCTAAGGTGTAGAGAGCCAGTTCATGCCATGTATCCAAGTTGGTTACCCAATAATTATAAGGCACAGAGAAATCACGGAGGATGTTGGTATGTTCAGCAAGGTACTCCCTCAGCATCTTCCCAAACTTTGCACTCCTTGTGAGAGTACCCCGCGCCTCAGAGCCTGTGCAATGGGAGGGTCTGAGAAAACTCTCCCAGAACTATGCCACTGTTCCCCTGCCTCTGCTGGATTGGAGATGTGTCTCTCTCGCCTGTACTCCTTGGTTGTCCAATGAACTGTAACCTCTGCCGCCAGCGTTTTCAGATGGGATTTTTTTTAATAATTCCACAACAAGGGCCTTCTGGTACTGCCCCATTTTAGTAGACTTGTCCGCCTCATGAATAAGAGTTAGAAAGTTCTCCTTGTCGCGTGGGTCTATAAGTGTCACCAACCAGTAATGACTGTCACCCAAAATATTGAAAATGTGAGGGTCACGGGAAAGGCAGCGTAACATTGGCACGCATGGCTGAGTTTGACTGCTAACAGGCAAGACTTCCGTGACCTCACCAAGAAGATGACTGACCATGCTCTCCTCCTCCTTCCTGTCCTCAGGCCATCCACACTGAACAGACAGTATAACAGTTGTGCAGATAGTACCGTCTATAGCGCATGAAACTAGCTCCTGTTCTTCCTCCTCCTCCTCCTCTTCCTCATTGTCATCCAATCCGCATTGGGATGAGATGAGGCTGGGCTATGTGTAATCACCCTGTATGGCTCCTTGCTCCTTCTCATTGTGCTGCGCCTGCAATGCATCCTCTTCAATTGTGAGCAGAGAGTGTTTCAGAACACAGAGAAGCATGATGGTGATGCTAATTATGGCGTCATCGCCACTCCCCATCTTGGTGGAGTCCTCAAAGTTTTGTAGGGTGGTACATATGTCTAACATCCATGTCCACTCCTGATGTCTTATGTGTGGAGTCTGAACTGAATACCGAAGGCCTTGTTGATGCTGGTAGTCAACAACTGCCCTTTTCTGCTTACAAATCCTTCCCAACATCTGCAGTGTAGAGTTACAACATGTAGAGGCATCACACACCAGTCGGTGAGCCAGAAGCTGCAAATGCTGCTGAAGCACGGGAAGTGCGGTGGAAGCAGTAGTTGACTTTCTTAAATTGGCACACAGGCAGTGTACTTTGACAAGCAGATCTGTCAGCTCTGGGTAGGTTGTGAGATACCGCTGAACCACAAGGTTAAGTACAAGGGCCAGGCATGGTACATGTGTGAGCTCGCCTCGCCTCAGAGCTGCCACCAGGTTCCGGCCATTGTCAAACACGACCATGCCTGGCTGTAGGCTGAGTGGTGTCAGCCACAGATATGCCTGCTCTTTCAGAGCTATCCACAACTCTTCAGCATTGTGCGGTTTGTTACCTAAGCATAATAGCTTCAGCACAGCCTGTTGCCGCTTGGCTGAGGCAGTGCTGCAGTGCTTCCAGCTTGTGACTGAAGTGATCATTTCGTAGATGGAGGCTGAAGAGGAAGAGGAGGAGGAGGTGCAGGAGCTGTAGACTGTGGGGGCAAACCTGATTGACCTAGGGCCCAAAATCCTCGGCGTCGGGAGGACGTGTTCCATCCCAAGGTTCGACTGGGTCCCAGCTTCCATTATGTTAACCCAGTGTGTCGTCAGGGAGATGTACCATCTCTGCCCACAAGCACTTCTCCACGTGTCCGTGGTTATGTGGACTTTCCTAGTAACTGCATTGTTGAGGGCACGGTTAATGTTGTGGGACACATGCTTGTGTAATCGGGGGACGGCACACTGGGAGAAATAATGGCAGCTGGGGACCAAATACCGAGGGACGGCTGCCGCCATCAGGTTGCGGAAAGCTTCCGTCTCCACGAGCCTAAAAGGCAACATTTCAAGCACAAGCAGTCGCAAAATGTGGTAATTTAGTACTGTGGCCTGTGAGGTGTTGGCTGCATATTTGCGCTTGCGTTCCAAGGACTGGGGTATGGATAACTGAACGCTGTGCTGAGACAAGGATGTGAACGTGCTTGCTGATGGTGCTAGCTAAATGTGTGCAAAGACAGATGCAGGGCGTGAGGCATCTTCACATGCACCATAGACAGGTGTTAGAATCTGTTTAGTTTTTTACTATCCGCCATTTTCTTGTGAAGTTCTGGCTGCTGGTCTTTTCCTCTGGTGCTGAGTTTGTCTTGGGTCAGGTGCTTGTTTCACTCTTTATTAACCAGCACCTGCCTCCCAATCCTTGCTAGACAACATTGTTAATCTGCTTTAGCTCTAGCTTGGTGCTTTGCTTAGTGTTCTGTGTGTGTTATTTGTGCAGTACTGGTACCTCTGGTTCTGCTAGCCTTAATATCTGTTTTCTATTAGTTTCTGCAGCCTTTTCTGTGTTTTCTACTAGGAGGTGACCCGTTTTTGTACCCAGTCATTCGTTCTCTTAGGGTACCCATTCTCCTTATATATAGGTCTTCATTTGAGATTAACCTAGGATCATCGGTGGGTCTATTCACAAGGAATGGGTCGCCCACTCCATCGTAGGGTTTCAGCCTAGTCATAGTGCAGGGTCAGTTTTCCCCCTTCTACCTTAGTCCTGTGCTGCAGATTCGTAACAAGAGGTGATTGGCTTGCATGCACAACAGTGGAAGAAGCAGTGGTGTCACCCACAGACACTGTTCCTGGAGCCTGTGATTTGACACACAAAGTCGGGTGCTTTGCTGCCATGTGCCTGATCATGCTGGTGGTGGTCAGGCTGGTATTTTTGTTATCCCTGCTGATGCTGGCCTGACAGGTGGTGCAAATGGCCTCTTTGGGGTTATCATCAGAGTCTTTAACAAACAACCAGAATCGGGAAGACCTGCAGTTGTACTGGCAACTTCCGTCATGTTGGTGTTACGGGAAATGGTTGCCCACCTTCTGCCTGTGGCCACCACACTGCTTCTTCTTGCCTGTTGGGGTGTTACGCCTCCCTCCCCCTGTGTGCTGTGGTCCTCACTCTGCATATCTTCCGGCCAGGATGGGTCAGGTACTATATCATCCACCACCTCGTCTTCCACTTCCACACCCTGGTCCTCCTCCTGACTTTCTGGCAATTGTGTCTCATCATCGTTCACCTATCGTCACCATCGTGACACTTTCTCACCGTCGCCTTCGTGTGACTGTGGCTGCTCAAATATTTTGCCATCATTTTATGTGATCTCCTCTTTCCCCGCTTCACGTGGACCCGAGAGGCCCGAATCTGTAAAGTGAAAAGTGAACAGCTCTTCGGAGTGTCCAAGTGTGTCATCAGTTGTCTCGGGCACTCGGCATGGTGGGAGGAAGGAGGATCAGAGTGAGGAATATGTGGTCCAGACTCACGGCTTCTGTGACTTGACCGTGTGCAAGACAGGGTAGTGGTGGTGGCAAAGTGACTGGAAGCATTATCTGCTATCCAACCAACAACCTTTTGACACTGCTTTGGGTTCAATATTGGTGTGCTGTGCCCCTAGTAATTGGGACAGGAAGGTCAGGTGAGATGTGGGTGTTTGTTGAGGCACAATTTCAGCTTGCCCATGGCCTCTGCATGCACCATCATCATCACGTCCAGTTCCCCGTCCCTTGCCACGTGCCTTGCCCATTTTAAATGGAGTAAAATATTTTACACATTCACTACATATGGTTGAATTTGGAGCGAACTTATATGTGATCCGTATGACGGACAAACCACAGATAGATGGATTTTTAGCACTGTAATATGGAAAGGATCTGGCTGTATTCTGCAGTGCCAACAAGCAAATGGAGCAGAAAAACGGTGTTCTCTGGATTGCTTTTTAAGCAAATAATCAAGATTATGATCAAAAAAAGAATTATTTCTGGCCCCTACTACCTGGGGCTATGTCTAAGAAATATCTTCAAAAGCAGCAGCAGCAGACAAAACTGGAATGGACCTTCTTGCTATATGCACTGTAGTCTGCCATATACATACACTGTCTGCCTTGAACTGATATCTATGCAGCTGGATTAGTCCACATAAGTACTGTTAGTTGAGCTGGATATGTATATAACATATTGTGGTATACCTACACTAACTAAGAAACAAGCAAATTTCTCCCTAGTTCAGCTCAACTCTCCCTACACTGCCTGATTCTGGAGTAGACTGTGTCGAGCATGGCGGTGCCAGGTCTGATATAGACCTGATGATGCTGTGCGGCCAGCTAATCACTGTAATGCCACAACCAACATGGCTGCGGTATTCCAGTGTGAGTAGATAATCCCTGCATGTTCATTGGCTCGCTAAAGAGCGTCAAACATGCAGGGAGGGGACCCGTGCTCCCGCATAGCAACCACAGAAATACTCGGCAAGCTCCGAGCATCTCGAGTAGTGAGATGCTTGGACGAGTACCGAATAGTGGCGAGCATGCTCGCTCATCACTAGTTATGATGTGTGAAATATCCAAAAACCTGAGCTAAACTATTAAGACAATCTGTTCATTCACATCCCCATCCTGACCACATTTATGTGTTCTGTAGTGAAATCGAATAGTGAAATATTCGGATTTGCGAAAAACGTCACAAATAGTTTTTAATATCCATGTATTCGTACCGAATAACAAATCCAATGCTAGCCAATGGGAAAGTCAAATATTTTTCTGCTGGACCCAACAAACTGGTCTGGAGGCATGGGAAAAGGCTGTAATGGATGGGAAAGAGCTAAACTGAATGGGAACAGCATGGAGATGATTCCTGCATGCCTTTCTGACTCACATGTGGTATCTGGGAATAATGTTGTCAGACTATTGGTTTTATGGATTTATAAGAAGACCTACCAAACCAAACAAAAAATTTTTTAAAGGAAAAAATGCTAAGAAACATTTTTCCTTCATAATCACATGTATATAACACTAAATAAAAAATATATATACTGTACCTCTCCTTTAGCATATGTTCACATGGAGCCGTTTGGCTTTAGTTTTTCATTTTACATTTGTGAGGTCTCACTCCTACATTTGAGAGGTCCCTTCCTCATGCCAAATAGTCAGCCAGATAGTGGAATACACATTCCTCATCATTTTACAAAGCCAGCTAAAACATGCCCATTTGAATTTTGGGATTCACCCGCCACACCACCACATCCACTGCCATGTCATTATGCGGCCCTCACTGACAATTTTCAGAGGGTCAGCAGGTGCCGTGAAACCTGAGTTTTGTGAGCTCCACAGTTCATTTTGGCCACCGGATCCCAATGGATCCACTGTCATAGCAGGTGAAGCAGCTGTAAGGTGAATATAATACAGGAGTTGAGAAGCTGTATGATCAATGTCAGGAAATTGGATTCTACCAGACACCGAAAGCATTAGAATTAAAATTCTGAATACAGCGCAACAAGCGAGGGCCTCTATTGTGGTCAGTCTGTCAGGCCTGAAACTCATATCAGGAACATGTACAAGCCTCGTTTTACTTGGTAGCAGCGTCCTCAAGGGAAAGAGACAGGAGTACCATTGACCAATATGCACAAGCCTATGCACTTCTTCTGGAAACTACCCAACTAGGCAGAATGTATCTTTTGCATGGTTTTGATCAACAATGGAGTAATTACAGGATATGTCCCAGAGCGTGACGATGTCTGTGGAGTGTGTAAGAGAGTGCAGGGCAGTGTATGTCACCACGGAACAGACAGACCAACTGTTGAGAGGGATTTATTAACAGGAGTAAGATTCTCCTCGCAGGGAGAAAACAGAGAGGGTTAATAGAGGAAGAGCAAACAGTATAACAATACACAACAAGCTAACTGAAGCTATGAAACAGTTAAGCGGAATAGAAATGGTTAACGAGTGTTCTTGTAACTTATCAGTCCAGTGAGGTCCTGACTGAAGGGTCCTTTTTCCAGCGTGGGTGCCGTCACCAACAGCACTTGAATATTCTGGAGTCTCTGCTCTGTCTCTTGGGAACTGGAGACTCTGGGGTTAAATCTTTGCAGCCTTTTCTCAGAGTGAAACTGGAAGCAGGAAGTAGAACAGCCACACTGCTGCTCCAGTCTCTGTATGTTAAGCTGGCAGTCTCTCTCTGCAATAGCGATGCCACACACACACTGGGCAGTTTACTTGACACAATCAGGGAGTCTTGGCTTGTCACTGCGGACACCGCGGCAGCGCGCTCGGGTCACTGTCTCTGCACTGTCAGGTGAAAAGTCTTCTCTGATTACGGAGGAGTCCACACTCTCACATCCAGCCTTCACTACGGCTGGTATCTCAGCCTCAGTGCCCTCACGGGGAGCACTCTCTCTCGGGGAGCGCGGCGCTGCAGCCTGCTTTCTCTCTGGCATGCGGTCCCCCCTGACTCACGCGCTCTGCTCTCCCGCTCTTTTCTGACCACACCCCTCTCTCTTCCTCTCTGCCCCCAGCAATCACATGGTCCCCTCTTTCCAGGGCAGAAAGTCCTCCCCCCAACAACCCAGCTGTACGACTAAGTGGTTCCAAGTAAGGAGCAGGGAAAGCAACCTCCTTTGGGCTCGTCTTCCTCTTCACCCCCTTACAAGTGTATTACTCAGGTGACAAGCAGTGCTACAGAGCTCAGGTAAAGGCCTTAGTGTGGCAATGACCATGTTCCAATATTTATAAGGCTGCGGCCTGAATAGGTCTGTGGAGCGTATTAACCCAGTCTCTTAGATGTACATAAAATGTACAGAAACTGGCCAATGCCCCACCACTATTTTTTGGTAAGAGCCCAAATTTGGAAAATGTAAGGGAAGCGACAGTTTAATAAAGATATACAAGTCTCATTTTGGAGCCTGGGAAAGTCATCAATGGTCTTTGCCCAACACCGGACAAGGTAAATTGCTAACGAATATGTATGCCCCATGTAACTAACAATTTGTGAACAGACATATATGCTGACAAGGGACAAGTGAACGCTGCACTGGGACAACGAACTGGAAGTGATTAATGACTGTTGTGTCTGTGCAACTGTAGGTTGTGGGCAGGAGGCTTCAGCGCCTCCTACCTGGATAACAGATTGGGAAGGACGTAACACAGGGGAAGGGCCAGTGGTTTCACGCTCAGACACAGATTTTGTACCCAGGTGTTCTGCCCCCCTACTGGGGTGCTGAGTATATGACTGGTATATGGTGTATGCTAACAGAAGTATTATGTCGAATTTCCCTTTATAAAGGGATGTGGGGGTAAGATTTTTGAACTAGCAATATATATACAGAGCATGTTTCATTACTCATTATTCTTTGTAAGAGACCGTGAGAAGGGCAACACAATAAAAAAAATTATAATAATGGAAATATAGAGATTTCAGAGTAGAAATTTTACCATTGCACAAAGTACAAAGGTTTCCAAAAATTACCTCAAGGTGTCCGTATCATACACGCGGAAAGAGACCATTATGGGGACCTCACAATACATTTTGCAGTTATTACAAGAGTTTATACATATTAGTCCATATAAATTTCCAAAGAACACACTCAAAATCTGATATTCAAAAAAGGCCCCCCAAGATATTATACAGGCCACAGAATGTTTAGTTCAAAACGTATAAGTTTTATTTACAATAAATGAATAAAATATTTCATTTCTTTAACATCCATAATTTTATACATATGCAAGTACCTCCAATCCAAAACAAACTGGTCACATGTGCTTTATAGAAAAAGCCTAATATACTGACGGACAGTTATATATGTTAAGGTAAGTCCCCATAACTTATTCCATGAATACTATCAGATCAAATTATAGGCAATAAAATGAACAAGATCTAAATAAATTTTCCGGGTAAATAACACAATCATATATTGAAGTGCCAATGTGCATGGACATATAGATAAAACTAACTACAGTGATACACATATGATTATTAACAATTTTACTAGTTTATAAATAGTCCATTTCTTGTGCTTATATACGGGATAAGTAACTCCTGAACAATTAGCATATGCATTATTGGCAAGCCAAAATAAAGTGTGGCTGTTCAAACATATTTACCTCTGCAGGCGCATGTGAAACCAGGGAAACCCCTACGCGCGTTTCGATATATTCTTCTTCCAGGGGTGTGTATTCAGGAGGGGAAGATGGGTCTATTTAAACTTGCCGCCAGCCAATCACTGCTACACTAGTATCATCCAATAGCCGTACGTGTGTTAAAGACTCTCTCTCACATCCGGTATATGTCACTAGTTGCTTAGTGCCTAAACACGCTACCACCGGATTGGTCATATCACAATTTCCATGCGCGTTACCCGAGATGATATTTAAACACACCTCCGTGAATGAAGGCTAGAGTAAAAAATAGTGCACAATTCCGGAATTACAATACATTTTCCAACAACCAAATGTCATGTTATTTATCACCTGTTTACTTTTAGACGGTGACATCAGTAAGCTTCTCCCTCTCACAAGAGGGAGTTAAATATAGCGTACAGAATGCGCAATCCCGGAAGTAAGATAAACTCTATATTGATACTGGGACGCGTTGCTTAGTAACAAAGGGTTGGATATAACGTATAGAAGTGCGCAATTCCGGAAGTAAGGTAAGTTCTATGTTGATACTGGGACGCGTTACATAGTAACAGAACGTTGGATATACCGTACAAGTGCGCAATCCCAGAAATGAGGTAGGCTCTATGCAAATATGCGCTGCTTAGTAACGGCGGGTTAGATATAACATACAGAAGTGCGCAATCCCGGAAGTGAGGTAGGCTCTATGTTGATACTGGGACGCGTTACTCAGTAACAGAAAGTTGAATATACCGTACTGAGTCCGCAATCCTGGAAATGAGGTAGATTTTATGTAAATACTGGGACGCGTTGCTTAGTAACAAAGAGTTGAATAACATGCAAAGTGCGTAATCCCGGAACCACAATAGACAGAGACGCATGACTTGATAAAAATATTCTAAAATACACTATAAATATTTTTGCATGTCTCTGTATCTATGTTTATTCGGGTAAAACATGACTTCTGTCAATTGATTCCAATTGAGTAAAAAATCCTGCAACCCCCAAGGCACGGCTCAGTATCTAATAGGATGGGCCAAACCACATGGGCGATCAGTGGTGAATAAAAAACTCATATCAAGGGTGTTTAATATAATGTGTAAACCTAATTATTGGGCAACAGGTTCAATGGCACATGCGTACATGGGACCCAAGCTCAAGGATCCACGCACCAGCGGTGATGGCAGGATCCGTGCACTGGCCCAACCTTGTGGGAGAGGGCGGGAGCCCGACCTGTACCGCAAGCGAGAGGGTCCAGCCTAAGTACCATGGCGCATGCGCACAACCTGCCACCGTAACAAGTTCTATTACCTAAAATTCCACCGTGTATTCAATTATAGTTGACCAGCCAGGACAAGTGACAGAATATACTACTGAATGCTAACCTCTATTTGATACCCAAAAGATATATACAGTGGGGCAAAAAAGTATTTAGTCAGTCAGCAATAGTGCAAGTTCCACCACTTAAAAAGATGAGAGGCGTCTGTAATTTACATCATAGGTAGACCTCAACTATGGGAGACAAACTGAGAAAAAAAAATCCAGAAAATCACATTGTCTGTTTTTTTATCATTTTATTTGCATATTATGGTGTAAAATAAGTATTTGGTCAGAAACAAAATTTCATCTCAATACTTTGTAATATATCCTTTGTTGGCAATGACAGAGGTCAAACGTTTTCTGTAAGTCTTCACAAGGTTGCCACACACTGTTGTTGGTATGTTGGCCCATTCCTCCATGCAGATCTCCTCTAGAGCAGTGATGTTTTTGGCTTTTCGCTTGGCAACACGGACTTTCAACTCCCTCCAAAGGTTTTCTATAGGGTTGAGATCTGGAGACTGGCTAGGCCACTCCAGGACCTTGAAATGCCTCTTACGAAGCCACTCCTTCGTTGCCCTGGCGGTGTACTTTGGATCATTGTCATGTTGAAAGACCCAGCCACGTTTCATCTTCAATGCCCTTGCTGATGGAAGGAGGTTTGCACTCAAAATCTCACGATACATGGCCCCATTCATTCTTTCATGTACCCGGATCAGTCGTCCTGGCCCCTTTGCAGAGAAACAGCCCCAAAGCATGATGTTTCCACCACCATGCTTTACAGTAGGTATGGTGTTTGATGGATGCAACTCAGTATTCTTTTTCCTCCAAACACGACAAGTTGTGTTTCTACCAAACAGTTCCAGTTTGGTTTCATCAGACCATAGGACATTCTCCCAAAACTCCTCTTGATCATCCAAATGCTCTCTAGCAAACTTCAGACGGGCCCGGACATGTACTGGCTTAAGCAATGGGACACGTCTGGCACTGCAGGATCTGAGTCCATGGTGGCGTAGTGTGTTACTTATGGTAGGCCTTGTTACATTGGTCCCAGCTCTCTGCAGTTCATTCACTAGGTCCCCCCGCGTGGTTCTGGGATTTTTGCTCACCGTTCTTGTGATCATTCTGACCCCACGGGGTGGGATTTTGCGTGGAGCCCCAGATCGAGGGAGATTATCAGTGGTCTTGTATGTCTTCCATTTTTTAATTATTGCTCCCACTGTTGATTTCTTCACTCCAAGCTGGTTGGCTATTGCAGATTCAGTCTTCCCAGCCTGGTGCAGGGCTACAATTATGTTTCAGGAGACCTTTGACAGCTCTTTGGTCTTCACCATAGTGGAGTTTGGAGTCAGACTGTTTGAGGGGGTGCACAGGTGTCTTTTTATACTGATAACAAGTTTAAACAGGTGCCATTACTACAGGTAATGAGTGGAGGAAAGAGGAGACTCTTAAAGAAGAAGTTACAGGTCTGTGAGAGCCAGAAATCTTGATTGTTTGTTTCTGACCAAATACTTATTTTCCACCATAATATGCAAAAAAATGTTAAAAAAACAGACAATGTGATTTTCTGGATTTTTATTTCTCAGTTTGTCTCCCATAGTTGAGGTCTACCTATGATGTAAATTACAGACGCCTCTCATCTTTTTAAGTGGTGGAACTTGCACTATTGCTGACTGACTAAATACTTTTTTGCCCCACTGTATATATATATATATATAAAGATTAAACATAAACAAACACGTGCAACAATATATATATACCGTATATACTCGAGTATAAGCCGAGATTTTCAGCCCAAATTTTTGGGCTGAAAGTGCCCCCCTCGGCTTATACTCGAGTCACGGTAGTGGTGGGGTCGGCAGGTGAGGGGGTGAGGGCGCTGGGGTATACTTACCTAGTCCCAGCGATCCTCGCGCTGTCCCTGCCGTCCCACGGGCTTCGGCGCTGCAGCTTCTTCCCCTCTTCAGCGGTCACGTGGGACCGCTCATTACAGAAATGAATAAGCGGCTCCACCTCCCATAGGGGCGGAGCCGCTTATTCATTTCTCTAATCAGCGGTGCCGGTGACCGCTGATAGAGAAAGAAGCTGCGGCACCGAAGACAGGAGGGGACAGCGCGAGGATCGCCAGGACTAGGTAAGTATAGCATATTCACCTGTCCTCGTTCCAGCCGCCGGGCGCCGATCCATCTTCCCGGCCGGCGCCTCCATCTTCCCGGCGTCTCTGCTCTCTGACTGTTCAGGCAGAGGGCGCGATGACGCATACAGTGTGCGCGGCGCCCTCTGCCTGATCAGTCAGAGCAGAGACGCCGGGAAGATGGAGGCGCCGGAACGAGACGCCGGGAGCTGCAATCAAGGGAGGTGAGTATGTGTTTTTTTTTCTTTATTGCAGCAGTAGCAGCGGCAGCACAGATTAATGTGGAGCATCTATGGGGCACAGTGAACGGTGCAGAGCACCGTATATGGCACAGCACAGCTATGGGGCACAGTGAACGGTGCAGAGCACCGTATATGGAGCACATCTATGGGGCACAGTGAACGGTGCAGAGCACCGTATATGGAGCACATCTATGGGGCACAGTGAACGGTGCAGAGCACCGTATATGGAGCACATCTATGGGGCACAGTGAACGGTGCAGAGCACCGTATATGGCACAGCACAGCTATGGGGCACAGTGAACGGTGCAGAGCACCGTATATGGCACAGCACAGCTATGGGGCACAGTGAACGGTGCAGAGCACCGTATATGGCACAGCACAGCTATGTATGGGGCACAGTGAACGGTGCAGAGCACCGTATATGGCACAGCTATGGGGCACAGTGAACGGTGCAGAGCACCGTATATGGCACATCTATGGGGCACAATGAACGGTGCAGAGCACCGTATATGGCACAGTTAGGGGGCACAATGAACGGTGCAGAGCACTATATGGTTCACACCTATGGGGAAATATGAACGGTGCAGAGCACTATAGCACAGCTATGGGGAAATAATGATCTATTTTTATTTTTGAAATTCACCGGTAAATGCTGCATTTCCACCCTAGGCTTATACTCGAGTCAATAAGTTTTCCCAGTTTTTTGTGGCAAAATTAGGGGGGTCGGCTTATACTCGGGTCGGCTTATACTCGAGTATATACGGTATATATATATTAAAATGCCAAAGCATATATTGACTTATACAATAATATAAAGTGCAAACTTACGCAATACAAGCGGTGTACTACTAGTGCAATAGTGAAATAAACAAAGAGCTAGCACTCGACTGTAGATGGGATGTGGACGGTGCAAGTGAACGGAGTCAGCTGACTCCCAATACCTGAAGAAAACGAATCACTGCACACGTCAGAACAAGTCAATTTGGTTGAAGTGGAAGTTTTTTATTCAAGGTGCAAAAAAAATTCGAGGACGTAACAAGGCAACAGTGTAGACTCTAACGTTTCGGTTGTGGCCTTGGTCACAGAGTGGTGCTGAAAAAACGGAAAAAAAACGTATAAACAGACAATATATACAATGATAGACAAAATATATACAAAATATATACAAAATAATGGTTGCTCAGTGTGGAATAACAAACCACATCTTGAGCCATAGGGGAACTGGAACTCATGTCAATAGAACTACTAGAATGAGTAGAAAAAGGTTGTAACCAACTTGTCATAAGTGTACGTATAAGGCCAAAAAGACAAAGCAAAGGGTCCTACAGGAGTTAGTACAGATATAAATCAAAAAAAGAGAGATATGGATCGAGTCTAACAGCAGGAGGACAGGATGAAAACACATACCCTCGGTGGTAGTCCAAATCGTATCGTATGGTCAATACAGTATTCAAAAAAAGGGGGGTACGGCCCCGTGATACCCTATTGAGGCAATAAGAAAGCAAAACAAATCACATACAGGTGTATGAACTGGCTTGTAAAAATTGCAAGTTGGAATGGTATATGTGATCAGACCCTCAGGTGAAATCTACGAGGATAGATACAAAAGTAAAAGGTATTTACCCAGATGGATGTCACCGGTACTTAACGGTAAAACTATGCGCAGTAGAGGTACACTAGTCCAATGTGGGCTTCAGCTAAAACAGAGAATATGTACATGTGTCCATATACATAATGCTCAACAAACTGCAATGGGTGATATAGAAGCAGCAAAATAATGATATGTACTCTAGGGGAAAAAAACTACCAAAGGTCCTGATGTTAACAGAATTCCAATTGTTCTATACGGAAAGATAGTGGAAGACAGAAGCAAACCGCATCCATGTACCCGTATGGGAACCCGTCCAGTTCTGTGGAGAGATGCACAAGATAGAGTGTATGGTGGAAACCCACATGGTGGGTTAAATAAACATCCGTGGTCTAACCGCAATAGTACTAGTGAATCTAGACACCATCGCCTACCTCAGGTCCTTTACACAGCAAGGGTTGTAAGGCAAGAACAGGAGAAGTTGTGTCCAAACATAAGCCCTAAAGTTGAATTTTAGTGTGGCGTGGGTTCACCTACATCGCATCTAGAAAAAGATGCATATTAATTAAAAACCGGTATAACCGCAAGAAGGGCACTTATCTGGGGTCCGAGTCTCACATCCATTGGTGGTGCAGGGGTCACATCGTCCGCATAAGATGTCCTGGGAGAAGCGCCGACACACCACAGTGTCCTGGCGGAGGAGGCGGATGTGACATGCAGCCGGCAGTAGCTGTTATAAAGGGATCTGGCCGGAAGTGCGGGGAATAACCGGCGCCTGTGCAGAGCGATCAAAGTGCATGGGCGCAGGAGCAGCCAGAAGAGGCTCGCACCTGCGCAGTACCTCTAGTATGCTGATAAGCGGCTGGGAGGAACGGTGCGCGCGTCGCAGTCCTACAGAGGAGTGGGCGGGAGCGACTAGCTAGTCTGAGCTTGCGCACTAACACCAAGAGGTACTGGCGTAAGGCGCAAGTGCAGAAGGAAAACCGGAATGGATAAAAGAAAAGAAAGTGTGTAATGTGATGATGTTATCAGTGGGGTAGAAATGTAAGGCTGGCATGGATAAAAGGATAAAGGGACAGCTGTAGAACCCCGGTGGTGTACTGACAAAAGTAATTAACCATATATGTGCAAGGCAACGAAAACATATATATATACATCTACATATATATAAAGGAATACAGGCCCAAATTAATGTTTATGCACGATGTCAGTACATGTTACATCACAAAAAAATGTAAACATAGGTCGCAGATATATAGTAGGAGTCCAACAACATCCTGATTATTCCCAGGAAGAGCCTTGAGTTGAGAGGGTCAAATGAGTAAAGGTAATGGTATAAAAAAATAAGGTTTGAAAAAAATAAAATACAAGAGATACTACCCTGGGTACATAATTGAAAATAATGAAAGGAAACTTTTTATAAAGAAAGGAAACTTTTCCAAACCAAACTCCTAAAGGGTATGCGCCTTACCATCCTGCTGAAGTATAGTGCGAGTTCTACAGGTGCAGTGGGTTAGTTTGCCTAAGGAAAAATAGAAACCCGGTTAAGAAAGCCATTCAATTTCCCTATTTAGACCCCTAGGGTGAAGGGTGTCTAGCGTGTAGATCCAGTACGACTCCCGCTGTTTAAGCAGTTGGATGTGGTTCCCACCTCGCCTAGGGCACGGGACTTTCTCAATAATTTGGAATCGCAGTTGGGCAACCGTGTGTTGGGCTTCTTTAAAGTGTAGCGGTAGTGGCAGCCAGGTTTTACCACATCTAATAGTGGATTTATGGCTAGAGATCCTATTCCTGATGGCTTGGGTGGTTTCACCCACATATAGTAGTCCACACGGACATTTGATGACATAGACTACAAAGTTCGAATCGCATGTGTAATAGTCCCTAATTGGGAAAGCCTTCCCAGTGTGCGGATGTAGGACTTCATTACCCTTAATGATATTCGAGCAACACATGCAGTTCAGACAGGGAAATGTGCCCGTTCTTTTCTGACCTGTCAGTGTCCTATGTGGACGTGATTTAGATGAGCCTAAGTCAGCCCGTACCACTTTGTCTTTTACATTGCTAGGACGCCTCATGCTCATTAGAGGGGGGTCTCTGAAAATTGGGATCTGTGGATAGGCTTTGTTCAATAGGGGCCAATGTCCCCGAATGATGTTGTGAATTTTGTGCATGGTCGGGTGGTGATTATGAACGAAGGGGAGTCTGGGGTTTTTTTGTGTGGTATTAACGGTATTGATGGTACTGTCAAGAGCTTTAGCAGATTCGAGTTCAAGAAGTTTTGTTGGATAGTTGCGTGCCCTAAACTTATCAGCCATTTCGTTTATTCTGGTGTTTCTCGTAGCTGGGTTAGAGACAATCCTTGCCACCCTCTTGAACTGTGATCTAGGGAGACTGTCCCGGGTAGGCCTAGGGTGACAACTATTATACAGTAGTAAACTGTTACAATCCGTTGGTTTAACATATAAGTCAGTGCTTAAAAGTCCAGTGGGATCCTTAAGAATCTTTGTGTCCAGAAACGCAATCTCCTTGTCATGTTGTGCCAGTGTAAATGATAGTTCTGGTCTAGCCCCATTGATGGTGTTAAAAAATTCCTGTAGACTTGTCTGATCACCTTTCCATATACAGAAAATATCGTCTATGTATCTGTACCATGTGAGGGCATTCTGTTGGAAGATCGGGTTGGAATACACATGTGTAAGTTCAAAATGGTTCATGTATATATTGGCATATGCCGGGGCCACATTGGACCCCATGGCGGTACCGCAGGTCTGTAGAAAGAAATCATCCTCAAACATGAAGAAATTTTCCCTTAGGACCAAATTAAGCAAATCGATACATAGATACTGTAAGTTGGTATCAATACCGGCCTCACGAAGGGTTAGTGCTACAGCTTCAATACCCCTATCATGTTTAATGGAGGTGTAAAGACTGTTTACATCCAGAGTACATAGGGTACTATCTGGTGGAACGTTTTTGAGGGTATGGATTTTATTTAGGAAATCGCTGGTGTCAAGGATATAGGACCTGGTCGAACGGGCATATGGAGTAAGAATTTTTTCGAGGAAGACGGACAATGGATTTAATATGGAATTAGTGGATGCCACTATCGGACGCCCAGGAGGATTATGGAGATCTTTGTGTATTTTGGGCAAAATATAAAGTACTGGAGTCACTGGGTGGTGATTAGTAAGATATGTTCTCGTTTTAGAGTCAATAGTCTTGAGTTGAACATACTTGTCAAGTACTGTGTTAATTTTCCGACGTATGTTGTGGGTGGGGTCAGTCTGTAGTTTTTTATATGTAGTAGAATCAGAAAGTTGTCGTCTAATTTCAGTGACATATTGGCTTCTGTTCATAACAACCGTGGCTCCCCCTTTATCGGCCGGCTTTATGATGATGTTTTTGTTATCCCTCAAGGCCTCAAGGGCCTGTTTCTCCGAGGTACTGAGATTATGTTGTACGGGGAAGAGGCCTAAACGTTGGTCCCGAATAGTGTTTTTGATGTCCCTGTCGAGTAGACTAATAAATGTTTCCACTGCGTGATATGATTTAGGTGGCATGAATGTGCTCGGGTTCCTGAGACCTAAGGAATCAATGGTGATTTTAGGTGTATCCCGATCAGGTGTTACATCAAGAGTGTTACCCCTGTCAATCATGTTTGTGTCAAAATGGACCTTCAATCTGATACTCCTGTAGAAGCGTTGTAAATCATTCTCTAGTTGGAAGGCATCCCACCTTGGAGTGGGAAAAAAAGATAGACCCATATTAAGTACCTTCAACTCAAGGGGAGACAAAGAATAATCAGATATGTTAATTACTGAGTTTGGACTCCTACCTGAGACCTGAGGGTCATGTGGCGATCTTGTGCTCTTCCTCCTGGACCTCCTGGTAGGCGTCCATTTGCCCCTAAAAAACGTGGGCCTGGTGATGTAGCTTCGCTGCCGGATCCCGCTGAGGAGCCTTCTGCAGGTGAGGAGCCCCCTGAACGGTAATTTCCCTTCCGTGTTCGTCGATAGTGTTGACGTTGTTGACGAGGAAATGGGTCCTCCCATCTATAAACTTTATTCGTGAGGTAATCCTCAGTGTCTCTCTGGAATTTCGTCCTCTTTCTTTCTTCCAAGTTTTTCTGATGTGTGGATAATATGGAATCCACTTTACTCTTCAGGGTAGAGAATTCAGTACTGTTTAATGTTGCAATCAATTGGGTTTCGATAGACGCAAATTTTTCCTCAGTGGTCTTGATAGCTTCCTGGAGGTACTCGATGGTTAACAAGATAATGTCAAAGGAACACTTATTCAAGATCTTCTGAAAAGTTGTGCAATATTTCTCGTTGTCGGCGAAGAGGGTAGGGCGTAGATTGCACCGTAGTCCACGGGGTATTTTCCCTTGGCGGTGGTATTCCCCCAACGTAGCACAATGTAGGTCAAATGAAACAAGTCTCTTTCTCTCCTTTTCCCAGTCCCTTGTCTTAATGTCCTTACTGGGGATGTGTAAAAAATCGGTTTTGGTTCTTATCTTGGATAAGATAGTAGATCCAGTGGCGTCGTCGTACACGTAAGTCTCAGATGACATGAGTCCGGTCGGTGCTCAAAACTCCAAAAGCCAATATAGTGAAATAAACAAAGAGCTAGCACTCGACTGTAGATGGGATGTGGACGGTGCAAGTGAACGGAGTCAGCTGACCCCCAATACCTGAAGAAAACGAATCACTGCACACGTCAGAACAAGTCAATTTGGTTGAAGTGGAAGTTTTTTATTCAAGGTGCAAAAAAAATTCGAGGACGTAACAAGGCAACAGTGTAGACTCTAACGTTTCGGCCACAACCGTGGCCTTGGTCACAGAGTGGTGCTGAAAAAACGGAAAAAAAACGTATAAACAGACAATATATACAATGATAGACAAAATATATACAAAATATATACAAAATAATGGTTGCTCAGTGTGGAATAACAAACCACATCTTGAGCCATAGGGGAACTGGAACTCATGTCAATAGAACTACTAGAATGAGTAGAAAAAGGTTGTAACCAACTTGTCATAAGTGTACGTATAAGGCCAAAAAGACAAAGCAAAGGGTCCTACAGGAGTTAGTACAGATATAAATCAAAAAAAGAGAGATATGGATCGAGTCTAACAGCAGGAGGACAGGATGAAAACACATACCCTCGGTGGTAGTCCAAATCGTATCGTATGGTCAATACAGTATTCAAAAAAAGGGGGGTACGGCCCCGTGATACCCTATTGAGGCAATAAGAAAGCAAAACAAATCACATACAGGTGTATGAACTGGCTTGTAAAAATTGCAAGCTGGAATGGTATATGTGATCAGACCCTCAGGTGAAATCTACGAGGATAGATACAAAAGTAAAAGGTATTTACCCAGATGGATGTCACCGGTACTTAACGGTAAAACTATGCGCAGTAGAGGTACACTAGTCCAATGTGGGCTTCAGCTAAAACAGAGAATATGTACATGTGTCCATATACATAATGCTCAACAAACTGCAATGGGTGATATAGAAGCAGCAAAATAATGATATGTACTCTAGGGGAAAAAAACTACCAAAGGTCCTGATGTTAACAGAATTCCAATTGTTCTATACGGAAAGATAGTGGAAGACAGAAGCAAACCGCATCCATGTACCCGTATGGGAACCCGTCCAGTTCTGTGGAGAGATGCACAAGATAGAGTGTATGGTGGAAACCCACATGGTGGGTTAAATAAACATCCGTGGTCTAACCGCAATAGTACTAGTGAATCTAGACACCATCGCCTACCCCAGGTCCTTTACACAGCAAGGGTTGTAAGGCAAGAACAGGAGAAGTTGTGTCCAAACATAAGCCCTAAAGTTGAATTTTAGTGTGGCGTGGGTTCACCTACATCGCATCTAGAAAAAGATGCATATTAATTAAAAACCGGTATAACCGCAAGAAGGGCACTTATCTGGGGTCCGAGTCTCACATCCATTGGTGGTGCAGGGGTCACATCGTCCGCATAAGATGTCCTGGGAGAAGCGCCGACACACCACAGTGTCCTGGCGGAGGAGGCGGATGTGACATGCAGCCGGCAGTAGCTGTTATAAAGGGATCTGGCCGGAAGTGCGGGGAATAACCGGCGCCTGCGCAGAGCGATCAAAGTGCATGGGCGCAGGAGCAGCCAGAAGAGGCTCGCACCTGCGCAGTACCTCTAGTATGCTGATAAGCGGCTGGGAGGAACGGTGCGCGCGTCGCAGTCCTACAGAGGAGTGGGCGGGAGCGACTAGCTAGTCTGAGCTTGCGCACTAACACCAAGAGGTACTGGCGTAAGGCGCAAGTGCAGAAGGAAAACCGGAATGGATAAAAGAAAAGAAAGTGTGTAATGTGATGATGTTATCAGTGGGGTAGAAATGTAAGGCTGGCATGGATAAAAGGATAAAGGGACAGCTGTAGAACCCCGGTGGTGTACTGACAAAAGTAATTAACCATATATGTGCAAGGCAACGAAAACATATATATATACATCTACATATATATAAAGGAATACAGGCCCAAATTAATGTTTATGCACGATGTCAGTACATGTTACATCACAAAAAAATGTAAACATAGGTCGCAGATATATAGTAGGAGTCCAACAACATCCTGATTATTCCCAGGAAGAGCCTTGAGTTGAGAGGGTCAAATGAGTAAAGGTAATGGTATAAAAAAATAAGGTTTGAAAAAAATAAAATACAAGAGATACTACCCTGGGTACATAATTGAAAATAATGAAAGGAAACTTTTTATAAAGAAAGGAAACTTTTCCAAACCAAACTCCTAAAGGGTATGCGCCTTACCATCCTGCTGAAGTATAGTGCGAGTTCTACAGGTGCAGTGGGTTAGTTTGCCTAAGGAAAAATAGAAACCCGGTTAAGAAAGCCATTCAATTTCCCTATTTAGACCCCTAGGGTGAAGGGTGTCTAGCGTGTAGATCCAGTACGACTCCCGCTGTTTAAGCAGTTGGATGTGGTTCCCACCTCGCCTAGGGCACGGGACTTTCTCAATAATTTGGAATCGCAGTTGGGCAACCGTGTGTTGGGCTTCTTTAAAGTGTAGCGGTAGTGGCAGCCAGGTTTTACCACATCTAATAGTGGATTTATGGCTAGAGATCCTATTCCTGATGGCTTGGGTGGTTTCACCCACATATAGTAGTCCACACGGACATTTGATGGCATAGACTACAAAGTTCGAATCGCATGTGTAATAGTCCCTAATTGGGAAAGCCTTCCCAGTGTGCGGATGTAGGACTTCATTACCCTTAATGATATTCGAGCAACACATGCAGTTCAGACAGGGAAATGTGCCCGTTCTTTTCTGACCTGTCAGTGTCCTATGTGGACGTGATTTAGATGAGCCTAAGTCAGCCCGTACCACTTTGTCTTTTACATTGCTAGGACGCCTCATGCTCATTAGAGGGGGGTCTCTGAAAATTGGGATCTGTGGATAGGCTTTGTTCAATAGGGGCCAATGTCCCCGAATGATGTTGTGAATTTTGTGCATGGTCGGGTGGTGATTATGAACGAAGGGGAGTCTGGGGTTCACTTCCACTTCAACCAAATTGACTTGTTCTGACGTGTGCAGTGATTCGTTTTCTTCTACTAGTGCAATAGTCATGAGTCATATTACAGGACAATTGTGCAAAAGTGCTAAATAAGTGCTGATGTGTTTAAAGTGATACAAGTGCTTTAAATAAAAAACCATGTTGCTGGTTTTGACCATGTTGGTAGCATAATGCCTATAGTCCAATTCTTATGAGTCCGGATTCATCCGTCTGATTGATAGAAGCTCATCCTTGGTAGGCATCCAGATGAAGCGACACAATTTTTTTTTATCCTATCCCAAGGCTGTAGCGGCAATGAATGATCAGTCTAATCACGAGAAGCTGGCTGGTATATGGATATGAAAATAAATGAATATAATTAAAATCAAATACACATAAAAGACAAAAACAACATTACCCATACAACCCATAAAACTGTATCAGAACAAATATAAATTCTAGACAAGACGATTCCTAAACAGAATTACAAGAAGGCCCCAAAACCAAGGCTTTCGTTTAAACCCTGGGGAGCCATAGTACCCAATTTGTTAATCCATCGGCTCTCAATTTGTGACAAAATTTTGCTTATATCACCACCCCGTATGCCCATTGTTACAGAGTCTATTCCCCTTACCTTCAACCCCACAGTACTACAAGCATGGTACTTCTTGAAATGTCTGGGTAGGGTTTTAAGGGCCATTTCATCTTCAGTTGTTTTAGCTTTTCGATGTCTCTGCAATGTTCTCTTATACGTACTTTCAATTCACGGGTGGTTAGGCCGATATAGATTTTGTCACAAGGGCAAGTGGCATGATATATGACTCCTCGGGTTGAACATGTGATGTACTTCCTAATACTATACTTTTTGGTACCATCAAAGTTTACAAGTCTTGGCTTTAACTGTATTGGAACAAGCTTTACATAAGCCACAAGGAAAGAAACCAGCATTGCTGGCATCAGTTGATTTTTTGTTGCTTAGTTTTGTTGGATTATAGAAGCTATGTACCAGTGTGTCGGCCAAATTTTTAGATCTTCTTGCTGTTATTTGGGGTTTTTTAGGCAAAACTTTTTTAGAATTGGGTCGGTAAAAAGAATATTCCAATGTCTATTAATAGATTCCCTGAATTTATGCCATTTGTTATGGTAGGTGGTAATCATTCTAACCTCATCAGAATCTCTATTTTTAATAGTAGTTTGCCTAACTCCCCCATATAATAAATCTGACCTAGAGCACTGGGTTGCCCTCATGTGTCCTTTCTTAATATACCTCTTACTATATCCCCTTTCTTGAAACCGATCAGCAAGATCCCTTGACTGATCTAGGAAATCTTCTGGTCTGGAGCATATCCTTTTAGCCCTTAAGAACTGTCCCACCGGAATGCCTCTTATTGTGGCCTGCGGGTGGGACGATGTTGCATGTAAGAAGGAATTTGTGGCAGTAGGTTTCCTATACAGGTTGGTATAAAGGTGTCCATCTTGATCTGCCCCAATAATAAGATCTAAAAATTCAACTTTTCTGCCCACTTTGAAGGTAAGTTTAATATTGACATCGGTATTATTTAGGCCATTCATGAAAATGCCCAAATCATCCTTGGAACCTTCCCATATGAACCAAATGTCATCAATATACCTCATCCAACCTGTCACCAGGCTGGATTGAGGTATTGGTTCACTGACAAAAATCTCGCGTTCCCAGGCTCCAAGAAACAAATTGGTGTATGAGGGGGCACAACTGGCCCCCATTGCCATACCCTGTATCTGTAAATATGTATTATTCTTGAAGATAAAGATGTTATGTGTCAACGCATATTCCAATAACTGCATCAACAGATGCACCACATCCTTATCCATATAACTGGAAATCAAGAACCAATGTGCCACTCGGAGACCATCTTCATGTCGAATTGAGGTATAAAGCGCTTCGACATCCGCCATTACCATTACCGCTGTATAATTTAGTTGAATACCCTCAATTCTGCGTAATGCCAAATTTGTATCCTGAATGTAAGATGGTAATTCACTTACCAGGGGTTTTAAATAATGGTCAATGATCTTAGTGACCATCTCACATAATCCTCCATTGCCGGAGATTATCGGTCTACCGGGTGGATCCATAGGGTCCTTATGGATTTTCGGAATCAAATATAAAGTCGGTAATCGTGGGTGCATTTCCTTAATGACATCAACAAATTTTTGTTGGGATGATTCCGTTTGAAAAAGCATCCTCCAATATTTTGACCAGTTGATCCTGAAAAGAATGCATAGGATTACTAGACAGTTTCCGATAGCAATCTTTGTCATTTAGCAATTTCATTGCCTGTCTTTCATACATGGCATTGGGCCAGATGACTATATTTCCACCCTTGTCTGAGGGTTTAAAGACCACATCAGTAAGATTTGATAAAGTGTTGATTGCCTCTCTCTCAGCTCTACTGCAGTTGGAGCTACCATAACCATGCTGACTTAATTCCTCAATCTCGGTGGTAACTAGTTTGGTAAAAACTTCAACTGCAGGACAGAGACTGAGGGGAGGGAATTTCTTGGATTTACCCAGAAGTGATGTTGGAAATTTTTCGCTTACCGATGTGGTATTACTTTCCTCAGCGAGGGCTTCAAGGTTGGCCAGTGCTTCTTTTTCTTGAGTAGATGGAAAAAAGGTCATCTAATTCTGCTCTATAATGCATTCTTTTCAGGATCATTTTCCTGGAGAAAAGATGGAGATCCTTGATCACTGTGAATGGATCAAGATATTGGGAAGGAGAAAATGTCAATCCTTTTGCCAAGACCTTGTTTTGAGTGTCTGTAAGGGAATGGTTAGATAGGTTAATTACCTTGAAATTATCCTCCCTATGTCTCGATGCTCTGGAAAAGATATCAGCCTGTCTTTTATGGTCATTTTTGCGTGCCCCAAACCTGGTGGTCATTTTTGTCCCCCGATTATTGCTGGTGGTGCTTGTTTCTGATGTAGATGACATTGAACTAAATGACGGTTGCCGTTGCCTGTTGATATCTGTATCTCTTTGTTTTGGATTGGAGGTACTTGCATATGTATAAAGATGTATAAAGATGTATAAAGATGTATGGATGTTAAAGAAATGAAATATTTTATTCATTTATTATAAATAAAATTTATACGTTTTGAACTAAATATTCTGTGGCCTGTATAATATCTTGGGGGGCCTTTTTTGAATATCAGTTATTACAAAAGGTAGAGATAGGGAGGCCAAGTTTCACCATTGGACAATGTACAAAATTTCAAAACATTACCCCTAGGGGTCTGTATCATACACCATGATGAGACCAAGATAGAGAGTACAAGTTTCACCATTGCACAATGTGCAAAGTTTTCAAAAAGTTAAAAACATTGCCCACGTGGGGTATACAGTACATAGATAACCACTAAGTACTTTTTGTAGACAAAATGGGTTTGGATGGTAAAGGATGGACGTTAAAACAACTTCCAAAGCAAACATTTGGGCTGCATTTACATTACACTATTGTCACCCATAGGAGTACAAAGTCGGAGGAAATCCAGCCCTTGTTCAATTTTAGAAGAGTCAGTCTGTCTGCATTTTCTGGACAGGTGTGTGCATTATGATTGCACTGGCCGAACTAAAAATGCGCTCAGACAACACACTTGCGGCAAAACATGGCAGCACCTCCAAGGCGTACAAGGAGAGGTCGGGCCAAGTGTGCAGCATGGGAAACTAAAAGTTAAAGAGCACTGAAGAATCAGGAAGGATGCTGTATGGACACTTAATTAGTCCTTCACCATCTTGGTCAACTTCTCCCTCAACATCATAATTACTCCCACAGATAGCCCTTGGTGATGTGACCGTTTCAAGAAAATGGCCCAGTTGGTGGACAATTCTCCCCCACACTATCCGAGTTACACCTAGTGTTTGTGGCCCTTCCCTGTAATCCTTGTGGGAGAAAAGAGTTGGTACCTCTGTATATGCCATTAATGCTGGGGTGCTGTGGAGAGATCTTACAATTGCTGTTGGGAGAAGACGAAATATGAGACCGGGAGCAGATTGTAAGAAGAGTTGTCCAAGATCCCACCTGAGAGGAGTAAGAAGCTTGTGGATGGTTATAGAGAGAGACTGATTGCAGTTATTTATACCAAAGGGTGCAACCAAATATTAAGTTGAGGGTGCCAAGAATTCTGTCCAGATCATTTCTGGGGTTTTGTGTGAAATTATGTCCAATTTTCTTTTTATATCTCTGATTTTTTATTTTGTTCCAATAAACACAAAGGAAATAATCATGTGTATTACAAAACGTGTGGCATTGCAATAATTCACTGGGAGAAATACTTCATTTTTGGGAACAATTTCAAGGGTGCCAACACTTTCGGCCATAACTGTATTTCTTCACTATGCCAAAAGTATATGCAAGATATGCAAACTTGGCGTTCCCAAACAGAGGAAGGGTATGTTTCCACGTTCAGAAAACGCTGCGTGTTTGGCGCTGCGTAGAGCCGCAGCGTCAAACACGCAGCGTCCAGATGTTGCAGCATAGTGGAGGGGATTTCATGAAATCCCGTCTCCACTATGCATTAAAAGACGCATGCGGCAGACCTGCGGAAACGGACATGCGGCGCGTCTTTTAAGAACGCAGCAGGTCCTTACATTGCAGAAACAACGCAAGGACAGCGCAGGTGACCTGCCAGTGACCTCCGGTGCAGATTTGGTCAGGATTTTACCTGCGTAAAATCCTGACCAAATCCTGATGCAATCCTGAATGTGGACACATACCCGAACACTGCAAAAAAACAGAATTTTGTAATGGCTCCCTATGATGTTCAGTATCCATCCTGACTTTTGTCTCTGTGGGGCATAAGAAGCACCAACAGTGGCCATGGATATTATGGGTATAAATCATTCTATTACTCAGATGGTTGCATTTTCTGATCATCTACATTGACCATGACCAGAGACAGCTTCTTGTTGCCTGATCCGGCCATGCAGGGGTTAATGTGAGCACACAGCAGAGTAATGTCCTCTATGTGCAGAACCATCAGCCTCCTGCTGCTTCTGGACAAAGATACAGTAACACACAATTTCCTCCCTATTTGGATAATTAGTCCCTGTCCTTAGGACAATTGGGCTCTTGCTGTGGGGGGCGCTACTTGTTTATGCCCCATTATTCTGTAATAGGGGCAGCAAACAGACAAAAGGCAGAACCCAACACATGATAATCCTAATTAATCTCTGGAGCTAATCTATGGGATCTGTGTCAGAATTTAGTAAAACAACAAAGGAAATTTTAGGATCCTTCACTCAGTAGATTCATGGTTAAAGATTTAAAAAAAAACTGCTATTGAGGAACTACAAGTTCCAGCACACATATGGTCAACTTCATTTTACCCTTCAAGTAGAATATGCATATCTATTTTTAAAGAGAGCCCAGTGTTACTTGAAAAAAGTATTACATTTCTTACACATTTAAAAAATGCGTCACTTTATTTCTATCCATAGAAGAGATGGTTAAATGAACAATAATTCCTACTGTCACAGACTATGAGATTTAGGATACAGGAAAGCTTCAACGACAGTGAGGGATTTATGAAGGGGTTAATTAATTTCACCCAAAAGACACAGGTAAATTTAACTCCAAAATTCATCCTCTTCTAAAAAGTTTATCCACTCCATTTCCAATATGTTCACACATTTGTACATTAAGGCTATGTGCACACGTTGCGGACTAGGCTTAGGAATTTCTGGTGCGGATTCTGCCTCTCCTGGCAGAAAACGCACCTGCGGTTCTGCAGTGTTTTTTTGTGCGGTTTCGCAGCGTTTTGTGTGCGTCTTTGCTGCGGTTTTCTTGCAGATTTGCTGCGGTTTTTACCCCTGCGGTTTTCTATAATGGAATGGGTACAAAAACGCTGCAGATTCACAAAAAAGAAGTGACATGCTACTTCTTTTAAACCGCAGCGGATTTTCCGCAAACTGTGCACAACATTTTTTTTTTCTCATTGATTTACATTGTACTGTAAATCAATTGCGGATCTGCAGCGTTTCTGCACCTCGAAAAACGCTGCGGATCCGCAGAGAATCCGCAACGTGTGCACATACCCTAACTGAAGATTTTGTTGCGGAAGTGATTGCAAATGTTACGTTCAGCTGAAAAAAATCTGTCAAAAGAATATAAACAATGCACAGTCACAGAGAATTCTGGAAAAAAAACCTGCACAATCTGACAATTCACCATTCAAAATTAAATTTAGAAATTTCTTAACATTTCCTCACAAAGCAGAGTGGCAGGATAAATCTCTAACATTGCAGAACACACAGCTGTAACACATAAGAATAGTAAATCAGTCTCATACCTGAGCCTTGATAGCTAAAATATAACTATTATAATACTGGCCCCATCTGCAAGAATATAACTACAGTAATACTGCTGCTATTTAGAGGAATATAACTGCTATAATACTGGTAATGTGTACAACAATATAACTACTATAATACTGGTAATGTGTACAACAATATAACTACTATAATACTGCTACTACGTACAATAATATAACTACTATAATACTACTCCTATGTACAAGAATATAACTACTATAATACTGCTACTACGTACAATAATATAACTACTATAATACTGTCCCTATGTACAAGAATATAACTACTATAATACTGCCCATATGTACAAGAATATAACTACTATAATTCTGCTCCTATGTACAAGAATATAACTACTATAATACTGGTAATGTGTACAAGAATATAACTACAGTAATACTGCCCATATGTACAAAACTATAACTAGTATAATGCTTCCCTCTATGTGCAAGAATATAACTACTATAATAATGCCCCTATGTACAAGAATATAACTACTACTAGATTGTGGCCCGATTCTAACGCATCGGGTATTCTAGAATATGCATGTCCCCATAGTATATGGACAATGATGATTCCAGAATTTGCGGCAGACTGTGCCCATCGCTGATTGGTCGAGGCAACCTTTATGACATCATTGTCGCCATGGCAACCATTATGACATCTACGTCGATACTGTGCCCGTCGCTGATTGGTTGAGGCGAATTCGCGGCAGACTGTGCCTGTCGCTGATTGGTCGAGGCAACCTTTATGACATCATCGTCGCCATGCTGTGCCAGTCGCTGATTGGTCGAGGCCCGGCGGCCGCGACCAATCAGAGACGCAGGATTTCCAGGACAGACAGACGGAAAAACCCTTAGACAATTATATATATAGATAAGACTGCTTCTATGTACTAGAATATATCTACTATAATACTCTCCCTGTATAAAAGAATATAGCTACAGTAATACAGCCCTTATGTACAAGACTATAACTACTATAATACTGCTCCTATGTACAAGAATACAACAATTATAATACTGTTCCTATGTACAAGAATGTAATTACTATAATACTGTTCCTATGTACAAGAAAGTAACTACTATAATACCGCCCCTATGTACAAGAATATAACTACTATAATACTGCCCCTATGTACAGGAATCTAACTACTATAATACTGCTCCTATATACAAGAATATAACTACTATAATACTACACCTATGTACAAGACTATAACTACTATAATACTGCCCCTATGTGCAAGAATATAACTACTATAATACTGCTCCTATGTACAAGACTATAACTACTATAATACTGCTCCTATATACAAGAATATAACTACTATAATACTGCTCCTATGTACAAGACCATAACTACTATAATACTGCTCCTACATACAAGAATATAACTATAATACTGCTCCTATGTACAAGACTATAACTACTATAATACTGCTCCTATGTACAAGAATATAACTACTATAAGACTGCTCCTATGTACAAGAATATAACTACTATAACACTGCCCCTATGTACAAGAACATAACTACTAAAATACTGCTTCTATGTACTAGAATATATCTACTATAATACTGTCCCTGTGTAAAAGAATATAGCTACAGTAATACTGCCCCTATGTACAAGACTATAACTACTATAATACTGCCCTCTATGTACAAGGATATAACTACTATAATACTGCTCCTATGTGCAAGAATATAACTACTATACTACTGCTCCTATGTACAAGAATGTAATTACTATAATACTGCTCCTTTGTACAAGAAAGTAACTACTATTATACTGCCCCTATGTACAAGAATATAACTAATAATAATAATAATAATAATTTTTATTTATATAGCGCCAACATATTCCGCAGCACTTTACAATTAAGCGGGGACATGTACAGACAATAAATTCAGTATAAGTTAAGACAATTTAAACAGTGACATTAGGGGTGGGGTCCCTGCTCGCAAGCTTACAATCTATGAGGAAATGGGGGGACACAATAGGTGAAAAGTGCTACTATAATGCTGCTCCTATGTGCAAGACTATAACTAATATAACACTGCCCCTATGTACATGAATATAACAACTATAATGCTGCTCCTATGTACAATAATATAACTACTATAATACTGCTCCTATGTACAAGACTATAACTATTATAATACTGCTCCTATATACAAGAATATACAGTGCTTACAAGTAGTATTCAACCCCCTGCAGATTTAGCAGGTTTAATAAGATGCAAATAAGTTAGAGCCTTCAAACTTCAAACAAGAGCAGGATTTATTAACAGATGCATAAATCTTACAAACCAAAAAGTTTTGTTGCTCAGTTAAATTTTTATAAATTTTAAACATAAAAGTGTGGGTCAATTATTATTCAACCCCTAGGTTTAATATTTTGTGGAATAACCTTTGTTTGCAATTACAGCTAATAATCGTCTTTTATAAGACCTGATCAGGCCGGCACAGGTCTCTGGAGTTATCTTGGCCCACTCCTCCATGCAGATCTTCTCCAAGTTATCTAGGTTCTTTGGGTGTCTCATGTGGACTTTAATCTTGAGCTCCTTCCACAAGTTTTCAATTGGGTTAAGGTCAGGAGACTGACTAGGCCACTGCAACACCTTGATTTTTTGCCTCTTGAACCAGGCCTTGGTTTCTTGGCTGTGTGCTTTGGGTCGTTGTCTTGTTGGAAGATGAAATGACGACCCATCTTAAGATCCTTGATGGAGGAGCGGAGGTTCTTGGCCAAAATCTCCAGGTAGGCCGTGCTATCCATCTTCCCATGGATGCGGACCAGATGGCCAGGCCCCTTGGCTGAGAAACAGCCCCACAGCATGATGCTGCCACCACCATGCTTGACTGTAGGGATGGTATTCTTGGGGTCGTATGCAGTGCCATCCAGTCTCCAAACGTCACGTGTGTGGTTGGCACCAAAGATCTCGATCTTGGTCTCATCAGACCAGAGAACCTTGAACCAGTCTCAGAGTCCTCCAAGTGATCATGAGCAAACTGTAGACGAGCCTTGACATGACGCTTTGAAAGTAAAGGTACCTTACGGGCTCGTCTGGAACGGAGACCATTGCGGTGGAGTACGTTACTTATGGTATTGACTGAAACCAATGTCCCCACTGCCATGAGATCTTCCCGGAGCTCCTTCCTTGTTGTCCTTGGGTTAGCCTTGACTCTTCGGACAAGCCTGGCCTCGGAACGGGAGGAAACTTTCAAAGGCTGTCCAGGCCGTGGAAGGCTAACAGTAGTTCCATAAGCCTTCCACTTCCGGATGATGCTCCCAACAGTGGAGACAGGTAGGCCCAAATCCTTGGAAAGGGTTTTGTACCCCTTGCCAGCCTTGTGACCCTCCACGATCTTGTCTCTGATGGCCTTGGAATGCTCCTTTGTCTTTCCCATGTTGACCATGTATGAGTGCTGTTCACAAGTTTGGGGAGGGTCTTAAATAGTCAGAAAAGGCTGGAAAAAGAGATAATTAATCCAAACATGTGAAGCTTATTGTTCTTTGTGCCTGAACTACTTCTTAATACTTTAGGGGAACCAAACAGAATTCTGGTGGGTTGAGGGGTTGAAAAATAAATGACCCTCTGAAAAGACTTTTCACAATTAAAAAAAAAAATAAACAAAGAAATAACATTCTTTTTTACTGCAGTGCATTTCACACTTCCAGGCTGATCTACAGTCCAAATGTCACAATGCCAAGTTAATTCCAAATGTGTAAACCTGCTAAATCTGCAGGGGGTTGAATACTACTTGTAGGCACTGTAATTACTATAATACTACTCCTATGTACAAGACTATAACTATTTTAATATTGCCCCTATGTACAACAATATAACTACTATAATACTGCTCCTATGTACAAGACTATAACTACTATAATACTGCTCCTATATACAAGAATATAACTACTATAATACTGCTCCTATGTACAAGACTATCACTATTATAATACTGCCCCTATGTACAAGAATATAACTACTGTAATACTGCTCCTATATACAAGATTATAACTACTATAATACTACTCCTATGTACAAGACTATAACTACTATAATACTGCCCCTATGTACAAGATTATAACTACTATAATACTGCCCCTATGTACAAGAATATAACTACTATAATACTACCCCTATGTACAAGACTATAACTACTATAATACTGCTCCTATGTACAAGAATATAACTACTATAATACTGCCCCCTATGTGCAAGAATATAACTACTATAATACTGTTCCCTATGTACAAGAATTTAACTACAATAACACTGCCCCTATGTACAAGAATATAACTACTATAATACTGCTCCTATGTACAAGAATATAACTACTATAATACTGTCCCTATGTGCAAGAATATAACTACTATAATACTGCTCCCTACGTACAAGTATTTACTATAACACTGCTCCTATGCACAAGAATATAACTACTATAATACTGCTCCCTATGTACAAGAATATAACTACTATAATACTGCTCCTATGTACAAGCATATAACTACTATAATACTGCCCCCTATGTACAAGAATATAACTACTATAATACTGCTCCTATACACAAGAATATAACTACTATAATACTGCTCCTATGCACAAGAATATAACTACTATAATACTGCTCCTATGTACAAGAATATAACTACTATAATACTGCTCCTATGCACAAGAATATAACTACTATAATACTGCTCCTATGCACAAGAATATAACTACTATAATACTGCTCCTATGTACAAGAATATAACTACTATAATACTGCTCCTATGTACAAGAATATAACTACTATAATACTGTCCCTATGTACAAGAATATAACTACTATAATACTGCTCCTATGTACAAGAATATAACTACTATAATACTGCCCCCTATGTACAAGAATATAACTACTATAATACTGCTCCTATGCACAAGAATATAACTACTATAATACTGCTCCTATGCACAAGAATATAACTACTATAATACTGCTCCTATGTACAAGAATATAACTACTATAATACTGCTCCTATGCACAAGAATATAACTACTATAATACTGCTCCTATGCACAAGAATATAACTACTATAACACTGCTCCTATGTACAAGAATATAACTACTATAATACTGCTCCTATGTACAAGAATATAACTACTATAATACTGCTCCTATGCACAAGAATATAACTACTATAATACTGCTCCTATGCACAAGAATATAACTACTATAATACTGCTCCTATGTACAAGAATATAACTACTATAATACTGCTCCTATGCACAAGAATATAACTACTATAATACTGCTCCTATGTACAAGAATATAACTACTATAATACTGCTCCTATGTACAAGAATATAACTACCATAATACTGCCCCCTATGTACAAGAATATAACTACTATAATACTGCTCCTATGTACAAGAATATAACTACTATAATACTGCTCCTATGTACACGAATATAACTACCATAATACTGCCCCCTATGTACAAGAATATAACTACTATAATACTGCCCTATGTACAAGAATATAACTACTATCTTTCTGCTCCTGTGTACAAGAATATAACTACTATTCTTTTTTCTATGTGCAAGCTAAAGGGTACACTAAATGTATTCTTTTGTGTGCGTCTGGTAGTAAATTTGCTGCACTTTACTTCAGTCCGCTGTGGAGTTAAAAATGACATATGAAATATTTTTGATAAATATCACCAATATCTTGGTAGAATATATACTGACAGGGATGAGTAGAGAGCACATCATATGAGTATAGGAAAAATGTGAGAATGTTGGTGAGAGATCTATTGGCTCTTCTGGGATTAGAGACTTGGAGCTGTTATCTCAGGATTATCATGAGGTTGTTTGAAGCCCCTCTTTACTCTTCACCATTGCCAGGATGAGATTTCATATTTAGTAACATCTAGAACTTTTCACCTTGGTTTTCAATAAATCAGCTAAATTCAATGTTCAGCTACAAATACATGAACTGGATCAAGTTTTCAAGGGCTTTATAAAGAGTTTGTGAAAATCCTGCACCCCATAATCCCTGGTGAATCCTGAATTTATAGCTGCCAGAAACACAGCGACCCCACTCATTAGTGAAGGAATCAGGGGACGTTGCTTTGGGTCTCATAATAAAATTATAAAGGAAACAATATATACGTTGACAATAAATGAAGCAGAAAATTAACAGTGTGATTACGTCATTGCAAGTTTTATTCTAACAAATTCAAAAGCCGAACCAAACATTAGTGCTAGATTATTACTTTTTGGAGGATTAGAAGTGGCAGTATAATAATATTCCTGCACATAGGAGCAGAATTATAGTAATTATATTCTTGTACATAGGGGCAGTATTATAGTAGTTATATTCTTGTACGTAAGGGCAGTATTATAGTAGTTATATTCTTGTACATAGGGGCAGTATTATAGTAGTTATATTCTTGTACATAGGGGCAGTATTATAGTAGTTATATTCTTGTACATAGGAGCAGTATTATAGTAGTTATATTCTTGTACATAGCAGTATTATAGTAGTTCTATTCTTGTACATAGGAGGCAGTATTATAGTAGTTATATTCTTGTACATAGGAGCAGTATTATAGTAGTTATATTCTTGTACATAGGAGGCAGTATTATAGTAGTTATATTCTTGTACATAGGGGGCAGTATTATAGTAGTTATATTCTTGAACATAGGGACAGTATTATAGTAGCTATATTCTTGCACATAGGAGCAGAATTATAGTAGTTATATTCCTGTACATAAGAGCAGTATTATAGTAGCTATATTCTTGTACATAGGGGCAGTATTATAGTAGTTATATTCTTGTACATAGGAGCAGTATTATAGTAGTTATATTCTTGTACATAGGGGGCAGTATTATAGTAGTTATATTCCTGTACATAGGAGCAGTATTATAGTAGTTATATTCTTGTACATAGGGGCAGTATTATAGCAGTTATATTCTTGCACATAGGAGGCAGTATTATAGTAGTTGTATTCTTCTACATAGGGGGCAGTATTATAGTAGTTATATTCTTGTACGTAAGGGCAGTATTATAGTAGTTATATTCTTGTACATAGGGGGCAGTATTATAGTAGTTATATTCTTGTACATAGGGACAGTATTATAGTAGCTATATTCTTGCACATAGGAGCAGAATTATAGTAGTTATATTCCTGTACATAAGAGCAGTATTATAGTAGCTATATTCTTGTACATAGGAGCAGTATTATAGTAGTTATATTCTTGTACATAGGAGCAGCATTATAGTAGTTATATTCTTGTACATAGGGGCAGTATTATAGTAGTTATATTCCTGTACATAGGAGCAGTATTATAGTAGTTATATTCTTGCACATGGGGGCAGTATTATAGTAGTTATATTCTTGCACACAGAGGCAGTATTATAGTAGTTATATTCTTGTACATAGGGGCAGTATTATAGTAGTTATATTCTTGTACATATGGGCAGTATTATAGTAGTTATATTCTTGTACATACGGGACAGTATTATAGTAGTTATATTCCTGTACATATGAGCAGTATTATAGCAGTAATATTGTTATATATAGGGGCAGTATTACAGTAGTAAAATTCTTGTACACGGGGGGCAGTATTATAATAGTTATATTCTTGTACATAGGGCCAGTACTATAGTAGTTATATTCTTGTATATAGGGCAATATTATAGTCGTTATATTCTTTGACATAGGGAGCAGTATTATAATAGTTATATTCTTGTACATAGCGGCAGTATTATAGTAGTTATATTACTGTACATAGGAGCAGTATATTCCTGTACATAAGAGCAGTATTATAGTAGCTATATTCTTGTACATAGGGGCAGTATTATAGTAGTTATATTCTTGTACATAGGAGCAGTATTATAGCAGTTATATTCTTGTACATAGGGGCAGTATTATAGTAGTTATATTCCTGTACATAGGAGCAGTATTATAGTAGTTATATTCTTGTACATAGGGGCAGTATTATAGCAGTTATATTCTTGTACATAGGAGGCAGTATTATAGTAGTTGTATTCTTGTACATAGGGGCAGTATTATAGTAGTTATATTCTTGTACGTAAGGGCAGTATTATAGTAGTTATATTCTTGTACATAGGGGGCAGTATTATAGTAGTTATATTCTTGTATATAGGGACAGTATTATAGTAGCTATATTCTTGCACATAGGAGCAGAATTATAGTAGTTATATTCCTGTACATAAGAGCAGTATTATAGTAGCTATATTCTTGTACACAGGGGCAGTATTATAGTAGTTATATTCTTGTACATAGGGGCAGTATTATAGTAGTTATATTCTTGTACGTAAGGGCAGTATTATAGTAGTTATATTCTTGTACATAGGGGGCAGTATTATAGTAGTAATATTCTTGTACATAGGGATAGTATTATAGTAGCTGTATTCTTGCACATAGGAGCAGAATTATAGTAGTTATATTCCTGTACATAAGATCAGTATTATAGTAGCTATATTCTTGTACATAGGGGCAGTATTATAGTAGTTATATTCTTGTACATAGGAGCAGTATTATAGTAGTTATATTCTTGTACATAGGGGCAGTATTATAGTAGTTATATTCCTGTACATAGGAGCAGTATTATAGTAGTTATATTCTTGCACATGGGGGCAGTATTATAGTAGTTATATTCTTGTACATATGGGCAGTATTATAGTAGTTATATTCTTGTACATATGGGCAGTATTATAGTAGTTATATTCTTGTACATACGTACATACGGGACAGTATTATAGTAGTTATATTCCTGTACATATGAGCAGTATTAATGTAGTAATATTGTTATATATAGGGGCAGTATTACAGTAGTAAAATTCTTGTACACGGGGGGCAGTATTATAATAGTTATATTCTTGTACATAGGGCCAGTACTATAGTAGTTATATTCTTGTATATAGGGCAATATTATAGTCGTTATATTCTTTGACATAGGGAGCAGTATTATAGTAGTTATATTCTTGTACATAGCGGCAGTATTATAGTAGTTATATTACTGTACATAGGAGCAGTATATTCTTGTACATATGGTGCAGTATTATAGTAGCTTTATTGTTATACATAGGGGGCAGTATTATAATAGGAATATTCCTGTACATAGGGGCAGTATTATAGCAGTTATATTCTTGCACATAGGTGGCAGTAATATAGTAGTTATATTCTTGTACATAGGAGCAGTGTTATCGTAGTTTTATTCTTGTAGATAGGAGCAGTATTATAGTAGCTATATTCTTGTAAATAGGGGCAGTATTATAGTAGTTATAGTCTTGTACATTGGGGCAGTATAATAGTAGTTATATTCCTGTACATAGGGGGCAGTATTATAGCAGTTAGGTTCTTGTATATAAGGGGCAGTATTATAGTAGCTACATTCTTGTACTTGGGAGTAGTATTATAGTAGTTATATTCTTGTACATAGGAGCAGTATTATAGTAGTTATATTCTTATAAATAGAGGTAGTATAATATGTTTATGTTAGTATTTTCATACAAAATATAATGATTTCAGAACTTTTTTCCTTTAATGTCACACATAATCTGTAGAATTACAATTGTAAACTAAAAATAAAGAACTAACATAATGTGGTTGCATAAATTTGCACACCCTTTTAATTTGTTGAAGTATCTTTTTATTTTATGACAGTGTTTAGTCCCATTGGGTCTAATAGCATCTCCAACATTTGTCTGCTCCTCCGAGCAATAGCTTCATATCTGTCAGATTGCAAGGGGCATCTGCTGTATACAGCGCCCTCTTCACAGATTTTCATTTGTATTCATGTCTGGGCTATTCCAGAGGTTTGGTCTTCTGGTGAATCCATTTTATTGCTGTTTTGGAGGCCGTGTAAGGTCGTTGTTGTGCTGAAAGATTAAATTCCTTTTCCTCTTCAGTTTTTTAGCAGAGGCCTAAAGGTTTTGTTGCAAAATTTACTGACATGTAAATGTTTATATTTCCTTCCTTCACTAGAGCACCAGTTCCAGCTGAAAAAATAGCCCTAAAACATTATGCTGCCCCCACCATGCCTCACTGTGGGTATGGTGTTTGGTTATGTTTTTTGTTTTCTTTGCTCCAAAAACTGTATTTTTCAGATTATAAGATACATTTTTTTCCCCCAAATTTGGGGGTAAAATGGGGGTGTGTCTTATAATGGGGATATACCCTGCAACTACCGTTGCTGCAGGCCACAGTCTGGATGAGGGGATGTCCGGTGCTGCGGGGTGCCTGGTGATGCTGAGATCTCATCTCCTGAGATCTTGGTGCTGAGACCTCCATCTATGCATGCACCGCACCTGGTGACCATTTTCCCGGAGTCCACCTCACAAGAAAAGATGAAACTGTGTGGGGCTCTGGCCTTTCACAAAATGTCGGCAGAGCCTCACGCAGCACCAGAGACACTGGCAGCAGCACTGGAGACCCCCGCAGCACTGTAGGGCACCTCTATAGAACCGCAGGGCACCCCCGCAGCACCACCGGACATCCCCAGCAGCATAAGACACCAAATGCATAACTGGACACACGAAGCGGCTCACCACACATCAGAAAACCCCCCTCGTTGCAACCTGCGGCCTCTAGCATCACCCCACTCCTGCCTTTTCCACCAGCGACACTGGGACCCTGCTTCACCACAGCCACCACCCCCGGTAAGCAATAAGACGCATGGATTATAAGAAGCACCACCATTTTATTAAAACAAAATTTTTCCTCTTTTTCTCCTTAAAATTTTGGGTGCGTCTTATAATCCAGGGCGCCTTATAATCCAAAAAATACAGTATATTTTTTAAAATTATGACTAAGAAGTTCAGCCTTGGTCTCATCAGAAATAATAGGTTTGCTGGGAGACTTGACATAGGATTTAGCACAGCATTTTCTGGGCATGGATGTTTTTTATTGTAAGAAAAGGCTTTGTTTTTGCCACAACTTTACCCCACAGGCCGGACATATGAAGAATACCGTAGATTGCGGTTATATTAAGTACACAACTAATAATTACCAGAATTTCCTGCTGCTTCTTTAATGTTGCTGTTTGACGCTTCTTGGCCTAACGTTCTTATTGTCTTTTCCTCAACTATTAAGGAACATTTAGTTCTGCGTAATGTCACTGTTGTACCAAATTCAAGTCACTTCTTGATACCATCTTTACATTGTCCAGGGTTTATTTAAAGTCTGGTAAAAAAAAATTGTAACCTTTTTCCTGAATAATAAATTCCACAGTGAGAACCTTTGCTGGATTTTCAGCTGTTTACAAATTAGAAAATGTCTCAGAGTACAGCAAAACTTTCTAACTTTCTAACTGGTTGGTCAGAATCATGGTGTTCTGACTGCATGATGATAAATATGATTGGCTAGTTCTTAACAGAAGCATATCCCCAAGTATAGGACAGTGTTCAGACTTATGCAACCACTTTATTTTATTCTTGTTACATTTGTTTTCCAATATAAATTATTTCAGTTTTTGTTGGGCGACATTAAAGGTAGAAAAAGTTCTGAATCGATTCTTTTTCGTAGGATTTTTTTTTTTTACATGAAAAAGACCTGGTATATACCAGGGGAGTGTAGAGTTTTTTATATCCACTGAATAATAATGTATATGAATTGTATGGCTAATAAAGCGGTATGATAGAGTTTTCATAAAAAAAAAAAAAAAAACTTTGGCAATTTTCTATGCTATTTGGGTAAAGTTTTTGGAAAGTTCTACAAAGTTTCACTCACCTGTGACCTTAAAGGGCCATATGTGTAAATAACTTAGCAAATGTACAAAGTATTCTGCAACTTTCTAGAAACAATAGAAAAGCTAAATGGTAACTCTTTTGGTTTTGTCAGCTTATTGGTTAATAATACTATCCCAGACACATAAGTATGTAATAAAAAATTAAATACATTTAAAAAAAAAAAAACTTACAATTTATTTTGTGGAGGGATATGCTCCAAACAATACATCCCTGAAGCCCCCTCCCGTCAGTTCTGCTCTGTTCAGCCACTGCTCCTGGTCTCTGTGTGAGTCTGTTAATGTAAGAACCTGTGTCTTTTTAATAAAAAATATAAGTGTCCCAATGTGGCCCTTAGAAATGTATGGCCGTCTGGTATATGCGTCGTTAGACCTGCAACAAACACCCTCGCACGGCCGGGCTTTCCAGTCTGCTTCAGTCCAGAGAGTCAGGCCAAGTATTTTTCCACTTAAGCTGCAGGTGGTTATTTGCCATGAAAAAGCAGTTCCTGAAATCATAACCTGCCGGTAATAACCCACTTGGGCTCTGGAAATCCTGCCCCCTGTGGTCCCGTTTCGACCCGATCACGTTCCTTTCTAGTAGGATAACTCCATGTAGGAAGATACACAGCACAGATCAAACGGTGACCCTCATAACTCTCATTGTGTGACATCACCGCTTCAGTGACATTACTGGAGACAAATATTGGGACCTGATGTGATAATATTTGTGTTTGTATCAGTGTCTTCCAATGACATCCCCAACATATCGTCTGCACAGTGCCAGGAGGTGGCACAGTCAGCTCCATTCTGAACAGAAGCAGGTTTTTTTCACTGATTTCAAGACAAACTCTGGAATTTTTTGGCGAATTTCTTTCAGATTTTATAAATTGTGAGAAATTGGCATTTTTAAAATCTGAAGAATATATGACATTTCATAGTTTTACACTCTGGTATCCTTAAACTATGTTTCTACCTCATAAAAGTTGCCAAAAAAATATGACGGTGCATTATTTTTTTCGAGCACGATCTCAGTTTTAGGACACGCTCCTTTTGCTGGGTCATGCATCTTTCCCATGAGGCCAAACCTATTTGTCAAACAAGTTGCAGAAAGTCTCGGAAACACATACAAAATGTGGATTAAGCCATAAAAGACAGTTTTTTTTTCTACAAATTGCATCAAAAAGTTGGTGCTTTTATCTCAGTCCCCTTATTGGTCTACAAACCACACAATGTAATCTATATACATGTCTAAGATCTCTAATTTTTCTCATAATGGAGGGTTCTGCTGCACACATTTTGATAGTCAAAAGAATAGTCAGGGGGTCCTTAATCCCTTGATAGGTGGAGGACCCCTAACTGTAAGACATTGGTGTCATACTCTCTTGGAAAACCATAAATGTATAACATTTGTAAAGTCCCTTTAAAAGGATGTCCCGGCCCAAAATCCGCTCACGAACACCTCAAAATCATAGAATTTCCATAAACTCCGCCTCTTGGATAATTTTGCATAAAAAGGCAATATGTTGATAACAAATATTTTACAGAAATTACTTAACCCGCGGTGTCTCCAGCAGTGGTTCTATCACTTCTTCTATCCCGGGACACTGCATGAGAACGAGGACGGGACGCCTACATGGAGCTTTCTCCACCGTGAATCATTTGGCTTCTTTTCATTTGCAAACAATTTTGGGGAAGAAAATAAAAAAATAAAAAATTTGAGATCCTGGCTCCCGTACAGTCTCAGGAGGGGATTATAAGTAAGCGTTACAGATTACAGCTCTGGATGATATATGATTGCAGGTATTTCGGTTACATCTGTAGAGAACAGGAAGAAACATCTTAACTGTTCCAATTCTCAAAAATAGTTTGGCCAAGCGAAGCGGATGACCTTGAAGTGAGCGCACAGTTTACGTAGCGGAGAAGTATCATGTGACACGGCCAAGAGATTCGTGCGAGGTGAATGAACTAATGTACTGTATGTATAAAGGTATCTATACCACCCACAACGGAGCTCAGTTACCTGTAGTCTATAGCAACTTATCAACGTGAATCCAAGGCGCACAAACATTTTGATTAACATTTGATTATCAGCAAATAGTACACTGCATTTCTCCACTACTCACCAAAATCTCCGCATTAGTCAGAAATGGTCTCAGAAGCCCAAAAATCATAAGCAAAATATCTGTTCCGTGTAATAAAATAACTACTATAATATTGCCCCCTATGTGCAAGAATATAACTACTGTAATACTGATCCTATGTACAAAATATAACTACTATAATACTGCCCCTATGTACAAGAATATAACTACTGTAATACTGCCCCCTATGTACAAGAATATTCCTACTATAATACTGTTCCTATGTACAAGAATATTCCTACTATAATACTGCTCCTATGTGCAAGATTATAATTACTATAATACTGCCCCCTATGTACAGGAATATAACTACTATAATACTGCCCCTATGTACAAGAATATAACTACTATAATACTGCTTCTATTTACAACAATATAGCTACTATAATACTGCTCCTATGTACAAGAATATACTGTAACTACTATAATAATGCTCCTATTTGCAAGAATACAACAACTATAATACTGTTCTCTATGTACAAGACTATAACTACAATAATACTGTAACTCTATGTACAAGAATATAACTACTATAATAATGCTTCTATGTACAAGATTATAACTACTATACTACTGTCCATATGCACAAGAATGTAACTACTATAATATTGCCCCTGTGTACAAGAATATAACTACTATAATACTGTCCCTTATTTACAAGAATATAACTACTATAACAGGGGTGTCAAACTGCATTCCTCAAGGGGTGCAAACAGGTCATGTTTTCAGGATTTCCTTGTACTGCACAGGTGATAATTTAATCACCTACACACATCATGATTACAGCACCTTGTGCAATGCTAAGGAGATCTTGAAAACACGCATGGTTTGCGGCCCTCGAGGAATGCAGTTTGACACCCCTGTACTATAATATGGCTCCTACCTACAAGAAAATAGCTGTTATAATACTGCCCCTATGTACAAGAATATAACTGATATAATACTACACTAATGCTCCTATATGCAAGAATATAACTACTGTAATAATGTTTCTATGTACAAGATTATAACTACTATACTACTGCCCCTTTGTACAAGAATATAACTGATATAATACTGCTCCTATGTACAAGAATATAACTACTATAATACTGCCCCTATGTACAAGAATATAACTGATATAATACTGCCCTCTGTACAAGAATATAACTACTATAATACTGCCCCTATGTACAAGAATATAACTACTATAATACTGCCCCTATGTACAAGAATATAACTACTATAATACTGCCCCTATGTACAAGAATATAACAACTATAATACTGCTTCTATCTACAAGAATATAGCTACTATAATACTGCTCCTATCCACAAGAATATAACTACTATAATACTGCTCCTATCCAGAAGAATATAACTACTATAATACTGCCCCCTATGTACAAGAATATAACTACTATAATACTGCCCCCTATGTACAAGAATATAACTACTATAATACTGCTCCTATGTACAAGAATATAACTACTATAATACTGCCCCCCATGTACAAGAATATATCTACTATAATACTGCCCATATGTACAAGAATATAACTACTATAATACTGCTCCTATGTACAAGAATACAACTACTATAATACTGCCCCGATGTACAAGAATATAACTAATATATTACTGCCTCCTATGTACAAGGATATAACTACTTTAACACTGCCTCCATGTAAAAGAATATCTACTATATAATTGTCTAAGGGTCACTTCCGTCTTTCTGCCTGTCCTTCTGTCTGTCACAGATATTCATTGGTCTGTCTGTCATGGACATCCAAGTCGCTGATTGGTCGTGGCAAAACGCCCACGACCATTGATACGACCAATCAGCGACGGGCACAGTCCGCCGGCAAAATGGCTGCTCCTTCCTCCCCGCAGTCAGTGCCCACTCCATACTCCCCTCCAGTCAGCCCTCACACAGGGTTAATGCTAGCGTTAATGGACCGCGGTGTAACGCACTCCATTAACGCAGCTATTAAACCTGTGTGACCAACTTTTTACTATTGATGCTGCGTCTGCAGCATCAATAGTAAAAATATCTAATGTTACAAATAATAATAATAAAAAAAACGTTATTCTCACCCTCTGACATCGCGCCCTGTCCTCGTCAGTGCAAGCGGCAGGTTCCGGTGCCAAGGATGCTATGCGAGAAGGACCTGCCATGACGTCACGGTCATGTGACTGCGACGTCATCACAGGTCCTGCGCTCATACCAACCCTGGGACCGGAAGCTGCCGCATGCACCGCACACAGGCGACAGGCCTACAAGGGGCCCTCGGATGGTGAGTATATGTTTATTTTTTATTTTAAGTCTTTTTTAACCTGTTACATATGTGGCTGGGCAATATACTACGTGGCTGGGCAATATACTACGTGACTGGGCAATATAATACGCGACTGGGCAATATACTACGTGACTGGGCAATATACTACATGGCTGGGCAATATAGTACGTGACTGGGCAATATACTACGTGGCTGGGCAATATACGTAGTATATTGCCCAGCCACGTAGTATATTGCCCAGCCACGTAGTATATTGCCCAGTCACATAGTATATTGCCCAGCCACGTAGTATATTGCCCAGTCACGTAGTATATTGCTCATTCACGTAGTATATTGCCCAGCCACGTAGTATATTGCCCAGTCACGTAGTATATTGCCGAGTCGCGTAGTATATTGCCCAGTCATGTAGTATATTGCCCATTTACGTAGTATATTTCCCAGCCACGTAGTATATTGCCCAGCCATGTAGTATATTGCCCAGTGATGTAGTATATTGCCCAGTTACGTAGTATATTGCCCAGCCACGTAGTATATTGCCCAGTTACGTAGTATATTGCCCAGCCACATAGTATATTGCCCAGTGATGTAGTATATTGCCCAGTGATGTAGTATATTGCCCAGTCACGTAGTATATTGCCCAGTTACGTAGTATATTGCCCAGCCACGTAGTATATTGCCCAGGGACGTAGTATATTGCCCAGTGACGTAGTATATTGCCCAGTCACGTAGTATATTGCCCAGTTACGTAGTATATTGCCCAGTCACGTAGTATATTGCCCAGTCACGTAGTATATTGCCCAGTCACGTAGTATATTGCCCAGCCACGTAGTATATTGCCCAGTTACGTAGTATATTGCCCAGTTACGTAGTATATTGCCCAGCCACGTAGTATATTGCCCAGCGACATAGTATATTGCCCAGCCATGTAGTATATTGCCCAGCGACATAGTATATTGCCAAGTCACGTAGTATATTGCCCAGTCACGTAGTATATTGCCCAGTCACGTAGTATATTGCCCAGCCACGTAGTATATTGCCCAGTTAGGTAGTATATTGCCCAGTTACGTAGTATATTGCCCAGCCACGTAGTATATTGCCCAGCGACATAGTATATTGCCCAGTCACGTAGTATATTGCCCAGTCACGTAGTATATTGCCCAGCCACGTAGTATATTGCCCAGTTACGTAGTATATTGCCTAGTCACGTAGTATATTGCCCAGCCACGTAGTATATTGCTCAGTTACATAGTATATTGCCCAGTCACGTAGTATATTGCCCAGTGACGTAGTATACAGCACAGAGCCACGTAGTATATTGCACAGCCACGTAGTATATTGCCCATCCACGTATGTCACAGGTTAAAAAATAAAAAATAAACATATACTCACCTTCCGAGGGACCATTGTAGTTCGGTCACATGACCGTGACGTCATGGCAGGTCGTTCTCACGCAGGCGCGCAGGACCTGTGATGACGTCGCGGTCACATGACCGTGACGTCATGGCAGGTCCTTGTCGCATACCATCCTTGCCACCGGAACCTGCCGCTTGCATGGAGTGGTCACCGGAGCGTAGCCAGGAGCGGGAAAGGCGGCAGAAGGTGAGTATATAATGATTTTTTATTTTTTTTATTACTTTTAACATTAGATGTTTTTACTATTGACGCTGCATAGGCAGCATCAACAGTAAAAACTTGGTCACACAGGGTTAATAGCGGCGGTAACGGAGTGAGTTACCCGCGGCATAACGCGGTCTGTTACCGCTGCCATTAACCCTGTGTGAGTGGTGACTGCGGTGAGTATGGAGTGGGCGCCGACTGCAGGGGAGTAGGGAGGCACTAATCAGACTGTGGCCATGACAGGCAGCTGGCGAGACCAATCAGCGACTTGGATTCCACGACAAACAGAGGCCGTGACCAATGAATATCCGTGACAGACAGAAGGACAGACAGAAAGACGGAAGTGACCCTTAGACAATTATAGAGTAGATAATACTGCCCCTTTGTACAAGGTTATAACTACTATAATACTGTGCCCTATATACAAGATAAAACTACTATAATACTGCTATGTACAAAAATAAATCCATTATTATACTGATCCTATGTACTATAATATATCTGTGGGTTCAGGTTGTGGCTGGTGTTGCTGTGTGCTTCGTCACAAAAGATAAGTGCACACTAGTAACATAATATTTTTGTTTTGTTTTGAATTTTACAACCTTCACTAAGAGTAAAATGTTTTCCTTCAGTTCAGGCGAATTCCGTGGATCTGCTGTTCTTCACCCGTCGTGTCCTCTCCTGTCATTCCCTATCAGATTAATGGGGTGTTTCTCAGTCCAGGGTATTCCTAATCCAGGTAAGCAGAATGTGATGAGTGGAGGTCACAGGAGAATCAAGATTTCTTACTGAACGATAAAGATTTGTAACAAACCTGATATCTGAGCGGAGGAAACATTTCTGACTCATTTCATGGTTAGATACATCCTCTACTCACTTCTGAAGAAATGTCAAATTTGCCTTTTCTCAGGAACCTAGTAGATCTGGGTGACCGCAACCCCTCTCGGTGCTGTAAGGCTATGCGCACATGTTGCGGAAAGATGTGGGAATTTTTCCGCACTGATTTTGGTAAATCCACATGAAATCCGCACTGCGGATTTACTGCGGAAGTACCGCAGATTTACAGCGTTTTTTTCACGGTGCGGATTCCACCTGCAGCTTTACACCTGCGGATTCCTATTATGGAGCAGGTGCGGAATACGCACAAAGAATTGACATGCTGCGGAATATAAACAACGCTACGTTTCCGCGCGGTTTTTTTCCGCAGCATGTGCACTGCGGATTTTGTTTTCCATAGGTTTACATGGTACTGTATAACGCATGCGGATCTGCAGCGGCCAATCTGCTGCGGATCCACAACAAAATCCGCAACGTGTGCACACATCCCAATAGTTGTATCTGTTGTCTCTTAGCTTTCCTCCTTTGTCCAGATTTTTAAATTCTACATTCTTATCCGCAGTACAGGTGGTACTTATTGTTTGCGAGGGTCCACCACTGATACCTCCACTGATCCCGTGTTTAAGATTGTGGAATGTGGATGAATCAGAAAGGTGACTCCTGTTGCCAAGGTGAAAGATAACAGAAAAGTCAATATCAAGCCTCATCATATTGGCTGGGAGCAGAAGTATTATAGTAGTTAATATTAAATATTAGATGTTAGATATATAGATACATATAGATAAATATATTGGATATATTATATTAGATATTCCTGTACATAGGGGGCTGTATTTTAGTAGTTATATTATTGTACATAGGAGCATTATTATAGTAGTTATATTCTTGTACATAGGGGGCAGTATTATAGTAGTTATATTGTTGTACATAGGAGCAGTATTATAGTAGTTATATTCTTATACATTGGGCAGTATTATAGCAGTTATATTCTTGAACATAGGAGCAGTATTATAGTAGTTATATTCTTGTACAAAGGGAGCAGTATTATAGTAGTTGTATTCTTGTACATAGGTGCAGTATTATAGTAGTAATATTCTTGCACATATGGGCAGTATTATAGTAGTTATATTCTTGTACATAGGGGATAGTATTATATTAGTTATATTCTTGTACATAGGGGGCAGTATTATAGCAGTTATATTCTTGTACATAGGGGCAGCATTATAGTAGTTATATTCTTATACAAAGGGAGGAGTATTATAGTAGTTATATTCTTGTACATAGGAGCAGTATTATAGTAGTTATATTCTTGTACATAGGAGCAGTATTATAGTAGTTATATTCTTGTACAAAAGGAAGCAGTATTATAGTAGTTATATTCTTGTACATAGGAGTAGTATTATAGTAGTTATATTCTTGCACATATGGGCAGTATGATAGTAATTATTTTCTTGTACATAGGGAGCAGTATTATAGTAGTTATATTCTTGTACATAGGGGCAGTATTATAGTAGTTATATTCTTGCACATATGGGCAGTATGATAGTAATTATTTTCTTGTACATAGGGAGCAGTATTATAGTAGTTATATTCTTGTACATAGGAGTAGTATTATAGTAGTTATATTCTTGCACATATGGGCAGTATGATAGTAATTATTTTCTTGTACATAGGGAGCAGTATTATAGTAGTTATATTCTTGTACATAGGGGCAGTATTATAGCAGTTATATTCTTGTACATAGGGGCAGCATTATAGTAGTTATATTCTTATACAAAGGGAGGAGTATTATAGTAGTTGTATTCTTGTACATAGGAGCAGTATTATAGTAGTTATATTCTTGTACATAGGAGCAGTATTATAGTAGTTATATTCTTGTACAAAAGGAAGCAGTATTATAGTAGTTATATTCTTGTACATAGGAGTAGTATTATAGTAGTTATATTCTTGTACATAGGAGCAGTATTATAGTAGTTATATTCTTGTACATAGGAGCAGTATTATAGTAGTTATATTCTTGTACATATGGGCAGTATTATAGTAGTTACATTCTCGTACATAGGGGACAGTATTATAGTAGTTATATTCTTGTACATAGGAGCAGTATTATAGTAGTTATATTCTTGTACATAGAAGACAGTATTATAGCAGTTATATTCTTGTATATATGGGCAGTATTATAGTAGTTATATTCTTGTATATAGGAGCAGTATTATAGTTGTTTTATTATTGTACATAGGGGCAGTATTATAGTAGTCATATTCTTGTACATAAGGGCAGTATTATAGTAGTTACATTCTTGTACTTAGGGGCAGTATTATTTTAGTAATATTCTAGTACACAGAGCCAGAAATCTTACTGATGATTTTTGTGACACTGAGACGATTTGACAATGATCACAAGGTAAATATAATAGACATTTTTCTTCTTGGTAGCTATTTTATTAGATAAGATTCTTAAATGCATGCTTTGCCTCCATATAGACTTATAAGTGCCAGGGTTTGTGACAAGTGGCTGTATGAGGCTTTTCATTCAATGTCCCACCTTTGCCGCCGCTCAGCTGTAAATCTCGGCTGTCAGTATAGTAGGACCATGATTAAAGCCTGCACTTTTAATAGATCATTTTACGAAAACCCAAATTACTTTCGCTCTCCAGTTGATCCATCTGGACTTGCAGGGTTGGTGCATGGCAGTCTTCAACCAGCACCAGAGAAGCCAAGTCTGGGCCTTCGGTTCCTGTGTATTCCCCCAGGATCCTTTTGAGCAACATTCTCAGCTGCATTTAATCTGCAATGAGACAAGCTGGCTATGAGAAATCTGCACACAAGGCAACGGCATGGAAACTCTTGGACAGATAGCCCCCGCTCAGCAGAATTGGTGAACTGGAGCTGGTCCAGCAATGATCGCTGCTCCCCGGACAATACAAGTCTGTTCCAATTAATGGTGTTTAACAATTCTAATCACACTTTAGCACATTAATCCTATTTTCAATCCAAAACACATCTGAGGGAATGGCATGGGGGCTTTTTTTATTGCAACCGCAAATCAGATGGAGCTGAGAGTCGTGGGGACCTCGGTCTACACTGCACTCTCCATGAACCTAAACTTCATAAAAATACGAGGTGGACCAGAGTCATGGCTCAATGTGCAGCTCGATCCCCTAAGAGATCCTACAAGGAGAACAGTAGAGGAAGCTCCAGTTTTTAGCCACCTTGAAATTCATCATGGACTAAGATCAGACGATGGTGAAGGTCTTCATCAACAGCCATTAAGATGAAGGTGACTATTGGGTTTTCTGTCACCTTTGGTTTTGGATCCTTGACAAGTTTCATTGGATTCCATATTACTTTTGAGACTATGGTGCCCTAAAGACACACATAGAGTGGATCTGTGGACTATGTTGATGACTCCAGAATGGAAGTGGCATCAACTCTGTTTTCGAGTTATGGAATCCCCCAAATGTCAAAGCCATTGGATTCCCCTTTTATAGTACCTAGATTACACTATCTTCTCAAGAGTCCTAAAGGGGCATTTACAACATGCCAAATGGTCACCTCTTCAAAGGATAGATGATAGATTACTAATTACTGGGGCTTCCAAGAGGCTGGAGTTCAAGACCTGAAATGGACGCCATTGCTCCATTCAGTGTCAATGAGACTCCTTGTGATGGAGGAGTAATATCTCTGGCCAGCTTACAGAGATTAATCAGAGTCATGGTGTGCATGCACGTCCAACTCTTAACTTTCCGTGACATTTCTGAGCCCTGTTCTTTGGATCAGTTGGGGTCCCAGTAGATGTTGAGATCATCACAAGTTATCACCCCTTGGGTGAAGAAGGGATGACTTGCCATGTTGAGAATATCCCTTTAATGGTGTATCTGGAGATGAAAAACCCCACTGGGGCTTATTCAAACATTTTAGTTGAATGGCAGTTTTTGTACCATTTTGCTCAAAATTGAGGAAATTAATATACGGTACTTCAACTTGTGCACTCATCCTAAATTAGTTAAGCTGTGTAATGTGCATCATTGCTCCATTCATTGTCAGTGTGAACCGTTTGCAAAAGATGAGTAGTTTCTCTGGCAGCCACATAAGCAGTTAATGCTAACAGTACGTGTGGCGGCCGTCACTGCATTATAAACACGACATATTGGAGCTCTGCACTTTGGACCAGTGGTGGTCCCAGCATTCAGCCAGTCATCACCCATACTGGAGACAGGGAATGACTTGCATTGTTGTGATTTACCCTTCAGTTACAAATTCGGAGCTGAAAAGCCTGACTGGGGAGTATTCACATATTACAGTGTAAAAAGCAGTTTATGTGCAAATTGTACACAAAATTTGGACAAAAAGTATAATTCAACTTATAAATGTAATATAATATACATAAAGGTCTAGGTTATCTTAGAGTAAATGATTGGAAGAATCATTGGAAGAATCGTTGGAAGAAAACACATCTGCCAGAAGACTTCACTGCTTTCAAACAAGCTACACTTGCCTACAAATTAGCCCTCACCTCCGCTAAACAGACCTATTTCACAAACCTTGTATCTTCATTATCCTACAACCCAAAACAACTATTCAGCACATTTACCTCCCTTCTCCGCCCACCACTGCCACCTCCAACTCCCCTCATCTCTTCCGAGGACTTTGCCACCTACTTCAAAAATAAGATCGACCAAACAAGGCAAACATTTACTGTTTCAGCACCCCAACCACTCCATATACCAGACCTCTGCCCTTCCCTAATAACCTCCCTCTCCAACATCACTGAAGGAGAGCTTATCCCCATCCCTTCCCACCAGGTGAGCCCATCCCTTCCCAACTGCTCCGTAACCTCACTAACAAGCTCATTCCAGCCCTAACCCATCTCTTCAACGTATCGCTATCTTCTGCTATCTCAAAAAAACAAACCTTGACCCAACTGCTATGCCCAGCTTTTGCTCCATATCACTACTCCCTTTTGCTTCAAAACTCCTTGAGCAGCATGTCCATGCTCAACTTTCCTCCCAACTCTCATCTAACTCTCTCCTTGACAACCTCCAATCTGGCTTCCACCCCCAACACTCCACCGAAACTGCCCTGACTAAAATTACTAATGACTTACTCACAGCCAAAGCTAACAGACAGTTCTCCATTCTCCTCCTTCTTGACCTGTCCTCTGCCTTTGACACAGTTAACCACTGCCTACTGCTACAGATTCTTTCTTCCCTAGGCATCAAAGACCTTGCCCTGTCCTGGATTGCCTCATACCTTTCCGACTGCACATTTAGTGTTTCCCACTCCCATGCTACCTCCTCATCCCACTCTCTCTCTGTTGGTGTCCCTCAAGGCTCTGTCCTGGGGCCCCTAGTTTTATCAATCTATACCGTTGCCTAAGACAACTCATGAAGTCCTTTGGCTTCCAGTACCTCCTGTATGCGGACGACACTCAGATCTACCTCTCTGGCCCAGATGTCACCTCCCTGCTGTCCAGAATCCCAGAGTGTCTATCAGCCATATCCTCCTTCTTCACCTCTCGCTTCCTAAAACTCAATGTAGACAAAACCAAACTCATCATCTTTTCTCAATGTCGAGTATCTCCCCTACCTGATCTATCTATTATGGTAAACGGCATCACCCTTTCTCCCGCACCTGTAATCCGCTGCCTCAGAGTAACTCTCGACTCTGCCCTGTCCTTCAAACCGCACGTCCAAACTCTTGCCACCTCCTGTTGCCTCCAATTCAAAAATATTTCCAGAATCCGTCCCTTCCTCAGCCCTCAATCTACTAAAACTCTTGTGCATGCCCTCATCATCTCCCGTCTCGACTACTGCAACACCCTCCTCTGTGGCCTCCCCGCTAACTCTCTTGCACCACTCCAGTCTGTCCTCAACTCTGCTGCCCGACTAATCCACCTCTCTCCTCGCTACTCCCCTGCTTCTCCCCTCTGAAAATCCATTCACTGGCTCCCAATTCCCCAACGAATCCAGTTCAAACTACTAACACTGATCTACAAAGCCATCCACAACCTGTCCCCTCACTATATCTCTGAACTAATCTCCCACTATCTTCCCTCACGTAATCTTCGATCCTCCCAAGACCTCCTACTCTCCACCACACTTATTCGTTCCTCACACAACCGCCTCCAAGATTTCTCCCAAATATTCCCCATCCTCTGGAATTTGGTCCGATTATCCACCACCCTAGGATCCTTCAGATGGAACTGAAAACCCATCTTTTCAGGAAAGCTTACAGCCTGCAATAACCATTCTGCTGCCTCACCAACCACCTGAGCTGCAGCCTCACCAACCACCCAAGCTACCACCTCACCACCACCAGAGCTGCAGAACCCTAGACCTTCTGTCTCTTCCCCATTATCCCGTAGAATGTAAGTCCCCTCTGTACCAGTCTGTCATTGTAAATTAGTTTACTATAAATGATATCTATAACTCTGTATGTAACCCATTTCTCATGTACAGCACCATGGAATTAATGGTGCTATATAAATAAATAATAATAATAAAATGATTATGATAGGTTTTATCATGCTGTCTTATAATTGAGGCTGTCTTAAAATATTCTGCAAAACATTACATCGGTGACCACTATTACATCTGCAGAACATTGCTCAGATTTTTCTACCCATAATTAACCCCTTAGTGACCGAGCCAAATTTTTGAAATCTGACCAGTGTCACTTTATGTGGTAATAACTCTGCAACGCTTCAACAAATCCCAGTGATTTTGAGATTGTTTTTTCGTGACACATTATACTTTATGATAATGGTAAATTTTGTTCAACATTTTTTGTGTTTATTTATAAAAAATATCAAAAATTTGAGAAAAATGTTAAAAAATTAGCAATTTTCTAAATTTGAATGATTATCCCTTTAATCCAGATAGTCATACAACAGCAAACCATTAATAAATAACATTTCCCACATGTCTGCTTTACATCAGCACCATTTGTAAAATGTTATTTCATTTTGTTAGCATTTTAGTAGGTTTAAAAATGTAGCAGCAATTTTTCATTTTTTCAAAGACATTTACAAAATTTATTTTTTTAGGGACTTATCCATGTTTGAAGTGACTTTAGGGGTCCCATATATTGGGAAACCCACAAACGTGATACCATTTTAAAAACAGCACCTCCTGACATATTGAAAACTGCTGTCAGGTAGTTTATTAACCCTTCAGGTGCTTTACAGGAATTAATGCAAAGTGACATGACAGAAATGAAAATGTGTATTTTTACCACCTAAATGTTGCTAACTTCTAAACAGATTACTACAGCCGTCAGACTCTAAGGCCGCTATTTGGTCATGAATTGCCATGGCAAACATCAGGACAACAAAATCTTGATCTGAGGGCACCAATTGTGACAAAGAAGAAGCCCCCACACTCTGTTAACCATTTATAATGATGTAGTCACTATTGACAGCAGCATCTAAGGGGTTAAACAGATTTAGATGGTGCAAATACTGATCGTGACTGATACAGCAAGTTGTCAGCTATAGTGTACAACCAACAGATGCTGGATTGTCATCTGTATGGGGAGGCTATTCTCTTATATCTCAGGTCAGTTAAAAGACGTATTGGCGGTCATTAAGGGGTTAATATACAGTATAATAGCATAGCCTGAAGATTATTATATTACTGATTTGTAGATTATTACTGACCCAGAAAGATCTGCAGAACATTGCACCAGATCTCTGTCATAATTTACCCAAGACATAATACTATATTCTGCAGATTATCACTTCACTGATATTTCTACAAATATTCTGGCACTGATAGATTATATTCATCAACATCTACCAACTTTCCTTGCCTGGTGAGCAAAGCGTTCTCATGCTAGTTTTCTATCCATTATAATTTTTTTCTTTTTTTTTTTGGGTGGGGGGTGAATTAAATCATCCCCATCACACATCCTACTTGCTGGACCATGAGCTTTCTGGTCTCTGGCCATGGAGCATGCAGGGAGAAGATTATCCAGAATATGCCAGCATTCTATCTGCTACTCTGATGTTTCGTTTGCTACTTTTAATATTTACCAAGAAGGAAAATTCTTTGCTTTCCCTTTAAATAGTTTTTCAGACAAATCATAAACCGCAAACTGTTATAAGGATCCAAAAGCCAGAGAGATAAATGAGCCATTTACAGGAATATGCTACAGAAGTCTGCAAGAGGCAACAGCGCCATCTGTCTGCAGCATCTGAAGAAGATGTTAGGAAAGAATGAAACAATAGGGAAAAAGCATAGAACTGTTTCAACTTCAAATATTTATTAATTACAAACATGAAAAGTGTCAACCCGAGGAGTTACATATTAGGCAGTGTTATAGTAGTTATATTCTTGTACATAGGAGCAGTATTATAGTAGTTATATTCTTGTACATAGGAGGCAGTATTATAGTAGTTATATTCTTGTTCATAGGAGGCAGTATTATAGTAGTTATATTCTTGTTCATAGGAGGCAGTATTATAGTAGTTATATTCTTGTACATAGGGAGCAATATTATAGTAGTTATATTCTTGTTCATAGGAACAGTATTATAGTAGTTATATTCTTGTTCATAGGAACAGTATTATAGTAGTTATATTCTTGTACATAGGGGCAGTATTATCGTAGGTATATTCTTATACATAGGGGAAGTATTATAGTAGTTATATTCTTGTACATAGGAGCAGTATTATAGTAGTTATATTCTTGTTCATAGGAACAGTATTATAGTAGTTATATTCTTGTACATAGGGGCAGTATTATCGTAGCTATATTCTTATACATAGGGGCAGTATTATAGTAGTTATATTCTTGCACATAGGGGCAGTATTATAGTAGTTATATTCTTGTACATAGGAGCAGTATTATAGTAGTTATATTCTTGTTCATAGGAACAGTATTATAGTAGTTATATTCTTGTACATAGGAGCAGTATTATAGTATTTATATTCTTGTACATAGGGGCAGTATTATCGTAGTTATATTCTTATACATAGGGGCAGTATTATAGTAGTTATATTCTTGTACATAGGGGCAGTATCATAGTAGTTATATTCTTGTTCATAGGAACAGTATTATAGTAGTTATATTCTTGTTCATAGGAACAGTATTATAGTAGTTATATTCTTGTACATAGGGGCAGTATTATCGTAGTTATATTCTTATACATAGGGGCAGTATTATAGTAGTTATATTCTTGTACATAGGAGCAGTATTATAGTAGTTATATTCTTATACATAGGGGCAGTATTATAGTAGTTATATTCTTGCACATAGGGGCAGTATTATAGTAGTTATATTCTTGTACATAGGAGCAGTATTATAGTAGTTATATTCTTGTTCATAGGAACAGTATTATAGTAGTTATATTCTTGTACATAGGAGCAGTATTATAGTAGTTATATTCTTCTACATAGGGGCAGTATTATCGTAGTTATATTCTTATACATAGGGGCAGTATTATAGTAGTTATATTCTTGTACATAGGGGCAGTATTATAGTAGTTATATTCTTGTTCATAGGAACAGTATTATAGTAGTTATATTCTTGTTCATAGGAACAGTATTATAGTAGTTATATTCTTGTACATAGGGGGAGTATTATCGTAGTTATATTCTTATACATAGGGGCAGTATTATAGTAGTTATATTCCTGTACATAGGAGCAGTATTATAGTAGTTATATTCTTATACATAGGGGCAGTATTATAGTAGTTATATTCTTGCACATAGGGGCAGTATTATAGTAGTCATATTCTTGTACATAGGAGCAGTATTATAGTAGTTATATTCTTGTTCATAGGAACAGTATTATAGTAGTTATATTCTTGTACATAGGAGCAGTATTATAGTAGTTATATTCTTATACATAGGGGCAGTATTATAGTAGTTATATTCTTGCACATAGGGGCAGTATTATAGTAGTTATATTCTTGTACATAGGAGCAGTATTATAGTAGTTATATTCTTGTTCATAGGAACAGTATTATAGTAGTTATATTCTTGTACATAGGAGCAGTATTATAGTAGTTATATTCTTGTACATAGGGGCAGTATTATCGTAGTTATATTCTTATACATAGGGGCAGTATTATAGTAGTTATATTCTTGTACATAGGAGCAGTATTATAGTAGTTATATTCTTGTACATAGGGGCAGTATTATCGTAGTTATATTCTTATACATAGGGGCAGTATTATAGTAGTTATATTCTTGTACATAGGGGCAGTATTATAGTAGTTATATTCTTGTTCATAGGAACAGTATTATAGTAGTTATATTCTTGTTCATAGGAACAGTATTATAGTAGTTATATTCTTGTACATAGGGGGAGTATTATCGTAGTTATATTCTTATACATAGGGGCAGTATTATAGTAGTTATATTCCTGTACATAGGAGCAGTATTATAGTAGTTATATTCTTATACATAGGGGCAATATTATAGTAGTTATATTCTTGCACATAGGGGCAGTATTATAGTAGTCATATTCTTGTACATAGGAGCAGTATTATAGTAGTTATATTCTTGTTCATAGGAACAGTATTATAGTAGTTATATTCTTGTACATAGGAGCAGTATTATAGTAGTTATATTCTTGTACATAGGGGCAGTATTATCGTAGTTATATTCTTATACATAGGGGCAGTATTATAGTAGTTATATTCTTGTACATAGGGGCAGTATTATAGTAGTTATATTCTTGTACATAGGAGCAGTATTATAGTAGTTATATTCTTGTACACAGGGGCAGTATTATAGCAGTTATATTCTTGTACATAGGAGCAGTATTATAGTAGTTATATTCTTGCACATAGGAGGCAGTTTTATAGTAATTATATTCTTGTACATAGGAGCAGTATTATAGTAGTTATATTCTTGTACACAGGGGCAGTATTATAGTAGTTATATTCTTGTACACAGGGGCAATATTATAGTAGTTATATTCTTGCATATAGGGGCAGTATTATAGTAGTTATATTCTTGTACATAGGAGCAGTATTCTAGTAGTTATATTCTTGTACATAGGGGCAATATTATAGTAGTTATATTCTTGTACATAAGGAGCAGTGTTATAGTAGTTATATTCTTGTACATAGGAGCAGTATTATAGTAGTTATATTCTTGTACATAGGGGCAATATTATAGTAGTTATATTCTTGTACATAAGGGGCAGTATTATAGTAGTTATATTCTTGTACTTAGGAGCAGTATTATAGTAGTTGTATTGTTGTACATCAGAGCAGTATTATAGTAGTTATATTCTTGTACATGGGGAGCAGTATTATAGTAGTTATATTCTTGTACATAGGAGCAGTATTACAGTACTAATATTCTTGCACATAGGGAGCAGTATTACTATAGTTATATTCTTGTACATAGGGAGCAGTATTATAGTAGTTATATTCTTGCACATAGGTGGGCAGTATTATATTATTATATTCTTGTACATGGGGGCAGTATTATAGTAGTTATATTCTTGTACATAGGAGCAGTATTATAGTAGTTATATTCTTGTACACAGGGGCAGTATTATAGCAGTTATATTCTTGTACATAGGAGCAGTATTATAGTAGTTATATTCTTGCACATAGGAGGCAGTTTTATAGTAATTATATTCTTGTACATAGGAGCAGTATTATAGTAGTTATATTCTTGTACACAGGGGCAGTATTATAGTAGTTATATTCTTGTACACAGGGGCAATATTATAGTAGTTATATTCTTGCATATAGGGGCAGTATTATAGTAGTTATATTCTTGTACATAAGGAGCAGTGTTATAGTAGTTATATTCTTGTACATAGGAGCAGTATTATAGTAGTTATATTCTTGTACATAGGGGCAATATTATAGTAATTATATTCTTGTACATAAGGGGCAGTATTATAGTAGTTATATTCTTGTACTTAGGAGCAGTATTATAGTAGTTGTATTGTTGTACATCAGAGCAGTATTATAGTAGTTATATTCTTGTACATGGGGAGCAGTATTATAGTAGTTATATTCTTGTACATAGGAGCAGTATTACAGTACTAATATTCTTGCACATAGGGAGCAGTATTACTATAGTTATATTCTTGTACATAGGGAGCAGTATTATAGTAGTTATATTCTTGTATATAGGGGCAGTATTATAGTAGTTATATTCTTGCACATAGGTGGGCAGTATTATATTATTATATTCTTGTACATAGGAGCAGTATTATAGTAGTTATATTCTTGTACACAGGGGCAGTATTATAGCAGTTATATTCTTGTACATAGGAGCAGTATTATAGTAGTTATATTCTTGCACATAGGAGGCAGTTTTATAGTAATTATATTCTTGTACATAGGAGCAGTATTATAGTAGTTATATTCTTGTACACAGGGGCAGTATTATAGTAGTTATATTCTTGTACACAGGGGCAATATTATAGTAGTTATATTCTTGCATATAGGGGCAGTATTATAGTAGTTATATTCTTGTACATAGGAGCAGTATTATAGTAGTTATATTCTTGTACATAGGGGCAATATTATAATAGTTATATTCTTGTACATAAGGAGCAGTGTTATAGTAGTTATATTCTTGTACATAGGAGCAGTATTATAGTAGTTATATTCTTGTACATAGGGGCAATATTATAGTAGTTATATTCTTGTACATAAGGGGCAGTATTATAGTAGTTATATTCTTGTACTTAGGACCAGTATTATAGTAGTTGTATTGTTGTACATCAGAGCAGTATTATAGTAGTTATATTCTTGTACATGGGGAGCAGTATTATAGTAGTTATATTCTTGTACATAGGAGCAGTATTACAGTACTAATATTCTTGCACATAGGGAGCAGTATTACTATAGTTATATTCTTGTACATAGGGAGCAGTATTATAGTAGTTATATTCTTGTATATAGGGGCAGTATTATAGTAGTTATATTCTTGCACATAGGTGGGTAGTATTATATTATTATATTCTTGTACATGGGGGCAGTATTATAGTAGTTATATTCTTGTACATAGGAGCAGTATTATAGTAGTTATATTCTTGTACATAGGGGCCGTATTATATTAGTTATATTCTTGTACATAGGAGCAGTATTATAGCAGTTATATTCTTGTACATAGGGAGCAGTATTACAGTAGCTATATTCTTGTACATGGGGGCAGTATTATAGTAGTTATATTCTTGTACATAGGGAGCAGTATTACAGTAGTTATATTCTTGTACATGGGAGCAGCATTATATTAGTTATATTCTTGTACATAGGAGCAGTATTATAGCAGTTATATTCTTGTACATAGGGAGCAGTATTACAGTAGCTATATTCTTGTACATGGGGGCAGTATTATAGTAGTTATATTCTTGTACATAGGGAGCAGTATTACAGTAGTTATATTCTTGTACATGGGAGCAGCATTATAGTAGTTATATTCTTGTACATAGGGGCAGTATTATGGTGGGTATATTCTTGTACATAGGAGTAGTATTACAGTAGTTATATTCTTGTACATGGGGGCAGTATTATAGTAGTTATATTCTTGTACATAGGGAGCAGTATTACAGTAGTTATATTCTTGTACATGTGGGCAGTTTTATATTAGTTGTATTCTTGTACATAGGAGCAGTATTATAGTAGAAAAGAAAAAGCAACAAAGATCATCTCACCTCCTCTCAGTCCCAGCGATAAGGATCGTGCAGTGCTGCAAGTAGTATGAAGGGGAAGCAGAAGTCCAGTGTGGGTGATGTCCATAAAAATACCTTTTATTCCATTTTCATTAAAAGCACATCAGTCCTAAATCCATCTTTATATCCAGAGACACAAAAACGGGTGATTCCTACCAGTGACAGTCACAGGCTTAAAGTGCATTAAAATCAAAAACGTTTCAGCGGGTCGTGCCGCCTTAGTCATTGATTAAACGACAACAAGAAAATTGGTCCAGGAGGCTTCCAAGATGCCCACAGCAACATTAGAGGAGATATAGGAATTTCTGGCAAGCACTGGTTATGTCCTGCATATGACACCAATCTCCCTAATCTTCTTATGTCTGTCCTGTGGGGTAGGGGGTCAAGACATAAGCTTTTTCTTACAAATAAAACACCGAGGCCCAGATATGTTTTGTTAAAAACACTCCATCAAGACTGCCAAAAACATGTGGGAAAATATGTTATGTCTGATGAGACCTAGGTGGAACTTTGTATCCCCGATTTTAATAGATGCAAAGCCAACACCACACATCATCCCTACAATGAGGCATGGTGGAGGCAGCATTGTGCTTTGGGGCTGTTTTTAAGCTGCTGGAACTGGAGCTTTAGCCAAGGTGGAGGGAATTATGAGCAGTCCAAATATCACTCAATTTTGCAAATAAATCTTCAGGCTTCTACTAAAAAGCTGAAGATGAAGAGGAATTTTACCTTTCAACATGACAACGATCCTAAGCGACCTCCTAATCAGCATAAGAACGGCTTCACCAGAAAATGATCAGTTTTGGAACAACCCAGCCTGAGACCATACCCGAAAACCAGGGAAAATTTGTGGTGACTCAAAAAGGGTGCTGTACACAGGAGATGCCCTCCCCCCAATATGACAGATGAAGTGCTACTGCAATGAAGAGCGGGCAAAGATCGACAATTCTATTTATGTCGCGCTCATAGACTCCAACCCAAAAAGTCAAAGCTGCCTGAAATTCAAAGGGAATTTCAACAAAATATTAGTGTAAGGGCATGAATATTTATGCAACCACAGTAAAGTAAATTCTTTATTTTTATTTTTCCACCCGAGAAGATTTCAGCGAGTTTGTAGAGATTTTATGAGCGACATTAAAAATGGAAAAAGTTCTGAAATGATACTTCTTGGTAGGATTTTTCTACTTGACAAAAACTTGGCATTTTTACAGGGGTGTGTAGACTTTTTGATATCCACACTATACTTAAAGACCATTACTTCAGCACTTCCCTCTGTCATTTCATTTTTACTTAGATTTTATCCCATTATTCCAAAAATAAAAAATTGCCGTCATTTTTTTAAAAACCAAAACAAACAACCGAGATTGATGATGCTGCGCTGCGGTGGCCGTGTTGCCCGGCGGGAGCACGACTTAGAAGATTATACACCACAGTTTTATAGGGCCAATTGAGCACGATTCCTTTCCCGCATTTCACATATCACATAGAGAAATAACTGGGAGGAAATGAGACGGGAATTTCATGGCTCTGCCATCTCTTCTGCATCCACAGCTATGCCGCTCTGATGCCAGCGCACATTAAGAGATCAGATGCTGGAAGGACGGCGACGGCACAAGAACCCAGATGAGAATGGTTACAATTCCAAATTTTTTTTTATTTTTTTTTTGGTTTTGGGGGGGAGCAAGTTTTTCTCCAGTGATTTGAGGGCATCATCTGTTCTCTCAGTCAACATCAAAAGGACTCCAAAAATCGAAAAATCACATTTTTTACAGGATTGGCCAATAAAAAATGTACGACGTGAGTAGGACGAGAAAAAAAGCAAAGACCAGAAGAGGGGAAAAAAAAAATGACTATCCATTAGCTGGAAGGTGAAGTTATTTTTACCTACCGCAGAGCATGAATGTATAGTGAGGGGCCTCATGTGAGAGCCAAATTCCTGTTTTTAGCACATGCGAGAATTTCACACAAACCCAGCCTGGACTTGGGCGAGGATATGGGCACCATGGAAAATGGAAAGTAGACAGGCTGGTTTATTTATTCACCAGCCGTAGGGAGAGCGGAGCGGGGAAGATAGAGCCACTTCAAACAATCCCATCGGGGAAAGCAGGAAAGGAGCATTATGGTGTTCCCCTTGGAAGCCCCAGTTTAGGCTTTAACCCTTTATCTCTCAGACGCCACACTTTTACTAGGACTGAACATGGCACACATTAAAATCGTAGTTAAGGCGTTGCCCAAAATTGGAAAAACATGGCTACGTATTTAGAGAAATAGCGCCACACCTGTATGCTGGTTGAATGCAGTATTACAGTTCATCCACCTTCACTTTGATGGAGCTGGGTTGCAATTCTAAATCCTACCTGTAGTAGATAGGTGTGGCTCTGTTATTAGACAACCTTTTTTTAATGGCATGTTAGTTTTAGGAAATTTTGGTAACATCTGGACATTATTTGACCTAATGATTGACTAATTTTGTTATATGGTTGCACAAGCATGGGACAACGAAGAAAAAGCCAGTCCTCTGCCTATGAAGTGTGTCCAGGCCTCCCCAACAAGTCTTGCATCAATTTACTATAAACAAACTGTAAAAAAAAAAAGGGAAAGGCACTGATATTTTTAGCTTCCAGAAGGGGAAAGAGACTGATTTTGATTAAAGAAATTACTTTGTGTCCACTCCTCACCAACCAGTCTTGTATCAATTTGCTATAAACAAACAGTAAAAAAGGGGAAAACACTGAAATGGTTAGCTACCAGATGGGGAAGGAGACTGATATTGAAAAAATAAAGTACATTGTGTTCAGGCTTCCCCAACCAGTCTTATATCAATGTGTTATAAATAAACAGTAAAAAAGGAGAAAACACTGATATTCTTAGCCACCAGATGGGGAAGGAGACTGATTGTGAGAAAGGAAGACTTTTTTTATGAGAAATGAAAGATGGGATTATATAGTAGGCTGCTAGAAGGGGAAGAAGACTTGGTTCTGGGAAAAGTAAGAAGGAACAATTTTATCAATTGCCAGAAGGAGAAGACTAATTTTAAGAGAAAAGAAGACTCTTTCTGCAATATAAATAGAAAGGGACTATGTTGTCAGCTCTACCAGAAGACATAGAAGACTAATTATGTTAAAAGAAGATTCTGCAGCCAATTAAGATGGAGCTATGTTTTTAGCTGCCAGGAGTAGAAGGAGATTGGTTCTGAATACAGAAGAATCCTTCTGCAGCGGTAATAGAAAGGGACTTTAGTGTCAGGTTCAAGAAAGAGAAAACACTGATATTGATAGCTGTCAGAAGAGCAGGAAACTGATTTTGATTAAAAAAAAGGCTCCCATTGCAGGGGTAGTAAGAAAGAAGAGACTATATTTTCAGTTGCTGGAGGGGGAAGGAGACAGACATCAGCACCAAGAGAGATACATGGGAGCAAAAATATCAAAAAAGGTGTTACAACTCAGCCTCATTGAAGTGAATAGGACATAGGAGCAATATTTTACACAACCTGTGGGGCAGGGACGTCACGCTGAGATATCATCATTATGCCGTGACGCACACACACGACGCCGCACCAACCTGACTATGGCTATTCAAAAGAAGAGCTGGGAATGCTGTGAGGTAAGGAGATTCACAGAGAGCCCATCTAGTGGTCATAGATTACTGACTTAGCCGAAGGACTGGAGTCCTGTGAATCCATTCTCCCACCTCTGATACTTATTAATGCGAGGGTAGGGCCCCTTGTGCCAGATTCCCAACCGGGTCAGTCTATTCCATCCTCCACAAGACATGATGGCACTGGGCCTCCCGAGTCGACTGGACCCTGGACACAGGACTATGCTCAAAGCAGACCTACAGAAATACTCGATGACAAGACCAGTGGGCGGCCATATTTAAATTCCAGGATCCCTCTGCAACCGACCAGTCGTCCCGCTCCCATGAACATAAAACAATAAACCAAAGTTCATCTCGTTACATCTTATATTACATTGTTTTGATCCATCACACTAAATTAGACAAAGTGCAAAATACCAACTTTCCTCCACGCCTGACTTCACTCTCTCTTGATATCGTTGAGTTCTCCTCCTTGTCCCGAGGTGGGGAGGGTGGCCATTACCTGTCAGACAGGAGCCCTGGGCTATGGCTAGTCATCTCTCATTGCGCTGGTTCTCCGACTGCTGTAGAAATGTACTGCCGTGTTTTATCTCCAGTCCATGGAACTGGTCCAGGCCAAATAATAGCGGAGTTGACCTGAGGATTAAGTAACATGTTAATTTGCTTTGAAAGTGCACACAGTGTTATTGTAAGGCTATTACATCCTCTGTAATTCAATTAGGACAAGTTCGGGGATGGATGGTTGGTACTGTTATTATTAATGCCAGACACAAAGGCTTACAATGCCAGATTGAACATGGCGGCTGGTAAATGTAGCGAGACCTTGTGCGAATACTTTTTTTTTTTACAAAGGCTTTATGCCGCTGACTGTTCTTCTGATACGCTGATCTGTGCGAGATAGTGACATGCAACAATAAACACGCTCATTGCTCTATATTAAAGAACATTTCCCCAAAAATGCAAGTCCCAGAGTCACCCCCTAGTGCTGACAAATCGATTTGGACAGAACAGCTTCCATGGGGCTCGTCATTCAGCTTTCCTGGACTGGCAGTAGTGCAGGGATATCATTTCAATATAGCATTGCCAAATTTAAAGGAAGCAGGTAATAGGATGCTGAGCGCTGTAGATCTGTGTGCGAAGACCCTAACTGATCATGAGAACAGGTAATGAGGTGCATGATTTGGGGAGGGTTTTATTATAATGTAGTTGCCGATAAAGCAAACGATAATATTTTGCATTCCTTGTGTAATTTTATTTCATTTTTGGAAAGAGGGAGCTCAGACCACCAGGTGATGGAAATCTCAGGATAGTAAAGCTGGAGCCATGTAAATCAGGAAGAGCAATTTGATGGCAAAACTTATGCAGCGCCCCACGGTACTGGTCGTTGCAGTAATATCATTTTCCTTTAGGGGGGAGTGATGTTACGTTTGGAGGCAATAAAGGAGATCTCTTTACCAGGTACCACAAACATACAACACATTTCATACTCCAGTCCACCAGGGGGAGCTATGCTCCTATTTATTAGGGCACTCTTCACAATTAGGTAAAACTGGTGGCCTGGATAGGAAATTAGGCAATTGCTGGCTGAGCTTCGCTCAGGTAGTTGGTCCCTGACAGGGGTGGGATCCTGTCAGAGGCCTAGACAGAAGGTCACGGAGCTGCGCCTGCCCCACATGTGGCAGTTCCTAAGAAAGGACACAAACAGAGAACTGTATTGTAGAGAGGGTAAAGAAGTCGTAGCAAAGGAGTGGATACCAGAAGGAGTTCTGCCCTGCACAGGCTGCCTCCTTCTTCAGGATCCCGGTAGCCGGAATACCAAGGGAACAACAGTCCTTTATGCCTTGCTCCAGAGACTGGCAGGACAGCTAATTGCAAGCTACTGATCCGCCCTATACCCAGGAGGCAAGGTGGCACCCACGAGAGGCTGGGGCATGATAGAGTCCCTGTAAAAAGCCTCACGCCACCGCTCATACGGGTTTGTCCTATCCATCTGGGGGACAGAGAGAGATAACATCAATAACATCTACAACATCTGTGAGGACCTTATGAGAGGCTTAGAGGTAAGGTACTACAGCACCAAGGCATTAGAGGAAGGCTAATGATTTCTACCTGGATAAGGAGACTCTGGATTTGCCTCCAAACCGGCCAGACTCTGCCTACCCTGTGGTCTGGTGCCCTGGACTGTGGATGCTGAAGCCTTCAGTAAAAAGGTAAAGAGACTGCAACCTTGTGTCGTCGCTCTTCACTGCGCCTCACACCATCCACCATCTACACACTGGGAAGCCCTGGGGACACACTTCACCTGTAGGAAGGTATACCATCTAGCTGCCAAAACATCACCCCAGTGGACCCCTTAAAGCAGCGTCGGTCATCCTGACCGAATACCACAGGTGGCGTGATGAACATTTCCTTTTTAAAGACCTTTCCCCTTTTACTACGGATGTCCCAAGGGCCACGGACCGGGTCAGCCACCGTGACATCCCCCTTTAGAACCGAAGGACCCGGTACCGAGTACCCCACTGCCCACGGGGGCGCTCCACTTACATTCTTTATATTACGAAGTTCCTGTTTCCACTGTCAGAAACATGAAGTTGCAACCATAGTTAGTCATTTTGAAGGCCATGGAGCAATCTTCAAGTCATCCAAATGCAAACAAGGATAAACAAAAATGTCTTGCTCTTTCTAGAACTCCTCTTGGGCAAGACAATTATTAACTTACTAGATTGTGGCCCGATTCTAACGCATCAGGTATTCTAGAATATGCATGTCCCCGTAGTATATGGACAATGATGATTCCAGAATTCGCGGCAGACTGTGCCCGTCGCTGATTGGTCGAGGCAACCTTTATGACATCATCGTCGCCATGGCAACCATTATGACATCATCGTCGCTGTGCCTGGCGGCCTCGACCAATCAGAGACGCGGGATGTCTACGTCCTTTATGACATCATCATCGCTGTGCCCGTCGCTGATTGGTCGAGGCCTGGCGGCCTCGACCAATCAGAGACGCGGGATTTCTACGTCGATGCTGTGCCCGTTGCTGATTAGTCGAGGCCGCCAGGCCTCGACCAATCAGAGAGGCGGGATTTCCAGGACAGACAGATAGACAGAAAGACAGACAGACAGACGGAAAAACCCTTAGACAATTATATATATAGATAATAAGAAGGAGCATGATTTGGGGGAGGTATGATAATTAGTTTTGGGTAAAGCAATGATAACCCATCTCTTCAACCTATCACTAACTTCTGGTACCTTCCCCTGTGCTTTTATACATGCCATAATCACACCTATCATCAAAAAGCCTTCCCTTGACCTGAGTGCTATGTCCAGCTATGGCCTCATAGCTTTGCTCCCATTTGCTTCCAAACTCCTTGAGCAGCACGTCCATGCTGAACTTTCCTCTCACTTTGCATCTAACTCTCTCTTCGACAACCTACAATCTGGCTTCTGTCCCCACCATTCCATGGAGACTGTCCTGACCAAAATTACTAACGACTTAGGGTGGTTTCACACTTGCGTTTTTGTCTGCAGCGTTTTTTTTTCCTATCTTTAACATTGAAAACGCATGCGTTTTTTTGTGTACGCGTTTGGTCGCGTTTTTTGACGCATGCGTTTTTTTACTGCATGCGTTCATTTTCTGAAATGCTACTTGTAGTATTTTTAGAAGCGTTTTTTGGACCAAAAAAAAACGCATGCGTTTTCATGCGTTTTTTTTGGGTCTAAAAATACATTGGAGTCAATGGGGACGCATGCGTTTTTTGGTGCATGCGGTTTTTGCGGTAAAAAACGCATGCGTTTTTTTATTAAAAAACCAGAAAACACACTGATATGCCACCCCCCAGCATAAAGGTGATAAAGGGAACCTAACCCTACCCCTAACCCTACCCCTAACCCTAACCCTACCCCTAACCCTAAGGGATCCTAACCCTAACCCTACCCCTAACCCTACCCCTAACCCTAAGGGATCCTAACCCTAATCCCTTTATGGTTAGGGTTAGGGGTAGGGTTAGGGTTAGGGGTAAGGTTAGGGTTAGGATCCCTTAGGGTTAGGGTTAGGGGTAGGGTTAGGGGTAGGGTTAGGGGTAGGTTAGGGTTAGGGGTAGGGTTAGGGTTAGGATCCCTTAGGGTTAGGGGTAGGGGTAGGGTTAGGGTTAGGGGTAGGGTTAGGGGTAGGGTTAGGGTTAGGGGTAGGGTTAGGGTTAGGATCCCTTAGGGTTAGGGTTAGGGGTAGGGTTAGGGTTAGGGGTAGGGTTAGGGGTAGGGTTAGGGTTAGGGGTAGGGTTAGGGGTAGGGTTAGGGGTAGGTTAGGGTTAGGGGTAGGGTTAGGGTTAGGGTTAGGATCCCTTAGGGTTAGGGGTAGGGTTAGGGGTAGGATCCCTTTAGGGTTAGGGTTATGATCCCTACCCCTAACCCTACCCCTAACCCTAACCCTAACTATTTCTGTTTATAGTGGGTTTTTTACTTTATTTTGATGATTGGCAGTTGTCACACATTTTTCTGCATGCGTTTAAAAAACGCAAACGCATGAAAAAACGCATGTAAACGCGGTAAAACGCCGCGTTTTTTTCACCACATGCAAAAACGCATGCGTCAAAAAAACGCAGCGTTTACACGCGTTTACATGCGTTTTTTCACCATGCGTTTTTTTGCGTTTTTTACCGCAAAAACGCACCCGAAAAAACGCCAATGTGAAACCAGCCTTATTTACAGCCAAAGCTATCAGACAATTTTCTATACTCCTCCTCCTTCTAGACCTGTCCTCTGCCTTCAATACTGTTGACCACTGCCTCCTACTACAGATCCTCTCTTCCTTTGGTGTCAAAGACCTTGCCCTATCGTGGATCTCCTCATACCTTACCAACTGCACATTTAGCGTTTCCTACTCCCATACTACCTCTTCATCTCACCCTCTCTCTGTTGGTGTCCCTCAAGGCTCTGTCCTAGGACCCTTACTCTTCTCAATCTATACACTCGGGCTGGGACAACTCATAAGGTCCTATGGCTTCCAGTACCATCTATATGCTAATGACACTCAGATCTACCTCTCTGGTCCAGATGTCACCTTTCTGCTCTCCAGATTCCCAGAGTGTCTATCAGCCATATCCTCCTTCTTCTCCTCTTGCTTCCTCAAGCTCAGTGTGGACAAATCTGAACTAATTATCTTTCCTCCATCTCGCATATCTTCGTTACCTGATCTATCTATCAAAATAAATGAAATCACACTTTCCCCTGTCCCCAAAATCCTCAGCCTCGGAGTAACCCTTGACTCTGCCCTGTCCTTCACACCGCACATCCAGACTTGCCACCTCCTGTCACCTCCAGCTCTAAAATATTTCCAGAATCCATCCTTTCCTCAACCCTCACTCTACCAAAATGCTTGTGCATGCCCTAATCATCTCCCGCCTCTACTACTGCAACATCCTTCTCTGTGGCCTACCTTCTAACACTCTCGCACCCCTCCAGTCCGTACTTAACTCTGCTGCCCGACTAATTAATCTCTCTCCTCTCTACACTCCTGCTTCCCCTCTTTGCAAATCCCTTCACTGGCTCCCAATTTCCCAGCGTATCCAGTTTAAACTACTAACACTGACCCACAAAGCCATCCATAACCTTTCTCCTCTGTATATTTCCAAAATAATCTCTCAATATCTTCCCTCACGTAATCTCCGGTCCTCCCAAGACCTCCTTCTCTCCACCTCACCCATTGGCCTTCAAGACTTCTGAATATCCCCCATCCTCTAGAATTCTGTGCCCCAACACGTCCGGTTTTCCACCACGTTTGGATCCTTCGAAAGAAACTTGAAAATCCACCTCTTTAAGAAAGCTTACAACCTGTAATGACCACACAGCCACCTCAACACCATCTGAGCTACTGCAACCCCCGACCTACTGTCTCCTTCCCCATAATCCTGTAGAATGTAAGCCTCTTCCCTCTGTACCAGTCTACCTTTGTCAGTTTTTCTACTGTAACTATTACTCTATTATTTTTTCTATAACTTTTCTAATAGGCGCGAGGCAATGAGTACCTGCTATATTTTTGAGAAGCATGATTTGTGGGAGTGTGTGATCATTATATATTAGTTGCTGGTAAAGGAATAATGATATTTTTATTCTTTGTGATATTGTAATTATTTTTATTTTTTGGAAGGGGAAACTTAGACCCTCAGTCAAATAAAAAAAAAGTAAAGAAACATTCTCTTTTTCCATCATTTTTGTGTTTATTAATTTACAATGAATTCTGTGCTTCTAGATTAGAACGTCCACATGACAGCCCCATTTATCCTGCAAAAAAAAAACTCCACCCCTTAATGCTTCAATAAAGGTTACAAATTAAATCATAAAACCGGTGAGGAGGTGAACTCTTGTATCATGACCCAATGATTAATATTCTGTACTTTTTGGATATTTATGGTTGCAGCCTGCCATGACATTATCTCCGGCTCGCCCCGTCCACTGATGAACATGGAGTCGCTGCTCGTTTATTTCCTGTGCATCAGCTGCTTTTTCATTAAGAATATCACATGGGCTGACCCAAGATCATATTTTCTGCAACCATATGGGATTCAGCTTAGCAAATTAAAGACTGCGCCCAGGGGATCTGTCCTGTAGAATGAACCTGGGATCCCGCAGGTCAGGTAGCGAGCGAGGAATAACTCAACAGAAAACGTCTGCGACGTGAACTGTTGAAGCTCAGAAATCGTTGACTTGATAATTAATAGACGTTTTATTTCTTCTGCCGGAAGGAGGAAGCCGCTAAGCAGATAGAAAGATCTGCGAAGAGGCGGATGTGGGGAATCTCCGCTCGGCTTGTGTTCAGGAGGAGAAGACGTGATCATGAAAATGGGGGATAGAAAACGTCGATCTGTAGATTTAAAAAAATATCCCAAAAATATCAGGGGCGGCTTATAGAAAAAAGCGGAAAGGCTTTCTCCCCAAAATTTTATGTTATCAAAGGTTCTAGGTGACTACTAAATGGACTTGGTATGTGGTCCCTAATGTTGGATTGGGTTTCTTGGACCCCCCAGAGATGGTAATCCTAAGGGCCACACACCACTTATACAAAACATCCAAGCATATCATCAAGATCTAATAGGTTATTACCAGAGAATTGATTTGAGGTTATTTGAATTTGCCACAAAATTTTACAACAACAAAAAAAATCAGGTTCACCATTTTTCTAATTTTTTGTTTGTTTGTTTGCTTTGAGTGAAACCAGCTGTATTATAGAGAGCAGGGAAGGGGTTAATAATAAAAAAATCCTGTACTCACCTCTCCTTGTACCAGTCCGACCTCTGAGTAGCTCTTCTGCCTCGGCCAGGGTCTTCCAGTCACGTGGCCGCATGCAGGGCGATCACATCATTGACCTATGTTGCGCTCACATAATGGTGTAAGACCAAGTGATGGAAGACTTGGCTGAAAAAAAAGACACATGATTGATAGAGGATAAAAGATTACACACACATATATATACACACACACACACGCGCGCGCATTTTTTTTTTGGTACTAATGAAAATATATGCTGCATTCCTCACTGCTGCCAGCAGGGGGAGAACAAATGAAGTTCTGCATCAACTCAACTATCTTACATTACAGCTGCTGTAAAAATCTCTCTAATTCTGGAAAACTCCAATTGCTTTAACCATTAGGCCGGAGTCACACTACAGCGAGATACGGCTGAGTCTCGCAGGTTAAAACCAAGCTCTGGCACCGGCACTCCGGAGCGGAGCGTGCGGCTCCATGTATTGCTATGCGGCCGCATGCTCTGCTCCGGAGTGCCGGTGCCAGAGCTTGGTTTTAACCTGCGAGACTCGGCCGTATCTCGCTGTAGTGTGACTCCAGCCTTAAAAAGAAAAAAGGCTTCTTTAATATTGAAGACTTATTCTTGAGTTGTTTTGGTCAATGTGAAATTACTACAATTAGTTTGGAGAAAAATATAATGCAGAGTGTGTAAAGAACCATAGCAATAAAGAGGAAGAGTAGAAAGTATGCATGGACAGGCACATCCGAAAATGGAAAAATTTTTATTCAGTGATGCGAAAAAAAAAACCCTAGATAAGGACAAATTAAACAAAATTAAAAACAGGCACAAAACTAATGTGCCACAATAAGAACAACAATCTAAGCTCAATTATGAGACATAATGAGCTACTCCCTGAAGAAGCCAAATTTCAGCGATACACATGGGGATTTCTTTGTCCCCAGTAGGAGAAAGAGAAAAAAAAGTTTCTTATCAATTAACTCCTTTATCCTCTCCTCTGGACTGGTAATTATCCAATGTGTTCATTCACATTTTTCTTATTACTGGTACTGCTCATGTGATATTTGGTGCTGTGCTAGACAAGAGACCATAAGAAAAAGTATATATTTATTTTATGTTATACTTTTTCACTTGTACCTTTTGCCTTTTGCATTCGTTGCTCATATAATTGCCTAACAGTTTATACAGTATATAAAAACATATATATATATATATATATATATATATGTATATATATATATATATATATATATATATACTAGATTGTGGCCCGATTCTAACGGGTATTCTAGAATATGCATGCATGCATGCAGACTGTGCCCATCGCTGATTGGGCAAGGCAACCTTTATGACATCATCGTCGCCATGACAACCATTATGACATCTACGTCGATACTGTGCCCGTCGCTGAATCAGAAACGTGGGATTTCTACGTCTTTTATGACATCATCGTCGCTGTGCCCAGAGACGCGGGATTTCCAGGACAGACAGACAGACAGACGGAAAAACCCTTAGACAATTATATATTTACTAGATTGTGGCCCGATTCTAACGCATCGGGTATTCTAGAATATGCATGTCCCCGTAGTATATGGACAATGATGATTCCAGAATTCGCGGCAGACTGTGCCCGTCGCTGATTGGTCGAGGCAACCTTTATGACATCATCGTCGCCATGGCAACCATTATGACATCAACGTCGATACTGGGCCCGTCGCTGAATCAGAAACGTGGGATTTCTACGTCCTTTATGACATCATTGTCGGTGTGCCCGGCGGCCTCGACCAATCAGAGACGCGGGATGTCTACGTCCTTTATGACATCATCGTCGCTGTGCCCGGCGGCCTCGACCAATCAGAGACGTGGGATTTCTACGTCGATACTGTGCCCGTCGAAACAGTAGAAACAAAAAAACAAAAAAAAACTAAAAAAAAAAAAACTAAACAAAAAAAAAAAAACAAAAAAAAAAAACTCAACCTACATACCGTAGAGCCAATGATGATTCCAGAATTCGCGGCAGACTGTGCCCGTCGCTGATTGGTCGAGGCAACCTTTATGACATCATCGTCGCCATGGCAACCATTATGACATCTACGTCGATACTGTGCCTGTCGCTGAATCAGAAACATGAGATGTCTACGTCCTTTATGACATCATCGTCGCTGTGCCCGTTGCTGATTGGTCGAGGCAGCCAGGCCTCGACCAATCAGAGACGCGGGATGTCTATGTCCTTTATGACATCATCGTCGCTGTGCCCGTTGCTGATTGGTCGAGGCCTGGCGGCCTCTACCAATCAGAGACGCGGGATTTCCAGGACAGACAGACAGACAGAAAGACAGACAGATAGACAGACAGACAGACAGAAAGACAGACAGACGGAAAAACCCTTAGACAATTATATATATAGACTAGATTGTGGCCCGATTCTAACGCATTGGGTATTCTAGAATATGCATATCCCCGTAATATATGGACAATGATGATTCCAGAATTTGCGGCAGACTGTGCCCGTCGCTGATTGGTCGAGGCAACCTTTATGACATCATCGTCGCCATGGCAACCATTATGACATCTACGTCGATACTGTGCCCGTCGCTGAATCAGAAACGTGGGATTTCTATGTCCTTTATGACATCATCGTCGCTGTGCCCGTTACTGATTGGTCGAGGCCTGGCGGCCTCGACCAATCAGAGACGCGGTATTTCTACGTCGATACTGTGCCCGTCGCTGATTGGTCGAGGCCTGGCGGCCTCAACCAATTAGAGACGCGGGTTTTCCAGGACAGACAGACAGACAGACGGAAAAACCCTTAGACAATTATATATATAGATATATTTATATATCTATATATATATATATGTAGAAACAAACACAATAATAGATAAAATAACGCAGCATCAAGTATCACATGAGCAGTACAGATGATAAGAAAAGTGTGCATTAATAACACATTGGATAAATACCAGGGGAGAGGATAAGGGAGTTAAATGATAAGAAACATTTTCATGCGTATCACCGATGTTCAGCTTCTTCAGGGGGAAGCTCATTATGTCTCATTATTTGAGCTAGTCTGTTATTTGCATTGATTTTTTGCCTGTTTTTAATTGGTTTTAATTTGTATCTGGGTTTTTTGCATTATTGAATAATACATATATTACATTTTGGGATGTTCCTTTTCCAAGATTAATTTGTTTTTATCCTTTTAATTTCAATGTAAATTTATGGTATCACTTGCAGTACTCATTCTCACGACTATCGGCAGCAAACATTTCTTATTGAAACTAAGATAAAAATGCTTCCAAAACTTTGCAGCTTGATTTCAAACCACAAATTGTAATATCCTAAGACTGATACAATACATCCTAGAAAGTTTTCTTTAATGTTTTAGCAATTTATGTTTTTTGTAGTACCCCTTGTGACCACTGGAAGCAGCGTATACTTCTAATACAACAGTGCCTTACAAACCAGGAGAGTAATTATAATGTCCAGGTCTTCAGTTCTACGCTGGCTCAGGTATTGCAAGCTCCTCTCGCCCAATAGCTGTCAGTCTTACAACCCCTTTAAAAGATTTAAAGTGACAGGTTAATTGTTTGCAATTCAGGGGAAACTGGGGATAAAGGGCAAGGCAAAGACAAGTGCACTTGTGGTCATGCATTAATGTAGCGCGGCTCTTCGTGCTCGGGTCTATAAATACAAACTTGCTCCCTTCACTCCCATCAGACTTTCTCAGACAGAGAGGAAACCGGGAGGATTGCTCGCTCCAGTATATTGTGGCTAAACTTGTTTCAAAATAAGCAACAGAAAGTTGGACGAGAATCAAGTATTTCACTACCTTGACGTAGCCCGTGACATGCCAAACCGTGCACGGGCAGAATTCTTGTCTGGGGTCAAATCAGAGTCACAAGCTGCATCCAGGTGAAAGTGTTGGCTCCTCAGTCCTATATTGTCCTGGCAAACGATTTGGCAATTAACCCCGTGACTGCCGCTAACTCCTGCTGAATGAATGAGCGACTGTTCCAAAGTCAACTCCCCGACGAGCGGCTGAGAAACGTTACGAGATTGTAACGTCCAATTAACCTAAAATGAAGTCTGGGGAGAGAACTGTGCAGTATAAGACATTTAAAGGGACACTAAAGGTAAAAAAAAAATAGCATTGTATATATATTAGTTAAACACGTACATCTTCATCTTTCTTAAAGTGTGTTTTATGTTAACGTTTATCCCAAGAATAATTAAAAAAAAATGCTCTGTAGATTTCTTTGGAGGCTTCCATTTTTCTCTTCCCTCATTTCCTCTTCCTGTGTGTAGAACATGTGACCCAGAGACTTGGTAAAGGGGCAGAGTTTAGTCAGCCGAGAAGGAGGAGCTTCCCTACCCGGCACTGAAGACAAGGTCAGACTGGGCCCTTCGCTCTATCACGCCCCGACTAAAGCATTAGCAGGACTTACGGATAATTAAAGAGACTCTGTCACCTGAATTTGGTGGGACTGGTTTTGGGTCATATGGGTGGAGTTTTCAGGTGTTTGATTCACCCTTTCCTTACCCGCTGGCTGCATGCTGGCTGCAATATTGGATTGAAGTTCATTCTCTGTCCTCCATAGTACACGCCTGCGCAAAGCAATCTTGCCTTGTGCAGGCATGTACTACGGAGGACAGAGAATGAACTTCAATCCAATATTGCAGCCAGCATGCAGCCAGTGGGTAAGGAAAGGGTGAATCAAACACCCGAAAACTCCGCCCATATGACCCAAAACCAGTCCCGCCAAATTCAGGTGACAGGTTCCCTTTAAGGAATTACGTTATCTCATCTTTCTGGTAAATTACAACATTTTATTTGCTTCATGCTCTGAGGTTGCATTATAATATTATCCGCATTTAAAACAAATTACAATATATGTCATAATAATCTTTATTTTTATATAGCGCTAACATATTCCGCAGCACTTTGCAGTTTTTGCACACATTATCATCGTTGTCCCCAATGGGGCTCACAATCTAGAATCCCTATCAGTATGTCTTTGGAATGTGGGAGGAAACCAGAGGAAACCCACGCAAACACGGAGAGAACATACAAACTCTTTGCAGATGCCGTCCTTGGTGGGGTTTGAACCCAGGACCCCAGAGCTGCAAGGCTGCAGTGCTAACCACTGAGCCACCGTGCTGTCATTGGGTACAGATCGGGTTTTTATGGTTTGGGGAAGACTGATGAGGGGGGGAAGGGAAGCAACAACTCTTAAGAGAGGAGAAAGAGAGGAGAGGAGAGAGAGGAAATACAGGAGAGAGAAAAGAGAGAGGAGAGAGAACAAACTCCAATATATGCCATTGGGTACAGATCGAGTTTTTATGGTTTTGGGAAGACTGTTGAGTGGGGGAAGGGAAGCAACAACTTCTCTTAACGCTAAAGTAAAGCTCCAACCAAAATCAAGCCCATTGATATTTAAAGGGGTATTACAATCTCAAAAGAAAGGAGAGATATAGAAGAGAGAGAGAGGAGAGAGAGAAGAGTGAGTAAAGTGAGGAGAGAGCCAGAGGAGAGATAGAAGAGAAAGAGAGGAGAGAAATAGAAGAAAAAGGGGAGAGATAGAAGAAAAAGAGAGGAGAGATAGAAGAGAAAGAGGAGAGAAGAGAGGAGAGAGAGGATAAAGAGAGGACATAGCAGAGAGGAAAGTTAGAGAAGAGAAAGAAAGAAGGGAGAGAGAAGGGAGAGACTAACGTGAGGAGAGAGGAGAAAGGAGAGAGAGAAGAGAAAGAAGAGAAAGAGGATAGAGAAAGGAGATAAAGAGGAGAGAGGAGAGAAAGGAGAGGAGAGATAGAAGAGAAACAGGAGATAGAAGAGGGAGAGAGAGGACAACGAGAGCAAGAAGAGAGAGGAAAAAGATAGGAGAGAGGAGAAAGAGAGGAGGCAGACGAGAGAGAAGAGAGAGAGGAGAGAAAACAAACTGCAGTATATGTCATTGGATGCTGATCAGGGTTTTGTGATTTTTGGGATGACTGTTGAGTGGGGGAAGGGAAGCGACAACTTTTCTCAACACTAAAATAAAGCTCCAACCAGGCCCAATGATATTTAAAGGGGTATTCCAATCTTGGTCCCGTCTGTGGAATGTGTTATCGGTCTCTAGAATGGAGGTCCCCCAACCTCTGTTCCACTTGGATGCATTTTCAAGAGTGAAGTGACTGGGGTCATGAAACTCCTATGTAAGCAGGCTCTGACTGGCCCACAGGGTAACAGGGCAATCCTCCGGTGGGCCCCCAAGCCCCCTGTATGGGTAGTACTTGGCAATAATTCACCTGTACAGAAAAATCTGCATCTCCTCATTCATTAACCAAACAACCAAGTTTATTATTATAAGATTATATAGATCGGAGCAGCAGAATCATTATAGAAGCCTACGCGAAACGCGCGTAGGGGCTGGCAGTCCACTTCCACACTACGGTTATGATGGGTGAGGATCAGTCTTGTACTTATCTATATGATTAGATGTCTGAGGGGACATATATAGCTTGTTATTATACAGCTTTCATACTTTAAGAACCTGATGCCTCTGGTCGGATTTTCTTTATTAGTGTGGATTTGTGGCTCTGTTACCTGTGTCCTTCCTTTGTGCTACTATGAATTGGTCATACACTGTTATTATATTGTTGTAAATGATTATTACAAGATGTGATTTGTTACTTAATAAATACTACTTTTTAATTTTAAGACAGTGGTTTTGACTCCAATTGTTCTGATTTTGTACAAGTTTATTATTATATAGAGATATAGGTTAATTTGTGAGCGACGGTAGTATTTGTTTGCTGGTGAAAAGTGGGGCCCCACAAAGTCAATGTTACTGGATGGACTCCAGCGATCCAGGGAGCCCTATAGGGATTCTCCTACCAACACCGCAACATACCACACCTGGCAAGCTGAATGGCAGCCACTGAGCCCCGGGGAGATTAAGTCGATTTTCTATTCAGAAGTTTGCAGCAGTTTTGTGGCCGCCCCGCTGGCTGTATGGCCATTATTTGGATGTCACCCAACTTTGATTTCCAAATCTCTTATAACCATAATCTGTTTATTCTGATACTAAATGACATTTACAGTTGGGATTGCTGCGATGTAAATCCAGGGAAGCGGATAAAGCCCTCGCACACCTGCCAGTAATGCAGTTTACACGTCGCCCTATTCCCTATATCAATAATGAGTTAATTGTGTCATTTAAAGAGACAGTGCACTTATTCCTGTCTGTCAATTTCGTGTTTTCTATGTCCTAAACCTGCTAATTCAATGAAGAGCCACTGAATGAAGGGCCAGGGAGAGCCATTATGAGCTGAATGTGGAGTCTCATTTTGCATGGGTTTCTCCCTCCTCTCCCTCTAGGTGGTCTCCGTTGGGTAAATACTTGAGTCAATTGCCTCATGTAGCACTAATTGGTAAATTGTTAAAGCCGATTTCATTGTGTTTGTGTGATTATGAGCGTCAACAAAGGTGGGATTAACAGGGGCAAATAGATCAGGGGCTTAGAGGCAAAGTCTCTTCTTCCAGCAGCTAATATCCCAGGTAAACAGTCGGCTAATAGATTTCACACTGAGAAGCTCAATCTCTGCAAACCCAAACTTTTCCCGATGTCCATGGAGAAGTAGCTTAAAAAAATAATTTTTTTTTATATTTGCTTTTGCAATTATAAAGACTTTATTTTTGCTTGATTTTTTGCTATGTGGCCCCTTCTTTTACTCCCCGATTGTCCATATGGCCAACTCATCCTCAGTGCAAGAGGATAAGCTTTTGACCCTACGTTCAAGGGTTGATTGAAAATCCAGAGGGAATATAATCACTAAGAATTAAAATTTATAAGAAGGGAATTTATTAATCGCTTCTTGTAGGAAAAAAAGTGGCAAATGATGGAGAGCATTATTTTTGTGCCATAGTTTGAAACCTTTTGCTAGTTTCTGGTGTCTTCTGCGACTTTTGGAAAAATAGATTCCAGAACCTTAATGAAATGCTGGTCTCAATACCCCCTTATGTTTTCTCTCTGAATCCAGAGGCTTTTTGGAGAGGACACAAGTGATTGAAGGGTTAAGGGGTTATTTGTTTTAAGTATAATATTAGGGATCTATGACTAGGCAGAGGTAGCCGACCATTAGGACCCCTCTCAAAGCCAAAGATTGTGAAACTGGTTTAAAAAACCCCAAATTAGAAACTTTCCTCCCCTTCAACTAGAGCCAGGGGCTTTAATTTGGGCTTTATTTTCTGTAGGACCGAGGGCATCTGTTGAATAACCATTGATTGCAGCGGCTACTATTTCTTACGGATTGACCAAACTGGACATCCCCTTGAAAAAAGTGTTTACAGCTCAAAATAAAAAATGAAGGTCTTGACCAGAGTTTAGCCTCTATCACATCCCTCAGAGGTTCCTTTACCAAGGTCAGATACTCCTACAATGCAGGGTATTTTCCAGTAAAAGTAGAGGAGAGGAGAACTGACTCACACTCCAATAACCCTTGTAAGATGTATATCCTGGCTGTATGTAGCTGTATCCACACCATATATGCAAACACATCAGTATTGAGGCCGTTCAAGAATATGCCCTTGTCTCTCCATCAGGTTTGGCAAGGCGCACGTTCCACCGGATTAGCAGCGAGCGGGTCTAAAGGAAGTTTTGTGAAGTATTAGACATATTACCTAAGAATCTCCTCTCTTGGCAGACGCTCCGGGGGAAAGCCATTGACACAGTAATAAATGTCTCGTAAAACATTGAACTTCACATTACAGTTTACAAGTCTGTGCCTTATATTCATAATATGGTGGAAGAATATTGGAAGCAAGCAAATACTGTGTGTGTGTATATATATATATATATATATATATATATATATATATATATATACTGTATATATATTCATATAGGGGTACTATTTACTGGATACTAAAAAAAGAAAAAACTTCTAAAAATAAAAAATGTAAAAATTATCAGTCTAAAGAATTGTGAGCAGATATTTACGGGTGGTAGATCTGTGCTATTGGTATAATGCTCATAAGCCGACATCTGTTCATCAACCACTATTACTACTGCAAGTATATGTATAGAAATATACTTATATATATATATATATATATATATATATTCTACAGAAGATCCAAGAATACAAGATCCATTTCTACAGGGGTCCATGTGGAGCGCCCCCAAACACAAGGCCATGAGTTCTCGGTACCGGGCCCCTCTGGTTCGGTTCTGAGGCTGTCACGGTGGCTAGACCCGGTCCGCGACCCTGCTAAGGGGCGTCCAATAAAGGTGGTACAGTCTATCAGGGATTCGTGACGCCACCTGTGATGTTCGGTCAGGGTGACCGACGCTGCTGTGGGGTCCGCTGGGGTGATGGAATGGCAGCTGGATGGTATACCTTCCCACAGGTGAAGTATGTCCCCAGGGCTTCCCAGTAAGGTGGATGGTGATGGTGTGAGGTGCAGTCAATAACGAGGACACAAGGTTGCAGTCTCTTTACCTCTTTACTGAAGACTTCAGGATCCGCAATCCAGAGCACGCTTAACAGGGCTATCTGAGACCGGCCGGTCCGATGGGCACATCCAGAGTTCCCTTTGCAGGTGGAAATCAGTGCCTACCACTAGCGCCTGTGTGTTGTAGTGCTACCCTGCTGAGCATTCGGAATAGTCCTCACAACTTCTGTTCTCGTTCGTTCGTTCTTTCTAATTCGTTCCAGATCTTTCTAGTTCAACGTCCCCCAGGTATGTTATGGCTAGGACGCACCCATATGACGGGAAGGCCTGGAGTTCTTCCGGGACCCTAGAGATGCCCCTCTCCCACAGTTGCCCCCTATGTCTTCGTAGGTGTTTAGGTGAGACAGCCAACCTATAATTAACTGTCCTGTGGAATTTGAAGTAAAGCGTAGAGTCAGTTACTCCCTCGGTGTTCCGGCCACCGGCTACGCGCCTCAGTAGGATGTTGCCTCGGTCTCACGGCACGACTCCTACTGGTTCTCCTTTGTGCTTGATCTCGTTTCTCACTGTTCCACAATATCCTTCGCTTCGTGTCTCTTTCTTAGGATACCGCCGCGGGGTGTGCAGGCGTGGTTCCGTAACGTTCTATTCTGGTCGATAGGTGCCTGCCAGGTTCCCACGCCTGACAGGGACCCCCCTGTGTCTTCTCCCTGCAACACCCCCTGCCATGGGATGTTGCCTGAATCCAACCCAGCCAGCTTCTGACTAACTTCCTATCCAACCCCTAGTTTTACCAGTGTGAGGAGTGGCCCAATAAATAAAGCCTTTTGCTCCCCCTAGTGGCCGGAGTGTGAAGTGTAATGTGTGCTGGTGATACCTGGTCAGTAGAATTTCTTCAGTGTCATCAGACATACCATCACTCCCCTTAGTGGCAGAGTGTCATACTGCAACGACCAGATCTCTGGGGCGCTGCACACCCCCACCCCGGTTAAATCCAGTACTCCTGGACTGGGAAGAAGAACAACAATACATTTCAGCAAAAGACATACAAAATTTTTGAAATGCTTAAAACAAGTAAAGAGAACAATGCTTCCCTTTATGGGAGGTGGAGACACTTGAACGTTACAAACAAAAACAGGATTAAATATTTTTAAATAACATTATGACTATAAATAACTCTTATCACCCAGCCGGGTATTCTACTAAGTGCAAATTCTGAACAATAAGTTAACTTTTCCTTTAAGGGCGTATAAGCTGAACCCACTAAAGGCCTACTACAAAATACTATAAAATAACTCAACTTGTCTTTCCTTTCTAGCTTCACAAATGCAGGACCGCCTAGCTCCTGGGCTGGGCCTACTGTCATTGTCTCTCTTCCAACAACCAACTGTCGTTCTATGGTTCTCAGGAGGACTCTATCTCTAACCCCTACGGGTTCACTTTCAATCTTTCCTGTCCTCATTCTCTAGTAACATTATCCAACTTTTCTGAATCACAACATTATTAACATTTCAACTTTTCTTAAGGCAACATTATAACTTCAGTGCAACATGTGAACATTCCCTTTAAGAGGGAACCAAGTCTCTATGACGTAGTGCAGATTCTCTCTGTCTGCAAGTCCAGTGAAAGCAAGACCTTCTGTGTCATGTCCAGAAGCATTATCTTCACAAAGTCTTCTTTCTTTTGTAAAACCAGTAGGGAGCACCTTTTAGAAGGTGCAAACTATATACAAAACAGTTTTGGAATCATTCACTGTTCATGATCTGGCAGTCTTTGAAACAATGATAACTTGTGCAAAGTAGAAAAAGGAATGAAAACAATAGGGATCCCGGGTCAACAAAGGGATCCCTTTAAGAAATAACCCTGGACGGGTTTAAAGCAGCAACAGCAGGAAACAGTTAACTATTTACATTTGTCGGGGTTTCGAGGTTTATTGCTGCGACGGTGGGTTGCATGGCACCAGTCGGAAAAGCACACTTCCTGACCGGGGAAGGTCTGTATCCGAATTCTCGTCCAATGCCGTATCACCGTGATGGGTTTGTCTCTCCAGTGTGGTCAAGTCATTAACAGGTTTGATATGAATGTCAATTTTTATAGCAGATCCTGCAGGAGTACCGATACGCACGGTGGTAGCAATGCTAGCATCCGCTAGGCGGAATACCAGGGAACGTCTGTCGTTAATCTCAGTCGCGGCAGTAGGGGGCGCCACAGTAGGCTCATATCGTTGGACATTCTTGGCATACCACACCTGCTCACTCCGGTGGCGGGTGTAGGTCACATGGTCCCCCCTGCACAAGCTTTGATTAGGGGCCCCACCACGGGACTGAGTTTCCACATTATGATTGGCAACAAAGATTTCGGTCGGCAGTCCCGGCTCCAGTATGAAGCCCCAACCCCTCTTTGGGTGAAAGGCTAACACTGTCCCTCGTCTCACCGGATCCCCTTTGACACGTTTAGTCTTAGATTTCGGTTCTTTTTGGGCAGTCTGTTTCGTTTGTTCTCGGTCTTCCCATTGTGCAACTAAGCATTGTCTGTACTGCTCCCAGGTGAGCCCAACAACGTAAGAGCCCTCCTGTCTGGACCCGTCTGGCTGAATCCTGGGCGCATCCCATTCAAAGATCACCCCCTCGGGACTCACGTCTAATGGTTCGCCCATAGATATCGGTAGCGGGGGCAGTATCCCCTTCATGGCGTACAGGGTTGTCACCCCAATCTCGGTAACGGGAGGCTGGTCACAGCTGGGATGGGGAGCGGTCACCGGAGCTGGATTGGTCGGTGGGGCAGGGTCGCTTTTGGTACCTGCGTCTGATGTGGTTCCACCGATGTCTATCGGCTCCGCTGATGAGGACGCTGAAGTCTGCGGCGGCTCTGACCACAGCGCTCCCTGTGCGATCTTCTTGCACAGCTCCGACTTCCATTTCTTCGCCGTCGCCGACCCCTCGCCTGGAGTCAGGTGGTTCGATGCCTCATCCGGCAATTCCAGGGGATCCGGATCCCCCTGTGGCGGTAAGCCCTGGTCCGGCTCCGCTGGGTTGCAGTGATCCTGGGTCACTTCGTCATCGTTCAGGCACTCGCTGGTTGCCGTCTCCTCTCCTGGCCCTGCGGCAGCACACATACGAGGCTCCTCCATTTTCTGGGGTTTGAGCTCCTCCATTCCTGAGCTCGTCATCCGGCAGCCATAGTCGGAGGGGGCGGATGCTGCTGTTCGCGCCGTTTTCTCGATCTCCTCCCATGACACGCCCTCCTTCTTCTCCTGCGCTCCTCGTGGCGCGGCAATGGCGGCGGTTTTGGCGGGAATCATGCGACAATAGCAGTACACAGTCTTTGCAATAAATCACAGTCCAAACACGTTTCAATCACAGTTCCAAGGCACACATGACCTGCTTCTCAGGCTTAAGTACGATCCTGTTCGTGACGCCAAGTTGGAGCGCCCCCAGACACAGGGCCACGAGTTCTCGGTACCGGGCTTCTCTGGTTCGGTTCTGAGTCTGTCATGGTGGCTAGACCCGGTCCGCGACCCTGCTAAGGGGCGTCCAATAAAGGTGGTACAATCTATCAGGGATTCGTGATGCCACCTGTGGTGTTCGGTCAGGGTGACCAACGCTGCTGTGGGGTCCGCTGGGGTGATGGAATGGCAGCTGGATGGTATACCTTCCCACAGGTGAAGTATGTCCCCAGGGCTTCCCAGTAAGGTGGATGGTGATGATGTGAGGTGCAGTCAATAACGAGGACACAAGGTTGCAGTCTCTTTACCTCTTTACTGAAGACTTCAGGATCCGCAATCCAGGGCACGCTTAACAGGGCTATCTGAGACCGGCCAGTCCGATGGGCACATCCAGAGTTCCCTTTACAGGTGGAAATCAGTGCCTACCACTAGCGCCTGTGTGTTGTAGTGCTACCCTGCTGAGCATTCGGAATAGTCCTCACAACTTCTGTTCTCATTCATTCGTTCTTTCTAATTCGTTCCAGATCTTTCTAGTTCAACATCCTCCAGGTATGTTAAGGCTAGGATGCACCCGTATGATGGGAAGGCCTGGAGTTCTTTCGGGACCCTAGAGACGCCCCTCTCCCAGTTGCCCCCTATGTCTTCGTAGGTGTTTAGGTGAGACAGCCAACCTATAATTAACTGTCCTGCGGAGTTCGAAGTAAGGCCTAGAGTCAGTTACTTCCGCGGTGTTCCGGCCACCGGCTACGCGCCTCAGTAGGATGTTGCCTCGGTCTCACGGCACGACTCCTACTGGTTCTCCTTTGTGCTTGATCTCGTTTCTCACTGTTCCACAATATCCTTCGCTTTGTGTCTCTTTCTTAGGATACCGCCACGGGGTGTGCAGGCGCGGTTCCATAACGTTCTATTCTGGTCGCTAGGTGCCTGCCAGGTTCCCACGCCTGACAGGGACCCCCCTGTTTCTTCTCCCTGCAACACCCCCTGCCATGGGATGTTGCCTGAATCCAACCCAGCCAGCTTCTGACTAACTTCCTATCCAACCCCTAGTTTTACCAGTTTGAGGAGTGGCCCAATAAATAAAGCCTTTTGCTCCCCCTAGTGGCCGGAGTGTGAAGTGTAATGTGTGCTGGTGATACCTGGTCAGTAGAATTCCTTCAGTGCCATCAGACGTACCATCACTCCCCTTAGTGGCAGAGTGTCATACTGCAACGACCAGATCTCTGGGGCGCTGCACATGCATAATAATTGTTAGCAGCTTCCCCCATATAGGTGAACTCTCATCATGGTTTGGAAGAGAAAACTCCTCTGTCCCTTTTGGACTTTGGTCCCAAAACAGATACCTCTGTTCCCTCCTCCAGATTCCTCAGTCCCTCTCCATATCCCATTATCCCATTTAAGCTCTATTGTCTCTTCCAGACTGCTCTCAAGATACGTTTTTTCCTCCAAACACCTCGTTCCTCTTCAGTCCTCATTGCCTATTCCAAACTTCTTTTCCCCCTCCAAATTCTTTTGTCCCTTCCAAAACACTCTGTTCCCCTCCTGTTTCACTCCAGACTCATCTGTCCTCCTCCAGACTCCTCTGTCCCCTCCAGACTCCTCGGCCCTCCTCCAGATTCCTGTCATGACTCAGCTGTCGGGTGACCCGGGACCTGGGGCTCCTTCACTGACCCTACCAGTAATGGGCATCCTAGCTTGCCTTATTCCCCGGGATACTTCTGAAGGTGAAGATGCCAGGGGCTGCCACCCTTGACTTATCTCCTGAGTTAGCCCTCCGTCTGTTCTCTTCCCTCACCCAGGAAAGAGGGGCGATATTGTGCACCGCAGTACACCAACCCTACAAACAAGGCTACCCAAACAAGAGTTAACAGAAAACTCCAGGCATACAAAATATTCACTCAGATATAGCAGAGGAATGCACTGGGGAGTGGAGGTTGGGGAATAAACAAAAGTAGAGAATAAACAAAAGTAGAGAATAAACAAAAGTATTATCACACTTACAAACCACACAACAGTCACAGATAACTCCTCCAACACTCCTTCTCTTATGAACACCTCTTCCTCCTGAAGCCATGCAGCAAATGCTAGCTCTGACATGGATTTGCATCAGAGCCCAGATTATAAAGGAGATGGGAGTGCCTAACTGAGCTCAGCTGCGAGCTCAGAGTTTTCCAACATGGCCGATTAATCCCTGTTTTGCCAAAAGGAATAAACACCATTAAAATGAAGGAGAAGTGCTTCTTCTCAGCTCTGAAATAGGAGCACTTAGACACTGCGGTGTAATGGCTCCACACTGTCGCGGTAACCCCGTGACAACTCCTTTGTCCTCCTCCAGACTCCTCTGTCCTCCTCTAGACTCTTCTGTCCTCCTCCAGACTCTTGTGTCCTCCTTCAGACTCTCCTGTCCTTCTCCAGACTCTTCTGCCCTCCTCCAGACTCCTCTGTTCTCTTTGTAACTTTACTGTTTATGGATGACCAGAACATTCATTTACGTATTTACTTACCCCACCCGCTTCTCCCGTATAATAAAATGGGCCATGCCAAATTAAAATTGATTACAGTTATAAAAAGTTTGGTGATTACTTATATCCTTAAAAAGGTTTTCAATGGCAAACTTTAGTAACTTTTTAATTAGTCATGCCATAAAATTTAGATTAGTGAACGTTTGGCATTTGGGGCCTCCATAACTTTTAGCTCTGTCAGTTTCCATAAATCCTGTGGTTAAAAAGTTGTTTCAAAAAGTATCTTAGTCCCGTGAGGTGATTTTATGAGCGAGAAATGAGCTCTTGTAACTTCCCTTCCCCTATATAATGAATATTATTTTGCAGGAGGCAGCATTAAGCATAAGAGAAAGCTTTTCCAAAATTAAAGAGAATATGAAATCCTCCCTCAATTCACAATGAGAGAACAATACAACACATCTGTTACTGTATCATTGACCTGTAACTGGAGTTGCCCTTTAATTAAAGAGACATGTCATAAAAAATGGATTATTTATGAGCCTGGGCGGTTGTGCTGGTCGATCTTTGGGAAGCATTGATGGTTTGTAAGCAGCTTGGAACCGGCAAGGTATAAGTCTGTGGTAATGGCCATGGACTGCTGCCCTCTAAATCGTGGTCCTGCATTGCTGCCTCTATAAAATGTAATTCACTTGACTGATATAATTTAATTTTCTTGTTGGAAAAATGTTATTGTATAAGAAGCGTGTCCAGTCCACTCATGAAGACTGTAATCAAATCCACAGGAACAGATCCTGGAGCACAACCAGAGCTTGGATTTCACTCGCTGATTTAATAAAAACTAACAGGACGGATTTGGGAATTTTTCATTAATCTTTCTTCCCTTTCAGTGAAAAGGAAATTAAGTCCAATCTAGTTTAAAGTACGTTTCCCCTCCATGATACAATAATCTGGCAGCCGCCATCTTCTCCCTGGCAGGCTAAGTAGTAATTAGTCACACGAAATTCTTCCTGACCTGTCACCGAGCTCCAGGAAAGTCTATCTCCCCATGCCGGAGTCCCAGATACTGGAGTTTTGTGTTACGGTTTGAACTTGTTATCTCGACCTTATAGTGGAACTAAATCTGGAAAATATGAGATTTTTGGTCATTTGTGGAGGAGGAAAAAATCATCTTCAGTACAAATATTTGTTGGTAAAAATAAATCATAAATGTAACTTACGACTCTGTATTTCTTCTTGGGACAACAGCCCTGAAACTGGTCAAGACCATCACATTTTCCCAATATAGGGGCATCTTAACCGCCCACCCCTAAGTGGTGCCATGGAAGTAGAAGTAATAAGAAGAAACCCGGCACTCAACTTTGAAGTGATCAATCTGGTAATTTAATATGATTCACTGTAGTAGTCAAAAAAAGTTTCCGTCTTACATCAGACCTTCTTCAGTTACAAGTTACAGTGCTCCTATTGGTTTGATAATGCCAATAGGTGCAGTAGCAGAAAACTGGATCCAGGGGACTGTGTATCCTGGAACAAAAGAGTGGAGGACACCACATCCTCTCCTTGCCACTGCGGCACGCCATTCTCCTCATCTAGCAGCAATCAGGCTTCATTACTCTATGACCGCAGTGGTTGAGTGCCGGGTTTCTTCTTATAATAATAATAATAATAATAATAATTTTTATTTATATAGCGCCAACATATTCCGCAGCGCTTTACAAATTATAGAGGGGACTTGTACAGACAATAGACATTACAGCATAACAGAAATACAGTTCAAAACAGATACCAGGAGGAGTGAGGGCCCTGCTCGCAAGCTTACAAACTATGGGGAAAAGGGGAGACACGAGAGGTGGATGGTAACAATTATCTTATTATTGATAACGGTGTTGGAGCCTACCCTGGCACCTCATATAGTGGTGCGCACGGTTCTCTTTGTCATGGAAGTAGAAGTGACCTCTGTGGTCAGGACCGAGTCCCACATTGCGAGCCCCAACAAGAAGCTGTATACAAACTATCAGTTTATTGTGAATCTTTGTAGATCCAATCTCACGCTCCGGCACGGTTCTTACAAGCTTCCGTCTAGGTTAAGCCACTCTTTCAATTGACTGACCCGTTTTCCTCTCTGTCCTCTCCACTTCTAGCTGAAGCAATGCTGCACCGAATGTTTACACAATATCGAACCTGCTCATGGGTAAATAATGTGGACCTCTCTGGTTCCTCGCATCTTCCTCAGGTACTTCTGCATCTCCGATGTGACACCCCACTTTCTGCCTGACACAAAGGGTCTCTCCCTCTTCTGGTCTCACATGCACCCTGGTCTGCAAATTTCCTGCTGAGGTCGTACTTCACCACAACTCTCAAACTTTTCCTTAGTGGGGGCATTACCTCATGGGTGGCTGGTCTTCCCTTCCACAAAGTCAACCTCTCCTTCAGCAGATTAGACAGGATGGCACTGTGCTTCTCTTCAAGTGTGCATGCCCCTCAGTTATAGGTTGCTTTGGAGTGTGTACCTGCAAAACGCCCTCCATAACTGACTCCAAATGGAGAGAAACCCCAGATTTTTATACCCCTGTCATCTCATGTGCTCTATATAGACATGATGCAATTTTGCTGCATCCGGCACAGTTACCCAGCATCCGTCAGGTGAACCCAATCCTTCCAGAATCATCCACTCATTCACCCAGGAGCATTATCTGAAGCCGCCCGCCGTACACCCTCTCTAAATACCGCAACAAACACCCCACTTATATGTTCCCACAAATGGCACACACAATGCAACAATAAATAACGCGTGCAAAATAAATAGAGGTGACACTTCCAGGAAAAGTCAGCACCAAAGAGACCGTTTAGATTTAAGAACATTTTACCAAACTTCACCAAACTCCTTTTGACCTGCTAATGGGAACGTGGTGACGTCTACAAAATTAATCCAGATTTTGTAGACGTCTTCACCTTCCCCTTTACAGGTCAATACTAAATATGAGCAAATTTGATCAGAAAACGATCGCCAAACATAAATTCGCCACGAATATGGCACATTTGGTTCGTGATTCAAAACCCGAGCAAAATTGTACAAAATCGGTAGCATTCGGTAAAAGTGCGGGAAAATATTTACGTTGCCACAAATATATTTTAAACTCTTTAACAATAATAATGGTGGTGTATGATGAGTGTTTGGCACGTGTTTGATGAGGGGAGGGGTTTGCAGAGCTCAGAGGCATGGCGTTCTTGAAAGCACAGCAGTCATTTTTTCCCCCTAACTTTATGTGTGCACATTGCGGCTAGCCAATCAGGGCGCAGGTAACACCCACAATGTCCTGACACAACGACTTGTGTCATTGGCTGCTGAAATCACATGTCCCTCTTCATTTAAATATCTGACATGTGGTTTTAGCACCATTTTGATGCTGATACAGCACAGAGAGGCTGCTCCTGACGCTGCCACTGGTACTAGCAAGATTTCAGCTAGTTAGTTAGGCAGTTGTATATCAGTCAGATAGTGTAGCTAGATAGTGTCCAGTGTGGCTGTAAAATTTACCTTCCGGAATTTTTATTTGTGTGGCATTTCTGATGGTTCTCAGACAAAGCCAGCAGGGCACATGTCCTACAAGTGTGTTGTGCACGGCTTCCATAGTGCAGCATGCACGAGTATAGCATATAGGTGGTTGCATATCAGACAGATACTGTAGGTAGCTAATGTCCAGTATGGATGTTAAATTTACCTTTCAGCTATTTTTTTTTCTTTTTTTGCCATACTGAGGTGCACAAACAAATACAGCAGGGCACGTGTTGTGCACAGCTTCTATTGTGATCGATGCACGAGTATAGCATTCTATTTCACATGTAGCTCATGAAAAAATATGTTTTATTTCACCTTGTCATTTAGTGCTGTGGTGAAATTAAACTGTCTGCAGACCTAAGGCACATTAAAAAAAGGTATAATTTTTTCTGTTGCTAAATGTGAAACAGCCTGCTGTATCCCACATAGTCAGTTTGTGGCAGTTATATGAACCTGTCTGCAGACCTATGGCACATAAAAAAATATATAATTTTTCAGTTGCAAAAAGTTAGACAACCCGCTATATCAGACTTTGTTTGGGTTGAAATTAAGCTGTAGAGGCCTGATCCAGGGGCCACAAATAATTCTTCTGTTATTAATGTCATACAGTAGGGGACCAGACTTGAAAAATAGTTTGTAGCATATAGTGTGTTATAGAGATACCTGATACATAGGCCATAAACAAATTCTGTTATTAACGTCATACAGTAATGGACCTGACTTGAAAATAGTTTGTAGCATCTAGTGTGTTATAGAGGCCTGATCCTTGGTTAAAAAAATTCTTCTCTTATTAACGTCATACAGTAAGAGACCTGACTTAAAAAATAGTTTGTAGCATCTAATGTGTTATAGAGGCCTGATACATAGGCCACAAACAAATTCTATTATTAACGTCATACAGTAAGGGACCTGACTTGAAAAATAGTTTGTAGCATCTAGTGTGTTATAGAGGCCTGATACATAGGACACAAACAAATTCTGTCATTAATGTCATACAGTAAGGGACCTGACTTGAAAAATGGTTTGTAGCATCTAGTGTGCTATATAGGCTTGATCCTTGGTTAAAAAAAATTCTTCTGTTATTAACGTCATACAGTAAGGGACCTGACTTGAAAAATAGTTTGTAGCATCTAGTGTGTTAAAGAGAAGACACGAAAGAGAATAGTAAAACCAAAAACACTCAGTTTGAAAAAATGTTGCAGTAATCCGCAAGTGCTAGTAAAAGATGTAAAAAACAGGGTATTTGGTTGATACGTTTTTTGCAAAAAATGTATACTAAGCTGCTCTACCAATCTTCACGGTATACCCTTATCAGAGCAGTCCTAACTAATGTATGCAATCCCTATCTGATGTATTTAAAAACCTGATCATCTGTATATAACCTGTGTGAACAGGGTTCAGAGAGGAAAAATCCATGTGTGCATACAGGGTAGAACAGCTTTTGTGCAGATAGCCCAAGAGGAGTGGTGGAACTCCCCAGTCTTGTAGACACAAGAGAACAATTATGGAAACAGGAACACATGGGCTACTTGCACAGTGAACAAGTCTGTATGATCATGTTCACACACCACCAAGAAACCTGAAGACACAAAAGAGAATAGTAAAACCAAAAACACTCAGTTTGAAAAAATGTTGCAGTAATCCGCAAGTGCTAGTAAAAGATGTAAAAAACAGGGTATTTGGTTGATACGTTTTTTGCAAAAAATGTATACTAAGCTGCTCTACCAATCTTCACGGTATACCCTTATCAGAGCAGTCCTAACTAATGTATGCAATCCCTATCTGATGTATTTAAAAACCTGATCATCTGTATATAACCTGTGTGAACAGGGTTCAGAGAGGAAAAATCCATGTGTGCATACAGGGTAGAACAGCTTTTGTGCAGATAGCCCAAGAGGAGTGGTGGAACTCCCCAGTCTTGTAGACACAAGAGAACAATTATGGAAACAGGAACACATGGGCTACTTGCACAGTGAACAAGTCTGTATGATCATGTTCACACACCACCAAGAAACCTGAAGACACAAAAGAGAATAGTAAAACCAAAAACACTCAGTTTGAAAAAATGTTGCAGTAATCCGCAAGTGCTAGTAAAAGATGTAAAAAACAGGGTATTTGGTTGATACGTTTTTTGCAAAAAATGTATACTAAGCTGCTCTACCAATCTTCACGGTATACCCTTATCAGAGCAGTCCTAACTAATGTATGCAATCCCTATCTGATGTATTTAAAAACCTGATCATCTGTATATAACCTGTGTGAACAGGGTTCAGAGAGGAAAAATCCATGTGTGCATACAGGGTAGAACAGCTTTTGTGCAGATAGCCCAAGAGGAGTGGTGGAACTCCCCAGTCTTGTAGACACAAGAGAACAATTATGGAAACAGGAACACATGGGCTACTTGCACAGTGAACAAGTCTGTATGATCATGTTCACACACCACCAAGAAACCTGAAGACACAAAAGAGAATAGTAAAACCAAAAACACTCAGTTTGAAAAAATGTTGCAGTAATCCGCAAGTGCTAGTAAAAGATGTAAAAAACAGGGTATTTGGTTGATACGTTTTTTGCAAAAAATGTATACTAAGCTGCTCTACCAATCTTCACGGTATACCCTTATCAGAGCAGTCCTAACTAATGTATGCAATCCCTATCTGATGTATTTAAAAACCTGATCATCTGTATATAACCTGTGTGAACAGGGTTCAGAGAGGAAAAATCCATGTGTGCATACAGGGTAGAACAGCTTTTGTGCAGATAGCCCAAGAGGAGTGGTGGAACTCCCCAGTCTTGTAGACACAAGAGAACAATTATGGAAACAGGAACACATGGGCTACTTGCACAGTGAACAAGTCTGTATGATCATGTTCACACACCACCAAGAAACCTGAAGACACAAAAGAGAATAGTAAAACCAAAAACACTCAGTTTGAAAAAATGTTGCAGTAATCCGCAAGTGCTAGTAAAAGATGTAAAAAACAGGGTATTTGGTTGATACGTTTTTTGCAAAAAATGTATACTAAGCTGCTCTACCAATCTTCACGGTATACCCTTATCAGAGCAGTCCTAACTAATGTATGCAATCCCTATCTGATGTATTTAAAAACCTGATCATCTGTATATAACCTGTGTGAACAGGGTTCAGAGAGGAAAAATCCATGTGTGCATACAGGGTAGAACAGCTTTTGTGCAGATAGCCCAAGAGGAGTGGTGGAACTCCCCAGTCTTGTAGACACAAGAGAACAATTATGGAAACAGGAACACATGGGCTACTTGCACAGTGAACAAGTCTGTATGATCATGTTCACACACCACCAAGAAACCTGAAGACACAAAAGAGAATAGTAAAACCAAAAACACTCAGTTTGAAAAAATGTTGCAGTAATCCGCAAGTGCTAGTAAAAGATGTAAAAAACAGGGTATTTGGTTGATACGTTTTTTGCAAAAAATGTATACTAAGCTGCTCTACCAATCTTCACGGTATACCCTTATCAGAGCAGTCCTAACTAATGTATGCAATCCCTATCTGATGTATTTAAAAACCTGATCATCTGTATGTAACCTGTGTGAACAGGGTTCAGAGAGGAAAAATCCATGTGTGCATACAGGGTAGAACAGCTTTTGTGCAGATAGCCCAAGAGGAGTGGTGGAACTCCCCAGTCTTGTAGACACAAGAGAACAATTATGGAAACAGGAACACATGGGCTACTTGCACAGTGAACAAGTCTGTATGATCATGTTCACACACCACCAAGAAACCTGAAGACACAAAAGAGAATAGTAAAACCAAAAACACTCAGTTTGAAAAAATGTTGCAGTAATCCGCAAGTGCTAGTAAAAGATGTAAAAAACAGGGTATTTGGTTGATACGTTTTTTGCAAAAAATGTATACTAAGCTGCTCTACCAATCTTCACGGTATACCCTTATCAGAGCAGTCCTAACTAATGTATGCAATCCCTATCTGATGTATTTAAAAACCTGATCATCTGTATATAACCTGTGTGAACAGGGTTCAGAGAGGAAAAATCCATGTGTGCATACAGGGTAGAACAGCTTTTGTGCAGATAGCCCAAGAGGAGTGGTGGAACTCCCCAGTCTTGTAGACACAAGAGAACAATTATGGAAACAGGAACACATGGGCTACTTGCACAGTGAACAAGTCTGTATGATCATGTTCACACACCACCAAGAAACCTGAAGACACAAAAGAGAATAGTAAAACCAAAAACACTCAGTTTGAAAAAATGTTGCAGTAATCCGCAAGTGCTAGTAAAAGATGTAAAAAACAGGGTATTTGGTTGATACTTTTTTTGCAAAAAATGTATACTAAGCTGCTCTACCAATCTTCACGGTATACCCTTATCAGAGCAGTCCTAACTAATGTATGCAATCCCTATCTGATGTATTTAAAAACCTGATCATCTGTATATAACCTGTGTGAACAGGGTTCTGAGAGGAAAAATCCATGTGTGCATACAGGGTAGAACAGCTTTTGTGCAGATAGCCCAAGAGGAGTGGTGGAACTCCCCAGTCTTGTAGACACAAGAGAACAATTATGGAAACAGGAACACATGGGCTACTTGCACAGTGAACAAGTCTGTATGATCATGTTCACACACCACCAAGAAATCTGAAGACACAAAAGAGAATAGTAAAACCAAAAACACTCAGTTTGAAAAAATGTTGCAGTAATCCGCAAGTGCTAGTAAAAGATGTAAAAAACAGGGTATTTGGTTGATACGTTTTTTGCAAAAAATGTATACTAAGCTGCTCTACCAATCTTCACGGTATACCCTTATCAGAGCAGTCCTAACTAATGTATGCAATCCCTATCTGATGTATTTAAAAACCTGATCATCTGTATATAACCTGTGTGAACAGGGTTCAGAGAGGAAAAATCCATGTGTGCATACAGGGTAGAACAGCTTTTGTGCAGATAGCCCAAGAGGAGTGGTGGAACTCCCCAGTCTTGTAGACACAAGAGAACAATTATGGAAACAGGAACACATGGGCTACTTGCACAGTGAACAAGTCATACATAGGCCACAAACAAATTCTTCTGTTATTAACGTCATGCAGTAAGGGACCTGACTTGAAAAATAGTTTGTAGCATCTAGTGTGTTATAGAGGCCTGATCCTTGGTTAAAAAAATTAATTCTGTGACTAACATGATACAGCACGCCATATTTCAACTTTGAATTTACTGTCACTGCAATTCAGCTGTTTGCAGAGGGGGTGCAGAGTTTAAAATCTAATTTTTGGTTGTTAATACTGTGCTCCTACCACACTATCTGAGCAATATGACTGTGAAAAGTCGAGGTTGTGGTGGAAGGGAAATTAGGCTTGGTGTTGAAGGTGTTCGTGAGGTAGGTGGTAATATTTGTGAAAGCAATAGTGAAACAATGTCAAGTCCTATGCAAAGACAACTGACAACTTATGTTATTGGACAGGCTACACCACCTTTCTTTGGCAGGTGCACAGTGGCATGCCATGTCGATGATGCCCAGAAAGAGCATGTACTCGAGTGGATGGCAAGTGCAGATTCAAGTGGCCTCTCCTCTTCCTCCACCTTAACATCACACCCAATACAGTCAACAGATGTGGTACCCAAATTACCCTTGCTTCCCCCTGCATCCCAACTACACAAACGTTCAGCTGACTGTACGGAACCACAGATGGGTGATTTTGAAAAGCTGTACACACATTCTATGTCATGTTCATCAGAAGTGTATGCAAAAGCTTCGCAGAGTCAAGAGGAAGAAATATGCACCGATGCCCAAATTTTTTTTAGCTTGGATCCAGGGCAGGAAGAAGTACGGTCCAAACAGCATCCTGAAACTCGTCATTAGGCATTAACCCCTGTGGGTAAGGTGATCCTGATGAGACTCAGATATCTTAGGCTCACACGGACGGTACTGTGCTGTGAAGGCAAGAAGAGGAGGAGGATGACTCAAGTGGTGAGGAATGTGATAACACAGTGGATGATGATGAAGTAGTGTTAGATCCCAGTTAACATGAACATAGAGGCACACAGCTGAGTAGGTCATCTGAGGAAGAAGACGAGGAGGTTATGTTGCGTCAACTGTTGCAGACATGCAGTGATGCAGCCATGACGAGCGATACATCCTCAGCCAAAACTGTGCCTCTGACCAGCATTGTCAGTGAGTCTGCAGCTCACAGAGGTGCCAAGGGGCACCTAATCTGGGCCTTTTTTGACACTGCAAAAGATGAGCCAACTCACATAATCTGCCAACTTTCCAAAAAAAAACTTAGTCGAGGTAAAAAGTGCAAAAATGTGACTACTACTTGTATGAACCTTCACATGCAAAATCAACATGCTTCAGTGTGGAATTCCCACTGCACAAAAATGCGGACCAGCGGACATCAAACACCATCAGCGGCCCCATCAACCGCATCTGCTGCTTCTTCCTCCTCCTCTGTTATCGTGCCAACTATTGAGATGCAGGTTTTGTACCGCAGAACCTTGGGTTCTTTACCTGATTGAGTCACGCTGACTGAGAGGCTGCCTTCACCTGTAACGGAAGCAGACATGCCTGCTGTTTTTGTCCGATCTCAGAGAACGATCATACCACAAGTTTTTCAATCCACAGTAACATCTCCGCCTGCACCTCTCTCGCGATCCAGCAGTTTGCCTGGTTCACCGTACTTGCATCGATACAGAGGTCTTTGTCCATGCCAGATGATAGGTTGATATGCGATGTGCCGGCAAAGTGGAATTCCACTCTGCACATGTTGCAGCGACTGTGGCAGCAGCAAGGAGCCCTGTCTCAGTATGTCATGTCGTATAGCCTGGGCCAACACAGTACGGATGTGGCGCATATCACATTTACAGAGTGGGCACAGATTAAAGACCTTGGCACCCTTCTGCACAGTTTTGAAATGGCTATTAAGATGGTTAGCGCTGACGCCGCCATCATCAGCATCACTATTCCGGTCATTTATATGCTGGAGCAGACTTTGAGTAGCCTGCAGGAGGAGATGGTGGTCCCAGAAGACGAGGAGGAAGCAGAGGAGGTTGCGGAAGGGATAACATTGTCTCGAAGTCGGGTGCCAAGGGAAGGGGGATTACTGCGATCGAGGGGGGCTGGTGATAATAACAGACAAAGTGTTATCGAAGGTGCAAGATCCGAGGAACAACTGGAGGAGGAAGAAGTGATGGGCAAGCAACTGTTGTTCGGTGTTGGCAGGAGAGGACGGAGGAAACGAGCCTCATTGTTAACCAGCCACCAACACAGCATGGGCTCGGACCTCATGGCAGAGGCCGACATATGCGTGCTTTCTTAAGGTACCGTCACACTAAGCGACGCTGCAGCGATACCGACAACGATCCGGATCGCTGCAGCGTCGCTGTTTGGTCGCTGGAGAGCTGTCACACAGACAGCTCTCCAGCGACCAACGATGCCGGTAACCAGGGTAAACATCGGGTTACTAAGTGCAGGGCCGCGCTTAGTAACCCGATGTTTACCTTGGTTACCATCGTTAAAGTAAAAAAAACAACCACTACATACTTACCTACCGCTCTCTGTCCTCGGCGCGCTGCTTCTCTGGTCTGGCTGTGAGCACAGCGGCCGGAAAGCAGAGAAGCAAAGCGCCGGGGACAGACAGCGGTAGGTAAGTATGTAGTGGTTGTTTTTTTTACATTAACGATGGTAACCAGGGTAAACATTGGGTTACTAAGCGCGGCCCTGCGCTTAGTAACCCGATGTTTACCCTGGTTACCAGCGAAGACATCGCTGAATCGGCGTCACACACGCCGATTCAGCGATGTCTGCGGGAGATCCAGCGACGAAATAAAGTTCTGGCCTTTCTTCCCCGACCAGCGACATCACAGCAGGGGCCTGATCGCTGCTGCCTGTCACACTGGACGATATCGCTAGCCAGGACGCTGCAACGTCACGGATCGCTAGCGATATCGTCTAGTGTGACGGTACCTTTACTGCACTATCTGCAACATGATCCCCAGATAGTAATGATTAGGAATAATGCTGACTAATGGGTTGCCACTTTACTGTATTAGATCCTTGTTATAAAACCAAATTTTGCCAGATGATTCCCACCCTAGAAAAGGACCTGCAAATGCTGCAGAATTGAAACACGCTTTTATACAACCTTAAGAGAGCTTTTCCCTAAGACAGCAGTGAAGCGCACAGTTTGCATGAAGATGCGTCAGCGAAACGCGCATCATAGTGGCGTGGCGCGGGTTCTGCGCCATCTATCATGGGTAAGCGCTTGTAGACAGCTATGGGCTTTGGGGGTTTGTTTGAGGATTGAAGAATCCTTATGTGCACTTTAGCGGTTATATTAGGTTATAGGATATTTTTCCCCCACTTACTCCAACATATATTTAAGTTGTGATATTATATCGATACTGATGATCTAACTGTTTAGGACGCTGCTGCCACATGTCTACCTGATTCTAAAGCTTGATGTTATTTATGTATTTATTGGTATTATTGATTGATGCAACCTTGAATCATACTTAATAAATTTATATATTTTTACTGAAATACGTGCTGTTTGACATTACTCCATTTTTTCCTGTATTATTGCTCTAACCAGGAGTGTGTTATGTAAATGTGCTATAGACCTCACCACAGGGTGTTTGGTCTATGTAGCTATTTGTTACTGATGGTTCCAGTGTTGGTCTGTATTTGTCTGCTATATTGGGTATAGTGAAACACCTGTCGGCCCCTATTCTAATATTTCTACTGTGCTGAAATTGATGCCACTTTGGTTGTCTGTCAATAAATCTTGGAAATGTGAACATGCATGGTTGAGTATCCATCTGCTGGATTGAGAGTAGAGAATGACCTGTTGGTCCCAATTAGACTATTTCTACTGTGGAGAAATTGATGCCACTTCTGTGGTGTAAGGCCCTGCGAATAATTTTGGGAAATGTGAACACTCCTGGTTAGTTCTCCTTCCTGCGTATTGCCTGTGGCAGTAGGCCTCCGAGACCGTCAGGCCTCCACTTCCTTGTGCTCAACTACCTGTGTTACTATCCTTACATTTTTGTGACAATGGTAGTCTACGGAACTGATATTGGTGCCACCTGAGTGTGGGGCAGCATCATAGCAATGGAACGTAATCCAAATCGAACATTGAAATATTCGCTCATCTCTAGTCAATACGTGCTGCTGTTGGGTTTGTACCTCAACGGAACATGGGGGTCCGTCTCTACGGACTGATATCAGGATTCATTTACTAAACATTTCCTCCGAGGCCAAAGGATTAGATCGTATTTTACACCAGGAGGAATTAAAATTTTACATTTACAAGAAAATATGCAGGTAATTCTCCTCTGTCAGCAGTGGATATTAAAGATGATTACGCGGCCCTCGGCCGTCCGTGGAGACCACAATAGATGCTCTGTCTAATTCTGCGCTGATGGTGGGCACACGATAAATCCTGATAAAAGCCACGGCTCCTGACTGATGTTATTGTTACATGGTCATATATGAATAATATTCTGCAATGTCCCGAATGCCTGAAATAAGCCGTAATTACTCCCGGCGAGAAGGATCCTGTGTTTCTCTAGTTAACTGGAATGCCAGGTGAGAAATAAGACAGAAGATTCATTATCAATGGAAAACCGACAATTGTAATTAAAAAAAAAGAAAAAGAAAAGTAAAATGTCACAATATCTCCGAATGTTGAATCCTATGGATATGTGTTCTATCTGATGCATTTCTTCATCATTTTCTGACTTTTTATTCCACTTTTTCTATAATATTTTTTATTGTTTCGGGCCATTCTCAATTTTTTTTACATCAAAATGTGCAATTGGTTACAAACTTTTCATCTTGTGTAAAGTTGAGCAAAAACACTTGCAGGATCCTGATCCAGAAGCCACGTTAATATTGCACGTCTGCCTGACCAAAGCCCTGGAAACCCCCTGCTACATGTGGCATCCCAACACTTCTGACTCTGTGATGTCATTATGCGGTGCTGTGATGCGTGGATGACATCGACAGAAATCTATATGTCAGAGAGGGTGGCGGGTAGCTACAGGTCGTAGGAGGTTTACAGGGCTTTGGTTCAGAAGTCATACACTGCGGATGAGGCCACTGAACCAGGGGCTTGTAAATCTTTTTGCTCAACTCTAATCCATAACATTAGCCCCTCTGTACCCCCTCTACACTCCATAATGGAGATCTGCTCTGCACAAGGGTCTCTAATGCTACGGGATCCATCAGGTCCATATCTACATGGACGAGTGAACAATTGAATGACCAGAAAGCCATGTTACATTTCCCTGTACTGGCCACCATCTTGTCCGTGCCCGGCACTGCAGCTTGTCCATGTCCGGCATTGCAGCTTGTCCTTACCAGGCACTGCAGCTTATCCTTACCCGGCACTGCAGCATGTCCATACCCGGCACTGCAGCATGTCCATACCCAGCGCTGCAGCTTGTCCGTACCCGGCACTGTAGCTTGTCCGTACCCAGCGCTGCAGATTGTCTGTACCCAGCACTGCAGCTTGTCCACACCCAACACTGCAGCTTGTCCGTACCCAACACTGAAGCTTATCAGTACCCCGCACTGCAGCTTGTCCGTACCCGGCCCTGCAGCTTGTCCATACCCGGCCCTGCAATTTGTCTGTGTCCGGCACTGCAGCTTGTCCATACCAGGCACTGCAATTTGTCCATACCCGGCACTGTAGCTTGTCCGTACCCAGCACTGCAGCTTGTCCGTACCCAGCGCTGCAGATTGTCCACACCCAACACTGCAGCTTGTCCGTACCCGACACTGAAGCTTATCAGTACCCCGCACTGCAGCTTGTCCGTACCCGGCCCTGCAGCTTGTCCATACCCGGCCCTGCGATTTGTCTGTGTCCGGCACTGCAGCTTGTCCATACCAGGCACTGCAATTTGTCCATACCCGGCACTGTAATTTGTCTGTGCCCAGCACTGCAGCTTGTCCATACCCCGCACTGCAGCTTCTCCCATTCTTGGTTATGTTATATTTTGAGTAACTGAATGGGCCTCAGGGTATAATGAGTCACCATACGGCCACATAATAAAAAATCTTGCCTTAATTCACTATGATCATTGACACAGACAGAAAAGGCCCCTGCGCCAGAGCAATATATCGGCCCTTTCTCGTATTTTAGCTCTTCACAGTGAACAATTCACCTGCTTTGGAGCTGGATGTGGCCTCTGACCTCTTGGGACCCTGTTCGCCTGCACAGATTGCACCATTGGTATGTCCGCCCCTGTCCTCATCAATTCATCTTCTGTCTTCTCTCCGTGTCCTTCCACTCTCTATTTCTATTATCCTGGCTGCCTTTGTGGCAACACCCTACACAAAATTATTGTTATAAAATGTAACTTAAATGCATTATGGATCTTCTTGAGGTACTTTGACATTTCTTTTTAAATTTGTATAAATGTGAACAATTTTGTAACATTTTGCAAAAATAATTTTGCTTAATTTTCTATTTTATTTCTGTTAATCCAGAGAATTCTATTAATTCCAAGTCTCCAAGATTGGTTGAGTCTAATGAAGAAGGATCCTTGCTCGGCCTCACCTACGACTCCTGCATTTGCCAAAAGTAGATACAGCCGGAGGAGCGACGAGCCCTTATCATATATGCAATCTGGAGAAATGTTTCTTATGAACAGCAGGACTGCACTGCACAATGACCTCCTCACCGTCGCCTCCGCATCTCACATTGTTTTGAATCTTTGTAATATATTATTTTCATTTGTTTGCATACAGTATTAATCATGGACTCTCCGTATGACACGACCGGTGTTCCAGGGCCGTGCCGATTCGACACTTCTAAAATATTTTTACTCATTTCACAACTACAAAATTTCAAATTATTGTTATTTTTGTTTCCTTGGTTGAGCTCCATAATCCAGGCAGATTTACATGGCTGTTTATGCAGATCCACAGTTCACAAATTACAATATTAAAACCAGCAAGGAGCCAACGGCCCACGCAGAACAGCCAAACACATCATTTCAGATACATGTAGTCTGAATTTTCACCAACTTTGTTGTCAGTGTCTCCGCAGGAGGCGATTTAAAAAGCTGGAAGAAAGTCATTGTCTGCAGGGGGAAATTCAGAGGATAAATCCGGGACATAGAGATACAATCAACATGCAACAAGTAATGCAAAAATCTGCCCAAAATATCCCATTTATGGAACCCCATGAAGTTTGGGGGCGAGAATTAGAAGACAAACTTCTTTTAGTCTTTCTGGAGCCGCCTGGACTACCAAAACTACTCAATGAATTATGGAACGAGGGAAGTGACCACTGTCCAGAGCCATAATCTGCTCTAGTTGTCAGTGTGGTCTAGATCGCCCAATGCCAAATTTGTAGCAGAACGCCCCACTGAGGTGGTTCTGTGGCAAAGCAGCCGTGTGCAATGTCTGTGCCCCCCACAGCTATATCCCCGGTTAAGCTTGGGTCAGAGGAGCAGATACCGTTGGGCTCAATATTACATTTTCACACCTCGGGCAAAATCTTGTGATTTTTCCTTCTCGGGTTTATCATCGCCTTTGCCCTAAAAATTGCAACTAATGCCAAAATGCAAATGATGGCTCGTTCAAACATCTGTGCACATCAGATAGAGATCGGACCGCACAGCTCTCCCGACCCGAGCGTCACAGCCACATAAAAAGTTGCAATTAATGAATCAGGTGGAAACATCTGGAATCGGTAAAATTTGCCCACAAAACGTAAAAAAATACAGGCGAGTACTTGACTTAAAGGCGTAACTAGAATAATGAATTGGATGCGCACAAAAAAGGATCAAAACACACAAAACTAGACAAAACAACAGACGCAGAGGTGATGATGAACAAAATTACTTTTTGAGAAAATGACACATTATCACCTGAGCAATGACTGGCTGCAGCCGTCACACCATCCTCGGTAGAAAAGAAAGCAAAAGACCCCACAGCTGTATGGAAGAGCAGCACGAGGAGCACTGGTGAGGATGGTGTTTTCTAGATCTAGATTTTTTTGTTTTCTAGATCATTCTGAGCCCGTTTGTTTCTGTATTTTAGGATGACACATCTACATATGAATTTGAATATACTGCTTACACAAATAAAAGTCCCAGGGGAACACTTATTTTATCTGTGGATATATCCATAAATTTTGCCCTATTTGCTCATAATGTTGCTATTTTCTCAGATGTCACATAACAATGTGGGTTTGGTAAATACAAACGGACCATAAAGTATAAGAGACTTTGGCTTCCATTACAGCATCATGCTGTGGATCTGACTACTGTTGCACAGACTGGATGAGGAGCGTACAATGTATAAAGCTGCGTTAACATGGCCCATCCTGCGCCTGCGGGCTTTCTTTTTATTAATGGAAGCGCGTCATCATTACAGGACCTTCTGCTTACAGAAGCAGCAACTTACATATAATCTGAAGGAGAATTACAACTACTGATAACTCCTCTATATACAGCAGATAACGCAGGATCCACCATTCACAATAGGTGATGTCACAGCTCACCTCCTCCCCCTCCTGTACAATGACTGATACACCTCTATATACAGTAGATAACGCAGGATCCATCATTCACAATAGGTGATGTCACAGCTCACCTCCTCCCCCTCCTGTACAATGACTGATGCACCTCTATATACAGTAGATAACGCAGCATCCACCATTCACAATAGGGGATGTCATAGCTCACCTCCTCCTCCTGTACAATGACTGATAACACCTCTATCTACAGTAGATAGTGCAGAATCGTCCACTCACAATAGGTGATGCCACAGCTCAACTAGGTCATTGGACGTTGATTATACACAGGCGCAACGTACTTTTACTCAGGTCCCATACATTTCCGGGGCGTTTGTGATATACTTCTGGCAATGCCGGAACTGGCAGTGCGCATGCGCAGTCTTATTTACCCGGCACAGTCCAATCCCTGTGGCGTCTTTAAATTGTGCGGCGCGGATGTATACAGGTACCATAGGCGATTTTCCGCCCACACACGCGCCGCACAATGACGCCTATGGAGAGTGCACTACTTTATGTGCGGGACTTAGGCGCGAATGCGCCGATTATGCCAACACTCAACTTCCTATAAATAGTGCAGCAGCAGCAATACACCTATGTCACTCCCCCTTTGAAAAAGCGATAAAGCGAAACGCGCGTCAGGGGTGGTGGGAAGGCCACACACGTATCCTGATCCACCATGGGTAAGCTCATATTGCTTTTAAGATATATGTAATGTTGGGACATTACGGCGTACTATATGTTATGGGACGCTAGTCCTTCAGAGGTGTCTCCTTATTATAGGAGCATGTGTCACCTGTTGGATTTTTGATTCTTACTCAGATTATATTATGGATGTGTGCCCTACCTCTTAGTGTACTGGCTGGTTCTCCTCCTCTCCACATGTTGGAATTTTTTATGTATTTTTTCTAGTATGTATAATGATTGTTTTTGTATGATATTTTTTGTATTTGTATACTAATAAAATTGTTATATACTCTTTTACAAATTTTAGTGTCTATGCTCCCATTTTTGCTAGTGCATTTTACACCTCTATATACAGTAGATAACACAGGATCCATCATTCACAATAGGGGATATCACAGCTTGCAGGACAATGATCCAAAACACACCAGCAAGTCCAACTCTGAGTGGCTTATGAAAAACAAAAGTAAGACTTCGGAGTGGCCTAGTCAAAGTCCTGACTTTAATCCGATTGAGATGCTGTGGCGTGACTTTGAAAAGGCGGTTCATGCTCAGAAATCCTCCAGTGTGGCTGAATTACAACAATTCTGCAAAGATAAGTGGCCAAAATTCATCAAGAGCATTGTAAAAGACTCATTGCCAGTTATCACAGACGCTTGATTGCAGTTGTTGCTGCTATGAGTAGCCCAACCAGTTATTAGGTATAGAGGGCAATCACTTTATCACACAGAGCCCTGTAGGTTTGGATTTCTTTTTCCCTTAATAATAAAGACCTTAATTTATGAACTGCATTTTGTGTTACTTGTGTTATCTTTGTCTAATATTTACATTTGTTTGGTGATCATTTAACATTTAACATTTAAATTCGACAAACATGCAAAAGAATATCTACAGCAGGCAACACAGGATCATTAACAATAGGTGATGTCACAGCTCACCTCCTCCTCCTGTACAATGACTGATCACACCTCTATATACAGTACATAACGCAGGATCCGCCATTCACAATATGTGAGGTCACAGCTCACCTCCTCTTCCTCCTGTACAATGAGTGATGACATCTCTATATACAGGAGATTACATAGGATCCGCCATTCACAGTAGGTGATGTCATAGCTCACCTCCTCCTCCTCCTGTAAAATGACTGATAATAACTCTATATACAGTAGATAACACATGATCCACCAGTCACAAGAGGTGATGTCACAGCTCATCTCCGCCTCCTGTACAATGACTGATAACACCTCTATATACAGTACATAACACAGGATTGCCATTCACAATATGTGATGTCACAGCTCACCTCCTCCTCCTGTACAATGACTGATAACACCTCTATATACAGTAGATAACAAAGTATCCACCATTCACAATAGGTGATGTCACAGCTCACCTCCTCCTCCTGTACAATGACTGATAACACCTCTATATACAGTACATAACACAGGATCCACCATTCGCAATATGTGATGTCACAGCTCACCTCCTCCTCCTGTACTATGACTGATAACACCTCTATATACAGTAGATAACACAGGATCCATCATTCACAATAGGTGATGCCACAGCTCACCTTCTCCTCCTGTACAATGACTGATAACACCTCTACATATAGCAGATAACACAGGATCCACCATTCACAATATGTGATGTCACAGCTCACCTCCTCCTCCTGTACAATGACTGATAACACCTCGGTATACAATAGACAACACAGAATCCACCATTCACAATAGATGATGTCATAGCTCACCTCCTCCTCCTGTACAGTGACTGATAACACCTCTATACACAGCTCATCGCACATGATCCACCATTCTCAATACGTGATATCACAGCTCACCTCCTCTTCCAGTACAATGACTGATAACACCTCTATATACAGGAGATAACACAGAATCCACTACTCATAATAGGTGGTGTCACAGCTCACCTCCTCCTCCTGTACAATGGCTGACAACACCTGTATATAAGTAGATAACACAGGATCCACCATTCACAAAAGGTGATGTCACAGCTCACCTCCTCCTCCTGTACAATGATTGATAACACCTCTATATACAGTAGATAACGCAGGATCCACCATTCACAATAGGGGATGTCATAGCTCACCTCCTCCTCCTATACAATGACTGATAACACCTCTATCTACAGTAGATAGCGCAGACTCGTCCACTCACAATAGGTGATGCCACAGCTCAACTCCTCCTCCTGTACAATGACTGATAACACCTCTATATACAGGAGATAACACAGAATCCACCACTCACAATAGGTGGTCACAGCCTACCTCCTCCTCCTGTACAATGGATGACACCTGCATATACAGTAGATAACACAGAATCCACCATTCACAATAAGTGATATCACAGCTCACCTCCTCCTCCCCTGTACAAAGACTGATAACACCTGTATATACAGTAGATAACCCAGAATCATCCACTCACAATAGGTGATGCCACAGCTCAACCTGATATCATCTCTATATACTGTGTAGCTCATAGCACAGGATCCACCAATCACAATGGGTGATGTTACAGCTCACCTTCTTCTCCTCCTCCTGTATAATGACTGATAACACCTCTATATACAGTAGACAACACAGGATCCACTATTCACAATATATGATGTCACAGCTCACCTCCTCCTTCCCTGTACAATGACTGATAACTTTATATACAGCCGACAACTAGTGTTGAGCATTCCGATACCGCAAGTATCGGGTATCGGTTGATATTTGCGATATCGGAATTCCGATACCGAGTTCCGATATTTTCAGTATATCGGATACCGGCATCGGAAGTTCCCATAATTCAAAGAGCCCGAATTAAGCCAATGAGGAATGATTAGAAGTGTAGGCACATCCTGTTCTGCATGGTAGGCATGTAACTACTGGCATGGCTGTGATTGGCTGCTGAAATGATGTCTTGATGCACTATAAAAGTGGCCGCCGCCATTTTGGGTTCACTCTGCTGTGAATTCAGTTAGGAACAGGACGCTGTGTTCTGACTGAGGGCCAGTTTAGAGATAGCAATTTGCTTCATTGTGCTTTACAAAGGCTAACTTAGCAACTGCTGTGTGAGAACCTTGTTTTTGCCTTGCAGTGCTGTTCACAGGTGTCTGCAAGGTGTCTGTGTGAGTGCAGCTCACTCTGTAGTCTGGTCTACAGCCACCGCTGGTTGTAGTCAGCTCAGGGTGCATCACTGCCTCATACCGTTCCATTGTCCGTTTCTCAATTAGTGCAGCCAGCTGCACATTTTTTCAAATTTATCCTATTAGTGGCTTGCCATCCGTATCCTGCTACATTGTGGAAAAACACTATGTAGGATTACATAGAGGAGCTATTTTTGGCCTTGCAGCGCCGTTCACGGCTTTCTGCACGGTCTGTGTGTGAGTGCAGCTCACACTGTAGTCTGTTCTGCCGCCACAGCCGGTTGTAGTCAGCTCAGGGTGCGTCACTGCCTCATACCATTCCATTGTCCGTTTCTCAATTAGTGCTGCTTGCTGCACCTTTTTTCAAATTTAACCTTTTAGTGGGTTTCCATCTGTATCCTGCTAGACTGTAGAAAAACACTATATAGGAGTACATAGAGGAGCTTTTTCGGCCTTGCAGCGCTGTTCACGGCTGTCTGCACGGTCTGTGTGTGAGTGCAGCTCACTCTGTAGTCTGTTCTGTGAAAAAAAAAGTTAACAAAGTTCACCAAACACTCCACTTTACAGTTGTGTAGGCCACATTAGCTCATATTAAATCTAGTCCACACTTTAGAAAATTTGTGTTTCTTATTAGGGTTGAGAGACTTTTACTTTTATAGGATCGGGTCGGGTTTCACGAAACCCGACTTTTTCAAAAGTCGGGTCGAGTGAAATCGGCCGATCCTATAAAAAAGTCATGGTCGGCAGTACATTGGGTTTCCAATGGTTTCCAGGGTCTGAAGGAGAGGAAACTCTCCTTCAGGCCCTGGGATCCATATTTAAGTGTAAAATAAAGAATTAAAATAAAAAATATTGCTATACTCGCCCTCTGACACACCCTGGTACTAACCGGCAGCGAAGGAATCAGCATGTGAAGGGCCTTAGATGACGTCGCGGCTTGTGATTGGTCGCGCGACCGCCCATGTGACCGCTCGCGCGACCAATCACAAGCCGCGACATCACCGAAGGTCCTTCAAGCGCTGATTCTTAGGAAGGAAGGCTGCCGGAAAGAAGCAGGGCGCGTCCGAGGGTGAGTATATACCTAATAGGAATATACTCAAGCTCGGACGCGCCCTGCTTCTTTCCGGCAGCCTTCCTTCCTAAGAATCAGCGCTTGAAGGACCTTCGGTGACGTCGCGGCTTGTGATTGGTCGCGCGAGTGGTCACATGGGCGGTCGCGCGACCAATCACAAGCCACGACGTCATCTAAGGCCCTTCACGCGCTGATTCTAAGGAAGGAAGGCTACCGGTTAGTACCAGGGTGCGTCAGAGGGTGAGTATAGCAATATTTTTTATTTTAATTCTTTATTTTACACTTAAATATGGATTCCGATACCGATTTCCGATATTGCAAACATATCAGAACTCGGTATCGGAATTCCGATACCAGATTCAGAAGATCGCCGACCTCATGGCCGACCCCACACAGGGGTCGGGTCGGGTTTCATGAAACCCGACTTTGCCAAAAGTCGGCGACTTCTGAAAATGGCCGACCCGTTTCGCTCAACCCTATTTCTTATACCTGTTAGGAGCTGTTCGGGAATAAGCACACTAAGCCCTTAGTACTTTTCTGCCTATCTTTATTAATCTACCAAGATGAAGAAGGCAAGGAGTAAGGCATGTGGTCGTGGGCATGGAGCAGGGAGAGGACGTGGGGATTCTGTGCCTGCTGCGGGCACCGGTGACTCATCATCACCCAGTTTCAGCAGGGAACAGTCCTTCATGCGCAGCTTTGTAGGTGATCGCCCTACCCCGCTGCTGCGGGAAGAAAAATTGAAGCCGTTGTCGGATGGATGGCAGCTAACGCATCAACTTCAATTAGTGCCACATCCTCTCAGGCACAGAGCACTGCAGAGCACCCATCTGTCTCTTCACCACCTGCCAAATTGCCCAGGCAGTCAGAGAGCCCAGGACAGGAGCCATCTCTACTTCTGTTCTCTGAATCTCTTGGCTTGGAAAGAGGGGGCCAGCCAAGCAGCATTCGAGAAATGGAAGAAGAGGCAGTATGCAGTGATGCCCAACAGCTTTGTCTCTCTGAATCTGAAGAGGCGGGTGGGCCAGTGCCTCTGGTCAGCACACCTCAGTACGCATCTGATGATGCCACTTTCTGGTGCGTACTGTGCTGCCGAGACTACCCAGGAAAAGCAGTTGGTGGAAGAGGGTAGTGTAGATGATGAGGTCCTTGACCCATCATGGCGTGAGGTACAGGATGGTGGTGGGAGCAGCTCTGAGGAAGAGATTCCCCGAATGGCCCAAAGAGGGAGAGGGAGGGGGAAGACTGCATTGCCTGTAGCCTCCACTTCGGCACCCATTAGGAGCATGCCTCTTCCAAAAGCCAAAACGGGCGCTCCCAAGACTTGCAGTGCCTGGTCCTTTTTTGACACAGTTGCAGATGACATTTGCTTTGTCAAATGCAAGCTGTGTCATCAGAAAGTCAAAAGAGGGAAAAGTGTCAGCAACCTCAATACCTCAAATATGTGGAAACATGTGCGGACCAAGGACGTGGTGGAGTTACAAAAACACACTGAAGACCTGGGCCAACCAACAGCGGCACCTACCACCTCTTCAGCTCGTGTTGTAGCCTCTTCCTCCAGCTCACACACAGCGGGTTCGGCTTCCTCACAGGATCACCATGGAAGAACCTCTGGAACTGTTGCCCAGAGACCCAGTGTAATTCCACCCACAGCACCATGTTCCCAGTCATCCTCACACTCCCAGCCCAGTCTACAGCCATCAGTAGCACAGGCATGGGAGAAAAGGCGGACATTCTCGGCAAACCACCCCCGAGCACAGGCTCTGAATGCTGCCATTGCAAAACTACTGTCCCTTGAAATGCTGTCATTCAGGCTGGTGGAGACTGACACCTTCCGTAACTTGATGGCATTGGCAGCCCCACAATACGTGCCCAGCCGCTTTTATTTCTGCAGGCAAGCCATCCCTGCCCTGCAAAAGCATGTGGAGGGAAATATTAAACATGCGCTACTAAACGCTGTCAGTAGCAAGGTCCACCTCACCACCGGTGCGTGGACCAGCCACCATGGACAGGGGCGATACCTTTCCCTCACTGCCCATTGGGTAAATGTTGTGGAGCCGGATACAGATCTTCAGAGTGGCGCTGCACGTGTTCTGCCAACTCCAAGAATTGCAGGCATCCAGTCTGTACACATTGCCTCCTCCTCATACTCCAGTTCCTCTGAATCATTGCTGCAGGAGCCGTCACGGTCTACCTCCACCTTGATCCATGAATGCTTACCTGTTACGACCGATCTGAGCACAGCCATGGCCAAACGTCAACAGGCCGTACTGAAATTAATTTATTTTGGGGAATCGAAGCCACACAGAGCAGGAGCTCTGGAATGCCATCAAGTAGGAGAGCGACGTGTGGTTTTTGCCAGCGAATCTCCAGCCAGGCATGGTAGTGTGCGACAATGGCCGAAATCTGGTGGCAGCTCTGGCCCTAGGCAACCTCACTCACATCCCCTGTCTGGCACATGTGCTCAACTTGGTCGTGCAGAGTTTTTTGAGGGACTATCCGGATCTTGATGCACTGCTGCACAAGGTCCGCCTAGAGTGTGCTCACTTGCAGTGTTCCAGCATGGCAAGATCATGCCTTGCAGCTCTGCAGCGCCAATTCCGCCTTCCAGAACATCGGATCATATGTGACCTACCCACCAGGTGGAATTCAACATTACATATGTTGGAGCGGTTGTGTGAGCAGCAGCCAGCAGGAAAGGAGTACCAGCTGCATCAGGCGCAAAGAAGTCGCACTGCGCGCCGTTCAGACTTCACAACCACTGAGTGGGCCACTATGAAGGACATCTGCCAGGTTTTACATGCCTTCGATGATTCCACGCAGATGGCGAGAACAGATGATGCACTAGTCAGCATGATTGTCCTCCTTGTCTGCCTGCTTGAAAGAACACTGCAAGCACTAAGGGATGAGGTTACGGAAGAGGTGGAGGATGAGGAGTCACAAATGCCATCTGCTTCTGGACAGTCTGCGCGACGTGGTTCGTCACAAAGGCCTAGGCAGGGGACACTTTGTGAGGAGGATGAGGAGGATTCAATGGAGGAGGAAGACATCTTTACAGAGGAGGGAGTTACACAATGCTCCAGTAGTCAGTATGTAGAGCGAGGGTGGGGTAATGCAGAGCAGGGGACAGCGTTTCTTGGCCAGTTGGCAGTCTGCAGTACATGGTTGATTTCATGCTGCAGTGCCTGAGAAACGACCGCCGCATCGCCCACATTCTCAACACGGCTGATTATTGGGTGTACACCCTCCTAGATCCGTGCTACTGGGACAACTTACAAACCCTCATAACACAGCTGAACCAGGAGCGTAAAATGCGGGAGTACCAAGACACACTGGTGCATTCCATCAACTTCTCCAGTCCAACTGAGAGCAGTGCTGCTAGTGCTTTACAAAGCAGCTCAGTGCATTGAGGCAGTGGAGGAAGCTCAGCACAAACAGGGAGCAGAAGCAGTGTCTCAGCACAAGGCAAGACCAGTATGGCCCAACTGTGGCAAACTTACTTTTGTATGCCCGCCACAAATGTCTACACCATCACCATCGGCTCCAGTCAGCAGGAGGCAACGTTTCCGTCAGATGGTGACAGACTACATGTCTTGCCCTCTCAGTGTACTCCCAGACGGCTCTTCCCCCTTCAAGTTTTGGGTCTCTAAGCTGGATATATGGCCAGAGCTTAGCCAGTATGCATTGGAGGTGCTGGCTTGCCCTGCTGCTAGTGTATTATCGGAACGCGTCTTTAGTGGCGCAGGTGGTGTACTAACAGACCATCACATGCGACTATCCTCCGATAACGTTGACCGGCTTACTTTTCTGAAAATGAACAAGGCCTGGATCTCACAGGAATTTGCCACTCCTCTTCCAGATTAAATAGTTGGTTGGCAACAGTATCCAGGTCTCCTGTTGTGTTCATGTTTCTACCACCTGAACTGTAATCCCTGGGCTCCAACACCGCCAGTTGCTGCTCAGAAGTGCCGTCTGCACAGTCAACACATGACCCAGTTATTAGTGCTGCACAAGTTGGCTCTTTGGCTATGTGCACACGTTCAGGTTTTTTCGCGTTTTTTTCCGCGTTTTCTCACAGTTAAAACGCTATAAAAACTCATTAAAAACACATACATTATGCTTCCTATCATTTAGAATGCATTCTGCATGTTTTGTGCAGATGATGCGTTTTTTCCACGAAAAAAACGCATCGCGGTAAAAAAGGCAGCATGTTCATTAATTTTGCGGATTTTCTGCGTTTTTCCCGCTATTCTATACATTTGGGAAAAAATGCACAAAAAATGCACCAAAAACGCTGCAAAAACGCATGAAAAAAATGCAAAAAAAACGCATGCGGATTTCTGGCAGAAATGTCCGTTTTTTGTCAGGAAAATTTCTGCAAGAAATCCTGACGTGTGCACATACCCTTTCAGTTACAAACGCCTGGGGGGTGAAAGGTTCCCTTTCAACTTGCTCCAATTAGGCCTCCGCCTACACTCTGCTTCTCCTGCATTCCCTGGGTTCCAACACCGCCAGTTGCTGCCCGGAAGTGCCGTTTGCACAGTAAACACTTGCTGCCGTGTTATTGGGTTTCAGCAACGTCAGCTGATCCCCAGTTGTGTGTCCGGCAATGTGGCCTGCTACCTCCACGCTGACACTACAACAGATATTAAACTGCCTCGAGTGCAGGCCTCGGCCTACACTCTGCTCCTCCTGCTGTCCCTGGGCTCCAACGCCACCAATTGCTGCTCGGGAGTGCTGTCCGCACAGTCAACAGTTGCTCCTCTGTTAGTGGGGTTCAGTAATGCCAGCTGCTCCCCTGCTGTGTGTGCAGCAATAACTCAAGTCTACTCCTCCTGCTGTCCCTGGGCTCCAACACCGCCAGTTGCTGCTCGGAAGTGCTGTCCGCACAGTCAGCAGTTGTTCCTCTGTTATTGGAGTTCAGTAACGCCAGCTGCTCCCCTGCTGTGTGTGCGGCAATAACTCAAGTCTGCTCCTCCTGCTGTCCCTGGGCTCCAACACCGCCAGTTGCTGCTCGGAAGTGATGTCCGCACATTCAACAGTTGCTCCTCTGTTATTGGGGTTCAGTAACGCCAGCTGCTCCCCTGCTGTGTGTGCAGCAATAACTCAAGTCTGCTCCTCCTGCTGTCCCTGGGCTCCAACACCACCAGTTGCTGCTCGGAAGTGCTGTCCGCACAGTCAGCAGTTGCTCCTCTGTTATTGGGGTTCAGTAACGCCAGCTGCTCCCCCGCTGTGTGTGTGGCAATAACTCAAGTCTGCTCCTCCTGCTGTCCCTGGGCTCCAACACCACCAGTTGCTGCTCGGAAGTGCTGTCTGCACAGTCAACAGTTGCTCCTCTGTTATTGGGGTTCAGTAACGCCAGCTGCTCCCCTGCTGTCTGTGCGGCAATAACTCAAGTCTGCTCCTCCTGCTGTCTCTAGGCTCCAACACCGCCAGTTGCTGCTCGGAAGTGCTGTCTGCACAGTCAACAGTTGCTCCTCTGTTATTGGGGTTCAGTAACACCAGCTGCTCCCCTGTTGTGTGTGCCGCAATAACTCAAGTCGGCTCCTCCTGCTGTCCCTGGGCTCCAACACCACCAGTTGCTGCTCGGAAATGATGTCCGCACAGTCAACAGTTGCTCCTCTGTTATTGGGGTTCAGTAACGCCAGCTGCTCCCCTGCTGTGTGTGCGGCAATAACTCAAATCTACTCCTCCTGCTGTCCCTGGGCTCCAACATCGCCAGTTGCTGCTTGGAAGTGCTGTCCGCACAGTCAACAGTTGCTCCTCTGTTATTGGGGTTCAGTAACGCCAGCTGCTCCCCTGCTGTGTGTGCGGCAATTTTGCCTGATCCTTCCACATTCACACTACTACAGATTTGAAACGTGCTCAAATTAGGCCTCGGCCTACACTGTGTTTCTCATGTAATCCCTGGGCTCCAACGCCGCCAGTTGATGCCCAGAAGTGCCGTTTGCACAGTCAACACTTGTTGCCGTGTTATTGGGGTTCAGTAACGTCAGCTGCTCAATTGCTGTGTATCCGACAATGTGTCTTGCAACCTCCACGCTGACACAACATCAGAAATTAAAGGTAACCTGTCCCCCCAGGCGTTTGTAACTAAAAGAGCCACTTTGTGCAGCACTAATGCAGCATTTTGACAAGGTGGCACTTTTAGTTATTCTCCTTGCACACGCTGAAGTTAACACTTATAAAATGTGTCCCCTCATACCTTCAAACCGTCCCGGAGGTGGGACTTTCCTTCTTAAAGAGACGCAGCACAGCCATCATTCATACCCCCTTGGCGCCGGGCGTTGCCTCCTGAGTGTTGTTTGTTTGTGTACCGGAGCCTGCACTGTTATGTTATCCCTTGGCCATACGCAGTTAGCGCTGCCTGTCTTCTGACATCATTTGTTGTCACGCTGGCTGCGCATGTGCATGAGATCACGCCCCGCAGTGTCTTATTTATTCACACTGCGGGGCTGGGATTCCTGGGCATGCACAGTGCATATCTTCGCCTCTTACTCATCTCTTTCCGCCTTCTTCAGATTGTGCGGCGTCACGGCTGTGGCATGTGATTAGGGATCAGCTGACGCCGCACAGTCTGAAGAAAGCGGAAGGAGATGAGTGAGAGGCAAAGATATGCACTGCGCATGCCCAGAAATCCCAGTCCCGCAGTGTCTTCTGATTTCTTCACACTGCAGGGCTGGGATTCCTGGGCATGTGCAGTGCATCTCTTCGCCTCTCACTCATCTCCTTCCACCTTCTTCAGACTGTGTGGTGTCACGGCCGTGGCATGTGATTAGGGATCAGCTGACGCCGCACAGTCTGAAGAAGGTGGAAGGAGATGAGTGAGAGGTGAAGATATGCTCTGCGCATGCCCATGAATCCCGGCCCCGCAGTGTGAATGAATCAGAAAATACTGTGGGGCGTGATCTCGGGCAGCTGGTTCCGTAGTGCCAATAGGACAAGCTCCCCCTGTAAGACTGTGGATTTTCGGTAATTACGGCCGGCTCGTGGCCTAGCAACTTTTGTTTTTCCTGTGGACCTTCTGCTGTCTATCTGAGTTCCAGCACCATTAGCTGGTTCTTAGGAAGACAATCTTGAATAGGTCTCCCTGGTTCCTGTACCGTCAGGTGGTTCTTGGCAGAGCCTTTGGCTTAGATACCTCCTTCTGGGTATCCGAGTTCCACCAATGTCTGGTGGTTCTTGGTAGTGCTTTCTGGCACGGGTACCTCCTGCTTAGTAACCGGGTTCCAGTAACATCAGCTGGTCCTCGGTTGTTCCATTGGCTCTTGTACCTTCTGCTACCCATCCGGGTTCCAGTTCCGTCATCTGGTTCTCGGCAGTGCCGTTAGCTCTTGTACCTTCTGTTCCCCATCCTGGTTCCAGTACCGTCAGCTGGTTGCGGGCAGAGCCTTTGGCTTAGGTGCCTCCTTCTGGGTATCCGAGTTCCACCAATGTCAGGTGGTCCTTGGTAGTGCTTTCTGGCACGGGTACCTCCTGCTTAGTAACCGGGTTCCAGTAACGTCAGCTGGTCCTCGGTAGTTCCATTGGCTCTTGTACCTTCGGCTACCCATCCGGGTTCCAGTACCGTCAGCTGGTTCTCGGCAGTGTCTTTGGCTCTTATACCTTATGCTCCCCATCCTGGTTCCAGTACCGTCAGCTGGTTCCGGGCAGAGCCTTTGGCTTAGGTGCCTCCTACTGGGTATCCGAGTTCCACCAACGTCATGTGGTCCTTGGTAGTGCTTTTTGGCACAGGTACCTCCTGCTTAGTAACCGGGTTCCAGTACCGTCAGCTGGTCCTCGGTAGTTCTATTGGCTCTTGGACCTTCGGGTAGCCATCCGGGTTCCAGTACCGTCAGCTGGTTCTCGGCATTTCCTCAGCCTTCTTGTACCTTCTGCTACATTTCCAAGTTCAAGACCCTAAAGACGACGACCCTGAAGAGCACCCCTAAGACGACGATGACCCCAGAGATGACGACCCCTGAGACGACGACCCTGGAGAAGACGACCCTGAAGACCACCCTGAGGACGACGACGACCCCGGAGTCGACGACCCTGGAGACGACGACCCTGAAGACCGAGAAGCAGAAGAACAAGAAGCTGCAGAACAAAGAGCAGAAGGACATTAAGCATAAGACTAAAAATCAGAGCAAAAGATATTATCTAAGTTATAAGCAGAAGAAGACTATGCAGTGTATGGGGGTGAGTCCGTTCCTCCTCGTGGTGCCCCAGGAAAAAGCCTGCTGCTGCAGGCCAAACTGAACGCGGACAAATCCTGTTGTAACTCTTTTGTGACAGGCAGAACGGAAGGTGTAATCTTCAAACTTTTATAGATAATAACTACAGGAATGCCTGTCACAAATAAGAATATGATGAAGAAGTAGAATATGAAGAAGAATAATAGTTTAATAAAAAGAATATGAAGAATGTAACAAAAAAGAATAATAGGAAGAAGGTGAAAAAGAAGATGAATAAGGTTAAGAAGAAGTTGATGTAAAAGATGCTGTTGCTGAGGATGATGAAGAAGAAAGTGTGGGAGAAGTAAAAAAGAAGGTGAAGAACATGGAATTAGTGGAACATCAATATCTGACAAAATCTAAAAAATCTTAACATAGCCAATATCTTTGTAACTCCCAAAGTCTTAAAAAAAATTAATTCCTGCTATTCCATGTGATTGGGCTAAACCTCTATGCCTTTATATGCTTTTAATGTCTCCTCCACCTCCCCCAATACATCCTACATTATTCTTAGTTGTTTTCCTTCATGTAGAATTAACCTACAAGGAAAGAAAGGGTTTATTTTAATTCTGATATTTTGGTCCCATTGACTTGCATTGGTATCGGGTATCGATATCGGCGATATCCGATATTTTTCGAATATCGGCCGATCCAATCGATCCAATCCTATACCGATATTTTCAAATATCGGATGATATCACTCAAAACTACCGATAACAAAGGGTGCACCATTCACAGTAGATGATGTCACAGCTCACCTTGACCTTCTGTACAATGCGTTAGACCCATCTAACACATGGAAAACCATTAGCCTGTACCATGTACCGTGCACAGCTTCAGATACTTAAACACCTGAAAATGATCCCAGGAATATTACAGCAATTATCATTAGATACAATTGGACTAACATACACTGCTCAAAAAATAAAGGGAACACTTAAACAACAGAATATAACTCCAATTAAATGAAACGTCTGTGAAATCAAACTGTCCACTTAGGAAGGAACACTGTTTGACAATCAATTTCACATGCTGTTGTGCAAATGGAATAGACAACAGATGGAAATTATTGGCAATTATCAAGACACACTCAATAAAGGAGTGGTTCTGCAGGTGAGGACCACAGACCACATCTCAGTACCAATGCTTTCTGGCTGATAATTTGGTCTCTTTTAAATGTTGCTTGTGCTTTCACACTCGTGGTAGCATGAGACAGACTCTACAACCCACACAAGTGGCTCAGGTAGTGCAGCTCATCCAAGATGGCACATCAATGTGAGCTGTGGCAAGAAGATTTGCTGTGTCTGTCAGCGTAGTGTCCAGAGGCTGGAGGTGCTGCCAGGAGACAGGCCAGTACACCAGGAGATGTGGAAGGGGCCGTAGGAGGGCAACAACCCAGCAGCAGGACCTCTACCTTCGCCTTTGTGCAAGGAGGAACAGGAGGAGCACTGCCAGAGCCCTGCAAAATGACCTCCAGCAGGTCACAAATGTGCATGTGTCTGCACACACGGTTAGAAACCGACTCCATGAGGATGGTCTGAGTGCCTGATGTCCACAAATGGAGTTGTGCTCACAGCCCAACACCGTGCAGGACGCTTGGCATTTGCCACAGAACACCAGGTTTGGTAAATTCGCCACTGGCACCCTGTGCTCTTCACAGATGAAAGCAGGTTCACAATGAGCACATGTGACAGACATGACAGAGTCTGGAGATGCCATGGAGAATGATCTGCTGCCTGCAACATTCTTCAGCATGACCTATTTGGCAGTGGGTCAGTAATGGTGTGGAGAGGCATTTCTTTGGAGGGCCGCACAGCCCTCCATGTGCTCGCCAGAGGTAGCCTGACTGCCATGATGAACTGAGATGAGATCCTCAGACCCCTTGTGAGACCATATGCTGGTGCGGTTGGCCCGGGGTTCCTCCTAATGCAGGACAATGCCAGACCTCATGTGGCTGGAGTGTGTCAGCAGTTTCTGCAAGATGAAGGCATTGAAGCTATGGACTGGCCCACCCATTCCCCAGACCTCAATCCGATTGAACACATCTGGGACATCATGTCTCACACCATCCACCGTCACGTTGCACCATAAACTGTCCAGGAGTTGGCAGATGCTTTAGTCCAGGTCTGGGAGGAGATCCCTCAGGAGACCTAACTCTGCCTCATCAGGAGCATGCCCAGGCATTGTAGCGAGATCATACAGGCACATGGAGGCCACACACATTACTGAGCATCATTTCCTTGTCTTGAGGCATTTCCACTGAAGTTGGATAAGCCTGTAACTTCATTTTCCACTTTGATTTTGAACATCATTCCAACTCCAGACCTCCATGGGATATTAGTTGTGATTTACGTTGATCATTTTAAGGTTTTATTGCTCTCAACACATTCCACTATGTAATGAATAAAGATTTACAACTGGAATACTTCATTCAGTGATATCTAGGATGTGGGATTTTCGTGTTCACTTTAATTTTTTGAGCAGTGTATAAAAGTTCTTACAGTAATGGTTCCCAGCCTTTGTCATTCCATGTTTCAAAAATCTCCATAAATACATCCCTTGTCTAAACTTCCGGTCATGGAAACTTCACAATTAAAGGGAACTTGACACTCCCAAAATCAAGGGTGAGCTAAGCCCACCGGCATCAGGAGCTTATCTACAGCATTCTGTAATGCTGTAGATAAGCCCCCGATGTATCCTAAAAGATGAGAAAAAGAGGTTAGATTATACTCACCCAGAGGCGGTCCCGATCCGATCCGGTGGGCGTCGCGGACCGGTCCGGGCCTTCCATCTTCATAGGATGACGTCCTCTTCTGGTCTTCACGCTGTGGCTCCGGCGCAGGCGTACTTTGTCTGCCCTGTTGAGGCACTGCAGTACTTTGCTCTGCCCTCAGACCGGGACCGCCCCTGGGTGAGTATAAACTAACCTTTTTTCTTACCTTTTAGGATACATCGGGGGCTTATCTACAGCATTACAGAATGTTGTAGATAAGCCCCTGATGCTGGTGGGCTTAGCTCACCCTCGATTTTGGGGGTGACAGATTCCCTTTAATGATTCCTAAAATTGAGCTGATGGTGTAGCTGGATGGGTGATCAGTGGAGAACAAGAATCAAACTTGTAGCAGACCATCCAAAATGAAAAATGTACATAGAATGTCTTTGGAAAAAATGTAAATTTTCTCTTGAATTTATTTATTGGGATTTTGTATATTTTCTGTTTGGTGAAAATATTCCTGACTTCACTGAGTTAAAGTGACTTTTATTACCTTGAGGATGTTTGTAAAGCCCAAATATATAAAATGAGCTCCTGTAAACGGGCTAATTATCTAGTGTGTCTCTGGAACAGCCCTGCTGTTCTTTTCCCTGCGCACCGTGTTTTACACCTGAAAAAGATTAGCCGGGACCACCAGTTGCTTGAAACTCTAATCTTCTCTATTCAGTTACCAGAGCAGTGGTTAGAGCTACTGCAGGTGTTCTGATTAATTAGCTGAGACCGGGGCTACGCCGAGATTTCATTGTGTTTCTGCACAAGAATTCATTTTACTGTTTCCATTTTATGTTCAAAATTAAAATGTGTCTATGACGTGGTCCCTCTGAGAATCCTGCGAACATGCCGTTCCTCGTAATTCAAGGTAACTTTATTAGGGAGGTTTTTACAAGTGTCAGGTTGTGGGTTTGTAAAGTGACACAAGAACATCGGGTTGAACCCTCCATAAAGTGAAGCTTAAGGTTGACAAGTTGCTCTTCTTGGCATAGAAAAACATTGTGTGAGAGAGCAAGAGCATGAAAGAGTGATAGTGTGAGAGAGTGAGAGAGAGTGTGTGAGAGTGATAGAATAAGAGCGTTAATGTGACAGAGTGAGATCAGAGAGAGTGAGTGTCAGAGTGGTAGTGAATGTGAGAGAGAGAGTGAGAGTTTGACACAGTGAGTATGAGAGATAGTATGTATGAGAGTGTGATACAGAACAAGAGAGAGTAATAATGTGAGCGTGTGACAGAGGTTGTGTAAAAGAGAGTGAGTGTAAAAGTGTGAGACAGTGGAGAGTGATAGAGAACATTAGATACAGAGAAAGTTTGTGAAACTGTTAGTGACAGAGAGTGTTATAGAGTAAGAGTGAGAGAGGGAGGAAGATAAAGCGTGAGAGTGATGGAATGAGAGCGTGTTAATGTGACTGAGAGTGAGATCAGAGAGAGACAGTGAGATTGAGTGTCAGAGTGGTAGAGAGTGCAAGAGTGTGACAGTGAGAGTATGAGAAATAGTATGAGAATGTGATACAGAACATGAGAGAGTAATAGTGTGAGAGTATGACAGAGATAGTGTAAAAGAGAGTGAAAGTGTGAGACACTGGAGTGTGATTGAGAACATTAGAGACAGAGAAAGTATGTGAGACTGATGGAGAGTAATAGAGAGTGTAAGAGTATGAAAAATTGTGAGAGAGTCTGTAAGGGGGTGAAGAGGAATACAAGCCCAAAGGAGGTTGCTTTCCCTGCTCCTTACCTGTAACCACTTAGTTGTACAGCTGGGTTGTTGGGGGAGGACTTTCTGCCCAGGACAGAAAGGACCATATGACTGCTTGGGGCAGAGAGGAAGAGAGAGAGGTGTGGTCAGAAAAGAGCGGGATAGCAGAGCGCCCCTGGAGGGAGTGGTATGGCAGAAAGAGAAGAGCCCCACCTAGAGCAAGACAGTACCACAAAGTCGGATGCCAAGGAGAAGGGGAGAAAGTGCCAAGTGTTCCTGCGATGCTCGTTGTCAAGGTCCTAGTCGATGAGAAGGAGGAACCACTAATGTCATCCACTGAGGTGAAGAGTGTGCTGGCTGTCATCTCGCAACATCATGATGGGACAGAGGAAATGGAACAGTTGTGTGAGACAGGGCGTGTGGCTGAGAAGCCCTGGGAAGTGATGCCCGCAGAGCCCGGCGCAGATGACGAAGAGGCCGGCCTGCATGGTCTTAATCCATCTGATTCTAGTTTCGACAAGAATGCTCATGTCAAGAATGTCAAAGAGCTATGGAGAGGAATTACTTGTACTAAGCCCCAAGACTGAGGAGCCCGAGCAAGAAGTCCCTGAAGTTTCCGATATCGACAAAGAAAAGGACAAATCGTCTATGCAAGCATCTGCTAGCGGCCGAGCCAAGAAGAAGAAAAAAAAAGAAGAATACAGTGGATGCCGTTGGAAAATATAATGTGACAACACAAAATTTGTCTGAGGAATTTTCTTCTATGGCTGCCGATGAAGTAGAGGAAGAATATCTCAACTTGACTGATGAACAACTCTTAGAACATTTAGTTTGGCAGTATGTGAAAGAAGAAATGCAGAAGGAGACGCGAGAATTGCAGGTATCTGACTCCCCTCAAAAGAACAAAGAGAAGCACGAAGAGTTCTCGCCCGTGGAATGGTGAGCTTTAAGAGAAGGGGAATGTAAGGGGGTGAAGAGGAAGGTTGCTTTCCCTGCTCCTTACCTGGAACCTCTTAGTCGTACAGCTGGGTTGTTGGGGAGAGAACTTTCTGCCCTGGACAGAGGGGACCATGTGACTGCTGGGGGCAGAGAGGAAGAGAGAGGGGCGTGGTCAGAAAAGAGCGGGAAACCAGAGCGTGTGAGACAGAGTGGACAGCGCGCCAGAGAGAAAGCAGGCTGCAGAGCCGCGCTCCTCGAGAGAGAGTGCTCCCCGCGAGGGCACTGAGGCTGAGATACCAGCCTTAGTGAAGGCTGGATGTGAGAGTGTGGACTCGGAAGCCTCCGTAATCAGAGATGACTTTTCCCCTACTAGTGCAGAGACAGTGACCCGATCGCGCTGCCGCGGTGTCCGTAGTGACAAGCCAAGACTCCCTGAGTGTGACAAGTAAACTGCCCAGTGTGTGTGTAGCATCGCTACTGCAGAGAGAGACTGCCAGCTTAACATGCAGCAGTGTGGCTGTTCTACTTCCTGCTTCCAGTTTCACTCTGAGAAAAGGCTGCAAAGATTTAACCCCGGAGTCTCCAGTTCCCAAGAGACAGAGCAGAGACTTCAACATCTTCAAGTGCTGTTGGTGACGGCACCCACGCTGGAAAAAGGACCCTTCAGTCAGGACCTCACTGGACTGATAAGTTACAAGAACACTCATTAACCATTTCTATTCTGCTTAACTGTTTCATAGCTTCAGTTAGCTTGTTGTGCATTGTTATACTGTTTGCTCTTTCTCTATTAACCACCTCTGTTTTCTCCCTGTGAGGAGAATCTTACTCCTGTTAATAAATCCCCCTCAACAGTTGGTCTGTCTGTTCCGTGGTGACATACACTGCCCTGCACTCTCTTACAAGTGTCAGAGTGGTGGAGAGTGTGAGAGGGAGTGAAAGCAGGCTCGGACTGGCCCATAGGGGTACAGGGGAATCCCCCGGAGGGCCCCTGTGCAAATCAGGGCCTCCAACCTTACTGTATGGGCAGTACTTGTCATAATTCACTTGATTCACTCTTTTCACAAAAAAGCAGCATCTCATCATTCATTATCCAAACTGCCCAGTTTATTATTATATATTTGTTAACCATGGTCGTGTTATATTTGAAAACAGGTGAAAAATGGGCCCCCAAAAGTCAATGTTACAGGTGGGCCCTTGGCACCCCAGTCAGACACTGAGTGAGAGTATGAGAGAGAGTGTAAAAGAGAGTGAGTGTGAAAGTGTGAGACAGTGGAGAATAAGAGAGAACATTTGATACAGAGAAAGAAAGTTTGTGAGACTGTTAGAGAGTGATAGAGAGTGTTATAGCGTAAGAGAGTAAGAGTGGGAGGAAGATAAAGACAGAGAGTGAGAGTGATAGTGACTGACAGGGAGAATGAGAGAGTAATGGAAGGTGATAAAGTGAGATTGAGTGAGAGTAAAAACGTGAAAGTGAGAGAGTCAGAAAGATAGATATGAGAGTGAGACAAAGTGTATGAGAGAGTCTGAGAGACAGCCCAGCTCTAAATGCTTTACTGCTTTCTAGTAAGTGGATTCACAGCTACACTGCTCAGTCCTGCTGTATAATGTCCCCCATGCTGCTGCTTCTGAATATGTGCTTCTTAGAGAGAGAACTGGCATCCCGTATGCCTGTGTGTGCTACATATTGGATCTCAGTGGTAATGTTTCTCCTTGTTGAGAGTGCCATGCCAGGGTAAGGAGACTACAGGTGGGAGACATGGCCATACATGAAGGTACATATAGTACGATGGCCAGAAATAATACCATTCTCCATGCACAATAAATCACCTGAAACCTCAGCTCTGCTTTCAGCAGTACCCAGCATGTACGTGTACCTGGTAGTGATTACACAGGGAAAGCGAGACGTCTGAGTGGTTGTAATGTTCTTTATCAGAAATGAATAAACAGGCGACATATTCTGCACATGAAGAAGTGATTTGCAATTTCGCACTGATGGCGTCCAATCCCTAATTGCACAAGTTTGCATAGGGGGACACTTTCTATTTCTTCTTATTTATGTTCTTTCTAGCAAATAAGTTTTTGACCATTCTGATATTACATGCGTGCCGTATAACCGGAGACTCACCGGGGGTTTAATGTAACTTATTACAAGACATATAAATATCCAGGCAATAATATTACCTCCAATTTGTGTCTGTGCCGTAAGCGAGTTCATTTTGAGCGTATCAGCTCGGACAAAGCATACGGAGCATTTTTATTATCCAGCAATATTAATATTGGCTTCTGTGATTCTAGGAGACTGACTACAATTTTATGGGATTTTTTTTATGAAAATGGACTGAGATGAAAATAAGAGAAAGAAACCTGAAATGCAGCAGATTTGAGCCATGTTTAAGGTCTGACGCATGTTTTAGACATTAGCGTGGCAGTATTTATGGTTCGGGGGTAATTTGGCAGACTTACGGCTACCAAAATGAATTCTTTTTGCCTAATCATCATTTGATTTCCCATAAACCCCAATATTAAATGTGGTCTGTATCCCACTCGCTTTATTGTGGTCAGATATTCTCCTTTATGGAAACCCAGCTTATTGCGCTGCTTACTTCTCCACATTAAAGACCCTTTTTTAATTCCTTATTTTTAGGCACTTGCTTTATAAAACTTGATTTTCACAAAGCTGATCACAGACATAGAGATGACGCCCCCATACGTCTGATGGCACAATCATGTGTGTCTATAGGCATTTCCGTTGGCTGGAAACCAATCCTGCCCGATCAGTATCTTGGATTTATTATTTAGGGATTTATCAAATCCCCATTAAAATGGATGGGTAATTCCAGCAGATGAGGTAGCAAAAACTCCCGTGACCCCAACTCATGGGACCACTAGGATTTATCTGATTGATGTAATTATGTCATATTAACCCTTTCCTGACATGAATTCCAGAGAACAAGAAGAGCCTGGAAAAGCTTTGGCCGTTTTTAGTCTTCAGGGATCGTCGAAATATTAAACATTATAAATGATTTTACGTTTTTGGAGGGGCCACAATTGCCTGCAATAAAATAGACACTGGCTATCATATGGTCCTTTATGAGGATGCAGTCGGTATGCCACATTGATGTGCAGTGGGTACTTAAAGGGGCTGCTTCATGTCCGAGAAAAGGTGGTGGTGGGAGAAGGGGATAGGCTGTTCCTGACACTTGGGGTCTTTGCAGCCCTTCCATAATATGGCTGGAATATACCGAGAGACCTGTTAAAGACCCTTCTGTTCCACCTTCTTGCCCCGTCTCTCTTCCTTCACTCTCTTTTCTTCCCCCTATCCATTCCCTTCTGTTCCATTTCTTCTCACCTATTACTTTCCCTTCCCCTTTCCTCTCTCCTTTTCTTCTCTTTCTTTTACCTACGGTATTCTTCTTTTTCTATTCCCTATCCTTCTTGTTTTCCTTTTCTTCCTTTTTGTTCTATTTCAATCCTGTTTTGTTCCCTTTCCTACTCTTTGGATGCCTTTTCTTCCTTCCCGTCTACGCCTTCACCCTTCTCTGCCTTCCTTTTTTCCTTAACTGATCTCTTCTTTTCTATTCTCTTCTGTTTTTACCTTTTCCTCTCTTCTCTTTAACCTTCCTCTATACTTTATTTCTCTTTCTTGTGGATACATTTTTTCCTTTGACTTTCTTTTACCGCATGTCTCTTTCTCTTACCTTCCTTTAGCTCTCTTTTCCTTTCCTTGTCTTCTAACTCCTTTGCTTCCCTTCTCTTTGCCTGCTTTGTCTTACCTTTTATCCCCTGCTCTTTCCCCTCTTTTCTCTTCGTTTCCTTTATCCTTACTATTTTTTCCTTTCCTTTACCTTTCTTACTCCTCCTTATCTTTCCCCATCTGTCCCTTCTTTTATGTTTGTGTCTGTGTGTGTAGCCCATTCACTATCTCCATCTACCTCCCACCCCCTGAAGGTGGCTGGACCATCATTGTAAATACATCATTGTAAATACACACCTGTACTTTGTATCTCCCCCACCTCATTGTAGATTGTAAGCTCTCACGAGCAGGGTCGTCTTTTTGCTTTAATTATTGTATTGCTAACATTGCTACTTATGACTGTTGTGTTTGAAACTGTAAAGCGCTGCGGAATATGTTGGCACTATATAAATAAAGATTATTATTATTATTCTCATTCTTTCTTATCATTTCCCTTCCATTCTCTTCTTTTCACATTTTTCTCTTCCTTTTTCTTCCTTTCCCATTTTTTCTCTTCAATTGTTTTCTCCTACTATTATTTTTTCCTTTCCCATGCCTCCTTCTCCCTACCTGTCTCTTCTTTTTTCATCACTTTCTTCTCATTTCACTTCTCTTCTTTTCCCATTTTTCTCTTCGATTCTCTTCTTTTCTCATTTTTCTCTTCCATTGTCTTCTCTTCCCATTTTTCCTCTTCCTTACTTTTCTCTTCCTTTGCCATCTCCATCCTCCCTCCATTTTATTCATCTTCTTCCCCTCTACGTATAGGTCACCGCGGACATTACAACCATTGCCCTTCCATCCTCAGTTGACCTCCCATTCGCTCCGGTCATTATCTTTGTCTTTGACCATTAAATTGAAAATGAACAAAATCGTCAAACAGGAAACTTTTCATCCGATTATAAATACAATTCACGTCTCCATTGAATGACACAACAAGGTTTATGTGTTTTCAAAGTCAACTTTGAAACCGGGGATGATTTTTTTTCTTTCTTTCTTAACCAGTCAGTCGTCGCTTTTTGATTTGCTCTCAAGCTGCCAAAATTACACGTTTAATCATAAAAAGGATAATTCACAGCATTTCCATCTGCAACTATACGTTAAGTGTAAAATTTACAATGGAATGATGTAAAAGGGGGAGTGTCGAGTGTCATCTCCTGCGCATCTCACATTACGATAAGGGCTTAATTTTCTCTCCGACCAAAGGGGAAGAAAGGGAATTGACAAGAAGCGTTCGACACGTGCATATTAAACCTTGATTTTCCGGTGACATACCTGCTTACTCGCTGTGATATGTGTATTCATGCCGCTTTCCATTTTACCAGCCGATACGATCTCCGTAATTACTATGTGCATTGAGGTCTTTTCATTGGAGATCATCAGTCAATCTCTTCCAACAAGGTCAAACCCAAGAGATAGACATTTTATTTAACGTAACATGCAGGAAAAGGTTGTACCACGGGGTAAGTATCGGAGCTCTGTACATCAGCGCCGATCACTGTAATTTCCTCTCTCTTGGCCTTTCTATTTAGGCATGTTTGTGGAAATGGAACAACCATACCATTATATTAACAGCCCCAAGGATCTGTGAAACTTTTGTTAGTTGACATCTTAAATTTCATCCAGAGTTTTCTTTGTTGACTCAGGGGTCATGTATGTCTCGGACAGATTTCTTAGTTTTAAGTGTTTGGAAGGAGGAAGGGGTAAATAATTTCTGCACCTATTTATTATTTGCATTTTTTTAATTTATTGGTTAATTTGGATTGTGAAAAATTTAAGGGATATTCAACCAATTTAGGACCAGACGAAATGGTGGAAAGGTTAGGTTAAGGTTCATTACCACAGTTCGTACAAGGAGATTTTGTGATGTGTTGGATGTGACATTATTCTATTAATCAAGACAGAAGATGCTCATCCTTAAAGGGCTTATCCGAGGACTTATAGGTCGGCATTGGGAGGTGAGAAGTTCTGCACATCTGGCAGGTGTTACAAAGAAATCTTCAGCTGCTACATTAGCAGCACTTTTCACCTACCATAGTAGAAATGAGTGATGCCCAATAATTCATAAATGTCAGGTACCAGATGGCCAACAGCATGATCAGCCGGTGGTTATTTGGACAATCTACTTTACATAAACGCTTGCTCGGTTTTGTGTGTTTTTCAAAACAAAAGTCTTTGCAACATCTTTTCTCATGTGGAGAAAGAAAAAAAAAGGATGAGGCATATTAAAAGTCAACATGCCCGATTATTTTTTCAAATGATGTACAGATAGAGTCAGGTCACTCCATATACATAAACACTAGTTTCACACAACATTTGTGCCTCCTTTGCCATCTGTCAGGGGCTTATGCCCAGAAAAGTGAGATTCTGACAAGATCCCAAATGGAGTCATTGAGTATATTGAGGCAAATGGAGTCCAAAGCCTGTGCTTCAGCTTGACCCTCTTTCTCATGGTGTCCTTTAAGCTTGAAACATCGGAACAGTAAACTATTGCCTTCAGCATAAAAGACGGATATCAGCAGCAAAAAGAAGCTGAAATGTGGTGCGACACTAGCCTTAGATAGTCATCTGATCCTGCCAAATATTGGGGTTTGGTCGAAATGTATTTATTTATGGCTAGCTTTAGGATCTAAGGGCTAGCAGATGTCTAAGCAACCCTGAAAAGCTACCGGGAGGGGAACAACTGTGTATTGAACTAGAGGAAAGGATTCGGCACTCCTTGCTTTGTGGAGGAGAAAAATCTTTAGTGGTGCAATCCAGAAATAACAACGTTTCGCACAACTTAAGACCTTCAATTTACGGGTTGCCACGTAGAAAATAGTATAGTAAGTGAAACGCTATGGAGAAATGTTGCGCTCACACTGCCCTTGAACACACCAATTCCCCACAGTGCTTCACTTACTATATTATTCTCTATGTGGCAATCTGCCTGGTGAAGGTCTAAAGTTGAGCGAAACGTTGTTATTTCTGGATTGCACCATTAAGGATTTTTCCTTTCAACACCACAAGGAATGCCAGATCCTTTTCTCTGGGTTCTGTAGGAGTGATGTGTGGCACCCCTAGGGGTATTTGCCACAAAAATAGTTACTGACAGTAAATACAAATACTAAAATAGCAAGACTGCACTACCACCTCCGGCCAGAAGGGGGAGCTCCAGAGACTCCCCTTGATCCATTCTGGTCTGAGAGAAGAAATGGCAGTTGGGCTAAGGAGTTGAAAGTGAGAGGTCATACAGCTGAATTTCTAACAACCCTATGACGGTTTCCAGGCCCAAATCACCGGCCTGAGGAGAAGAGGGACAGAGAAAAAGGACATTGTGAGAACCGGGTAGCATTAATCACTACCCAGAAGAGGCGCAAAGACGGATACCGGATCCGCGGCTGTATTTATTATATATAATACAGCAACCGGAAAACGTGAGGTGATATCAGCTTCACTAGGGCCGGACGCAGCAACAGACACAGAGTTCAGCGGTACTCCTGAAGGGGGTAACCAGATAAAAGGACTCGGGTTGCCCGTCGAACCAGGACCCGGAGGGGACAGATTGGGCCGGCAGCCAGTTCACATACAGCAGCAGGGCCACACAGAAACTGCGTACAATAAGAGGCGAAGACCCCGGCAGGGTCAAAGTAACTCAGAGTTCCCATACAGACTCCGGTGACAGGACAGGTTGTAAATCCTTTTATGTTGAAGTAAACTGGTTAAACGTTTCAGTGCCTCAGTCTTTCATTTGGACAATAGCCATCTATCCAGGATCAGGATCATCACCGCTGGGAGAACCTGCTGCTGATCAAGTAAGTGCCTGTTCCCTCACGATACCCCTTACACTGTGCATTGCCTGAGACCACAGCACCGGGTCAAGCCACCCGTGACATCCCCCTCAAGAGACAGACCCCATTGGTCCGGTGCTGGGTACCCCGGTCTCTTGGGCGTCACATTTGGCGTCACGAACAGGATTCGGCCAGCCCGTATACCGGGTATTGTGTGCCGTGATTGGAGCCCAAAACTGTGAAAACTTGAATGAAAAATCTTGAAAATTGACTTTATTAAAGAAAATTCCATTTCCCATTAAAAACTATTGAAAGTGACTTTTCCCCATTGGTTATAATGGAGTAAAGATGGCCGCCATCACCTCATAACCGTTAGGCACGAGACTGTTAATTGAGCTACGCCATTACCTGAGCCCCAGTCTGACTGAAAAACTTCAGAATCCGCCATTACAGAGCGCGTGGCGGGCGGGAGAAGCAGGGGGCGTGTCATTGTGGGCGGCACCAAGCTGAGCGCTCTGACGTCAGAGCAAGGGGAAAACCAATCCTGCTGCACAGCGGAACGAATCTACACTATCCCGACGGAAGCGGAGGACCGGAAGGGTCCGGATTAACTAAGGGGGCACAGTATGTCGCAGCACGGAGACGCCGCAGCACCCGGCGACGCTAATGCAGCTGAAAGACAGAGTGTCGATAGAGAGTCCGGCAGCGCAGCGGTGCAAGGAGTGGCGCCCATCATGCCGGTGCTGATGCCATATACCCCGGGTGGCCCGTGGCTTCCAATGTATGAAGGTGAGCCTAATACCCTTGAAAATTTCAGAGAAAAGATGCTGGCCCATTTTGACATGTTCCCCGTGGGTGAAGTTCAGCGTGTTAGTCTCCTGATGATGCAGTTAAGTGGCCATGCTAAGCGAGAAGTCACAGCATGGGCAGCTGATCTAAAAGACACTGTTGAACGCATATTTGCTGGATTAAAAGCTACATTTGAAACCACTGCCAGCAGCAAAGCTAAAATACGATTTTTTAATTGCAAACAAAAAGCTAATGAGGGCGTGAGAGACTTTGCCTTAAAGGGAACCTGTCACCCCGTTTTTTGAGATTGAGCTATAAATACTGTTAAATAGGGCCTGCGCTGTGTGTTCCTATAGTGTATGTAGTGTACCCCGATTCCCCATGTATGCTGAGAAATAACTTACCAAAGTCGCCGTTTTCGCCTGTCAATCAGGCTGGTCAGGTCGGGAGGGCGTGGTGACATCGCTGGTTCTTCCTCAGCTTTACGTTGGTGGCGTAGTGGCGTAGTGGTGAATACACAGCGCGCGATCTGCGCTGTCATCCCTTTCGTCGGTGGGGGCGGCCATCTTCCTGGGGCCGCTCGTGCGCAGATCGAGTGCTCTGCTGCACGGGGCTTCAGGAAAATGGCCGCGGTATGCCGCGCGTGCGCATTAGAGATCGCGGCGGCCATTTTCCCAAAGCCGAGTTTGCATCTCGGCTTTGGGAAAATGGCCGCCGCGATCTCTAATGCGCACGCGCGGCATCCCGCGGCCATTTTCCTGAAGCCCCGTGCAGCAGAGCACTCGATCTGCGCACGCGCGGCCCCAGGAAGATGGCCGCCCCCACCGACGAAAGGGATGACAGTGCAGATCGCGCGCTGTGTCTTCACCACTACGCCACTACGCCACCAACGTAAAGCTGAGGAAGAACCAGCGATGTCACCACGCCCTCCCGACCTGACCAGCCTGATTGACAGGCGAAAACGGCGACTTTGGTAAGTTATTTCTCAGCATACATGGGGAATCGGGGTGCACTACATACACTATAGGAACACACAGCGCAGGCCCTATTTAACAGTATTTATAGCTCAATCTCAAAAAACGGGGTGACAGGTTCCCTTTAAACCTGCAGGAAGCCCTTGAATCACTTACACTGGCTGAACCCATTTTTAACACCGGAGCGGATAAACTGCTAAGAGATCAATTTATTGAGGGACTCTACACCCCTTCTCACCGGGGGCATGTGAGCATGCTTGTTTTTAAGAACCCTGAATTGACATTTGCCCAATTAAAGGAGAGCGCTATACGTCTCCAGCTGGCAGAGGCACCTCGGGATCAGGATCCTGCGCAACCCATGGCAGAGGCACCTCAACAACAGGGAGTGCCAGTGACATCAGCTATGTCCGGGGCCATTGCTTAGCCCCTGGGGTCCAGTACTAATGAGGCTCTTCAACAAAAGCTTGACTCTTTAACTGATGTTGTTGCTTCAATGGCTAAAACCATGCTGGAGATGAGAGGACCCAAGATGGAGTTGGCAAACCGTAGAGAGGATGTTCCATGGATGAGACCCCGGAGATACCCGACATGGAGAGGACGACCCCGCGACCGCTACCAACCGGATGGACAGCCCATTTGCCGCCGTTGCCAGCAGCCAGGCCACTTTGCACGAGATTGTGATTTAAACGGGAATCCCCTGGGAATGCGGGCCGCTTCGCAGGAATGAACTTTCAAGGCCCAACACCCTGGCACGACAGGTACATAGGAGGACGACCCATTATCCCTATCGTGCTGGACGGAATGCCCCTCAACGCTTTGCTGGACACAGGTTCCCAGATTTCATCTATACCGTATATCCTTTATAAGAGGTACTGGGCTGATGCAGATATTGATAAAGGGCCCTCTGATGTTGAACTAGATATATGGGCTAGTAATGGTAAGTTGGTACCGAAACTAGGATTCAGGGAGATGACCATAAAGATTGGTAAAGTAGAATTGAAGAAACAGGGTATAATTGTTGTTGATGTTGACCGGCGGAACTGTGAACCAACTGTATTGATAGGAATGAATGTGTAAGAGAACTGCTTTTCCGAAGTTATTTCTGTCTTACAGCAAATTGCTGAAACTGCCCAATCCTGCCAGCAGAGAGTTCTCCAAAGGGAAATAAAAGTATTGATGTTAAGGCAACAGGTAGAAGTTGCAGGTGGAGAAATCGGCAGTGTGAGGGTAAGTGATCCAACGTCTATTGTAATCCCACCAAAAACAGAAATGCTGGTATGGTGTAGAGCAGCCATTGGTACTAAGGGACGAGATTATCAAGCCTTAATAGAACCAGTGTACACCGACAGCAGGCCCACTATACTCACAGCACGAGGGGTAGTCGAGGTACACCGGGGACGAGTGCCGGTACGACTTTTGAACTGTGGAGAGGAAGAGGTCACTTTGCCAAGGTATGCTACAGTGGCAAAGCTATATACTGTTGACAACAATGCCATCACAACCATTGAGCCCTTAGAACCAACCTGTCAGGTGGAAGGCAACGGCTCAGACGGAGAATTGGAGGATTGGTGCCAACAGCTACACGTGGGCATAAGTTCAACACCTACCCATCAAAAACAAGGGGTGTATAGGCTAGTGACGGTCCGGAATATGAACAAGTCTTCAGTAAACACCCATTGGACTTCGGACGGATAGGAGGGGTAGAACACACAATCCCCACCGGTGACCATCCCCCAATAAAAGAAAGATATAGACCCATACCGCCCGCTCACTATCAATGTGCAAAAGATATGCTGAGGGAGATGAAACAGGCCGGGGTAATAAGAGACAGCTGTAGCCCCTGGGCGGCCCCTCTAGTGATTGTCAAAAAAAAGGACGGAACCATGAGAATGTGCGTAGACTACCGGAAGATTAATAACATCACCCATAAAGACGCCTACCCCTTGCCTAGGATAGAAGAGTCCTTAACTGCTTTGAAATCTGCTAATTATTTTTCCACCTTAGACTTAACAAGCGGGTATTGGCAAGTCCCTGTGGCTGAGAGAGATAAAGAAAAGACGGCATTCACCACACCAATGGGTCTATGTGAATTTAATCGCATGCCGTTCGGACTCTGCAACGCATCCGGTACCTTCCAGCGGCTGATGGAATGCTGCCTCGGACACAAGAACTTTGAGACCGTCCTCCTGTACCTAGATGATGTGATCGTCTACTCAAAGACTTACGAACAACACTTAATAGACCTGGCAGAAGTGTTCGAAGCCTTATCCAGGTATGGCATGAAAGTCAAGCCATCCAAATGTCACCTTCTCAAGCCAAAGGTACAGTACCTGGGACACATCGTGAGTTCGGAGGGAGTAGCACCAGATCCCGAGAAAATAAGCGCCATAAGGGATTGGCCAAGACCTACCAGCGCAAAAGAAGTGAGACAATTCCTGGGATTGGTGGGTTACTATCGCAGATTTATAAAAGGATTTACCAAGTTGGCAGCACCCTTGCAAGACACCTTGGTAGGGCAGACGAAGAAACCTTCAAACCGAAACCCTCCTTTTCAGTGGAACGACGAAAGGGAAGACTCCTTTGAACAACTAAAGAAGGCACTAACCGGAGAAGAGGTTCTGGCATACCCAGATTACCATCAACCTTTCATCCTCTACACCGATGCCAGTAATGTGGGACTAGGAGCGGTGCTGTCACAAAAGCAAGAAGGTCGGGAGAAAGTCATCGCCTTTGCAAGTAGAAAGCTCCGGCCTACTGAAAGAAATTCAGAAAATTACAGCTCCTTCAAATTGGAACTACTGGCAGTAGTTTGGGCTGTGACTGAACGTTTCAAACACTATCTGGCCGCTGCAGAATTTATTGTCTATACTGACAACAATCCGTTGACCCACCTGGACACAGCCAAATTAGGTGCGCTAGAACAGCGATGGATAGCCCGGTTATCTAATTACAACTTCATAATCAAGTATCGAGCAGGTCGCAAGAATGGAAATGCCGATGCCCTATCCCGGATGCCACACTTGAGAGATGTAGAAGAAGAAACGGGGGAGCTTGAAGAAATTGAACTACCAACCTTCCATCATCCCAAGGCAAAACATCATCAGTCAAGTACCTATCAGAAACAACAAGAGGTGAATTTTAATCCGTTAGCACACCATAGATGGGCTGACACCCAAGACAGCAATCCGGCTGTGAAGTTGGTGAAGGAACTGCTGACTGAGCAAAGTGCATATCCCGATGAGGATGCCCCAGAAGAGACGCATCAACTCTGGAAAGAGAGAGGCAAAATGTTCCTGTATCAAGGGAAGCTCTGTAGAAGGTACACCAATCCGAAAACACATGAATTGGTTTGGCAGATTATCGTGCCTAAACAAGATGTGAAGATGGTCCTCGAAGCTTACCATAATGGTGCTGGTCACTTTGGTTGGAAAAAGTTAGAAGTACTTCTAAGAGAAAGATTTTATTGGGTCGGGATGAGAAAATCAATCGAACAGTGGTGCAGAAACTGTGGCCCGTGCAACCTCAGAAGAAACGATCAAAAGAACCAAAGAGCACCACTGCAGCCCATAATCACCAAACAACCACTTGAACTTGTAGCCATAGACCACGTGAAGTTGACACCAAGCCGGTCCGGCTATGTCTATGCCTTGACCATCGTGGACCATTATTCACGCTTCTTGGTAGTAGTACCCGTAAAAGATCTGACAGCAAAAACAGCGGCCAAAGCGTTCCAAACGTACTTTTGTAGACCCCATGGATATCCGGAACAGGTTCTCACCGACCAAGGTACAGGCTTTGAATCAGAGATCTTCAGAGAATTCTGTAATATGTATGGTTGCAAAAAGATCCGGAAGACGGCCTATCATCCACAAACAAACGGCTTATGCGAGAAGATGAACCATATTGTAATAGACCTACTAAAGACTTTACCTGAGACAGAAAGGAATCAATGGCCAGAGAAATTGCCTGACTTGGTGGATCTGTATAATCATGTCCCGGTGAGCTCCACCAACTGCACCCCAGCTTATCTTATGCGTGCAAGACCCGGCCAATTACCAATCGATCTAGAAATGGGAATTCTGAAACCAGACGCAGAAGTTCAGGACTCCAATTGGGATATCATACAGCAAAAGCAGTATCGCCAAGTGCAAGAGAGTGTGGAAAGAAGCCTTCAGCAAACTAGAGAAAGACAAGAGCGAACTTTCAACCAGAATGCTCTAGCGACCCCATTAAGACCGGGTGATCAAGTGCTCAAGAGAAACCGTCGAACCAATAAACTAGACAATCAGTGGGAAGCCGTACCCTACACAGTTTTACCAACAAGAATGGATAATCCTAAAATGTGTCTCATTAGCAAAAACGGAGGCTTAACATCTGTATTAGTGTCAAGAGACAATCTTAAATTGTGTCCGGAAGCATTGAAAGAGCCAGAAGTTGTCCAGCCAGAATCAGAAGTTATTCAACCCATTCATGGTGGACTTGCCAACTCCATAGTCATGGAATTATCTTTAGCAGAGCGGGCAGATACTACATCCGCAGTAGACAGTAGTACACCACATGAAGAGATACCGCTATTACGTAGATCACAGCGTAGTACCCAGGGTCAATTACCGGCCAGGTATGCAGATTACCAATTATAAAACTATAGTCATTGTTATCAGTCTGCAACGTTTAAGCCCAGTACCTACAGAGACTTGTCTGTATGAACTTCTTGCATATTCTTGAACTTGTTATCAGCCCGGAGGCACTAAATCAAAGCTCCGGAAAGACTGCTTTTTGAACTTTGCTTTTTGCTCTTTTTGAACTTTCTTTAGACTTTATATTGACAACTTCGTTGGAAAAATGGAACTAAATTCTTGGACACAAAGTGCAGTGCCTTTCCTAGTACCTTCAAGGATAGGACTGTATTAATGGACGCTATTTGAAGTGACTTTTTACAGAACTCTATTTTTGTTTCCTTGAGTGGTTTTTGTAACTTTTCATTTTTAAGACTCTGTACATATTAATTGTTATTTCAAAATGTTATCGTCCCACAGTCCCGGAGTACTGTTCTTAACTAAGGGGGAATGTGGCACCCCTAGGGGTATTTGCCACAAAAATAGTTACTGACAGTAAATACAAATACTAAAATAGCAAGACTGCACTACCACCTCCGGCCAGAAGGGGGAGCTCCAGAGACTCCCCTTGATCCATTCTGGTCTGAGAGAAGAAATGGCAGTTGGGCTAAGGAGTTGAAAGTGAGAGGTCATACAGCTGAATTTCTAACAACCCTATGACGGTTTCCAGGCCCAAATCACCGGCCTGAGGAGAAGAGGGACAGAGAAAAAGGACATTGTGAGAACCGGGTAGCATTAATCACTACCCAGAACAGGCGCAAAGACGGATACCGGATCCGTGGCTGTATTCATTATATATAATACAGCAACCGGAAAACGTGAGGTGATATCAGCTTCACTAGGGCCGGACGCAGCAACAGACACAGAGTTCAGCGGTACTCCTGAAGGGGGTAAGCAGATAAAAGGCCTCGGGTTGCCCGTTGAACCAGGACCCGGAGGGGACAGATTGGGCCAGCAGCCAGTTCACATACAGCAGCAGGGCCACATAGAAACTGCGTACAATAAGAGGCGAAGACCCCGGCTGGGTCAAAGTAACTCAGAGTTCCCATACAGACTCCGGTGACAGGACTGGTTGTAAATCCCTTTATGTTGAAGTAAACTGGTTAAACGTTTCAGTGCCTCAGTCTTTCATTTGGACAATAGCCATCTATCCAGGATCAGGATCATCACCGCTGGGAGAACCTGCTGCTGATCAAGTAAGTGCCTGTTCCCTCACGATACCCCTTACACTATGCATTGCCTGAGACCACAGCACCGGGTCAAGCCACCCGTGACATCCCCCTCAAGAGACAGACCCCATTGGTCCGGTGCTGGGTACCCCGGTCTCTTGGGCGTCACAGATGCTTGACACTTATTTTTTTATTCTACTATGAATATCTATCTTTTTAGGCCCCTTGGTGTAAAGGTGGCCGTACAAAACAGATGACTGTCAGCCACATGTAGCCATTTCTGCTGGACGATTCTACAATTTAATGCCTATGCAAATGTTTCATTTGTCCAATGATGGCAGATTTTCTAAATGCGCCATCCTTTATTCTATTCAGATCCCATTTCCAGGTTCTTATAGAAAGGTCTCAGTACCATAAGCTGTAATTTTAGGTTCTTTCTCTCCACTGGCCCCATAAGTGCAGATCTGACCTTATACTCAAGTACAGGTGAAAAGCTTTGACACTAATAGACAAGAATTGTAATTTGCCCAAGTCGTATTTTATTATTAGTCTCAGACCAATGACCCAGATGGTAGCCGACGTTTCGGCTGCCCAGGGCTTCATCAAGGTTATCTGTGTATATAAAGCAAACAAGCAAACAAAAAAAATCTTTGTACAAAAAATATCAGAGAATACAGTAATTATGGTAACAAAGTTACAAGTAAAAGGGATGTTTAGGAAGTTAGTAATCAAGTATATAACATGTTCGGAAGAAGTTTATATCTAGGCCCAACAAAAAACATAGAAAAAATGGAAAAATATCTATTTCTCTATTTTGGACATAGTTTCTTAATATGCATCCTCGCTTTGTTTTCTCCTGCTTATTTCCTTTGTTTTTGCTTATTCTATACTTTATCCCTGCGTTACTGTCACCATTGGTGATAAATCTCATTGATCTAAGTCCCTTTGTTTTATTTTTACATGTTTTTCTGCTTTTTTCTATGCTCTCTTTTCATGTTTTTTTAGGTACATCCCTCATGTACATTTGTCTTATTTGTTATTTTTCTACTCTTTCCATTTCTTCTGTTTCATTTTTTCTATATTTTTTCCATACATTTGTAAGTTTTCTTTTCTCTTTTCATCTTTTTTCAGTTTTACTTTTATTTGCTTTATCTTCCACCTCCATTTTTTCACTATTTTTCTATCCTCTCTATCTCAGTCATACTTACCCAATGATCCTTTTTCTCCACTTTCCAAATATTCCTTTTCCTTATAACTTTGTGACCATCATTACTATATTCCCTGATCACTCTTTTGTAAGTTTGTACATATTTTTTGTACACTGGGGTTTTTTTTTGCCTTCATTATATACACAGATATCCTTGACGAAGCCCTGGGTGGCCAAAACGTCAGCTACTATCTGGTTCATTGGTTAGAAATGAATAATAAAATTACAATTCACGTCTACTTGTGGCAAAGTTTTTCACCTGTCCGTTTTTGACGGACAAATCTTCTGTAAGCGAATCACGTGACTGCAGCAACCAATAGCAGGAGGTGACCCAATATATTAACCAAGGAGATCGGCAAAGTTTATGATGGTGAAGCAATGAGTCATAAAGTCACCCAGGCTCCATAGAAAATAATCACCCCCACTCACACGTTCTCTTCGGATCCTCCATATTGGGTCCATTTCTGGAAAACACCTTTAACTAATTCCTGACCATAGCTGAAGTCCTGATTTCCTGAGGTTGGACCATAGATTTGTTAAAATGTGTCAAGCTTTAAGTCTAATTTTCAGATCTAGACAATAAAATGGACTTCTTACCTTTAAGGCTGTGTGTATATGTTGCATTTTTTTTCTGCGTTTTTGACCCTTTGTTTCTGCGCGGATTTGGTACAAAACCTGAAGGGTCTCCTGATGCCAGCAAAGTGAAGGAGGATCCTGACTTCTCGTGCACTCGTTACTTATTTCAATATCAACTATTTCAGTGTTTTTGCTGCAGATTTCACCACGTACTAATATGTGCACACGTTTCGGATTTGGCTGCGGATCTGCAGTGGATTTGATGCTGCGGATTCGCAGCAGTTTTCCATGTGTTGTACAGTACTATGTAAACATATGGAAAACAAAATCCGCTGTGCCCATGGTGCGGAAAATACCGTGCGGAAATACTGCAGTGAATTTTCTGCAGCATGTCAATTCTTTGTGCGGATTCCGCAGCGTTTTACACATGCTCCTGAAAGGAATCCGCAGGTGTAAAATCGCAGGTGAAATCCGCACAAAAAAACGCAGGAAATCCGCGGTAAATCCACGGGTAATCCGCAGATAAAACGCAGTGTGTTTTACCTGTGGATTTTTCAAAAACGGTGCGGAAAAATCCACACACGAATCCACAACGTGGGCACATAGCCTTAAGGGGGAAAACCTGCACCAAAAACGCAAATAAAACAACCAGCAAAATGCATGAAAAACAAGACAAATACGTGCATACTTTCCACTGTGTTGTTTCCTGCCAGGAGATGTAGAAATTTCGGCATCAAACACTTAGGTGTGCACAGACCCCGACGGTGAAGCGGCCAAACGGGCACTTTACCTTTCCTCTGAACAGCGTGTTAAAGCCATTTTGGTTTCTCATTGCAGGCGGCTATAAATCTGATGTGTTATTGTAGGTTCAGGACTCTTTTTATAGTGATATAAAGTGCTCCTTTTTTCAGGTTTCTGCCTCGAAAAGCAAAAGAAACTCGGGGAAAAAAAAAATGTCTCCATTCGCCATCTGCTTCCTGCATGAAAAAAAAACACAGAGCAAATTATTAAAAGAATAATTCTAAAAGTCTGGGCTTAAATGACTTTTTAGCATCGGATTTACATTTTAAATGCATCAATTTGTAATTCTAAATGTGCAGCCATAAATCTGGGAGAAATGTTTTTTAAGAGCGGAGTGAATATGCGCTGAGTGTATCTGGAGAGGCGGCGATGATTGAAATAACACAGTTCTGTTACGCCGGGTCATGTGACAGTGGGAAAGATTAGGTCCTGACGTGTGTACCGGGCACAATTCTGCTGATTACAAGCTACAATGTGTCGTTATTACAGGAGAGAATACAATGTACGACTTCTGGTAGGAATATCGCCCCCTATCTGCCACCGTAGACACTGCACTGTGCGCACGGCTCTCGTGCCGCAGGTCACATCATAAGGTCCTGGCACACTCCCAATTTATAAAAACAAAGGCTTATAAGAACCAGAACCAAACCAAAGAATGGTAGCCGTGCGGCACTAGAACCACAACTTTTCACAGGTGTGTGGATGAGCGTCGGCAGCGTCGGCTGCAACACTATCCAGAGAAAACAGCTCAGGGTGGTGCTCACAGAACAATCCACAGAGGACCAAAGGCTTCACTGACGGTATATCAGAAGAAAAAATATGGCACTCACCCCTAGAAATGCTGTGATGAAGTCCTTTATTTGCTACAAACATCAATCAGGTACACATGGAGAGGCGGCAGGACGTGAACAGGAGAGGGTGCGGGGAACCGGTAAGGACTACGGCCGTTTCGCGCAAAGCGCTTCAACGGGTCCAGGTGCTATAAGTAAAGACTTATAAGACATGGTACAAAGTGCCTGTGATGATCATGAGACTGCTAAGTGGTGATCGCTTTACAACAGGCGGTGTCAGCCTACTAGGAGGCCCTAGCATATTCTAGAATACCCGATGCGTTAGAATCGGGCCACCATCTAGTCTATATATATTAAGGCAACCTCAAGGCCGATGGAAAGGAAATGCAGACATGTTGCGTGACTTGTTGCGGCGGTCTCACTTTCTATGCTGAAGTCTGGGGGGCAGGATTACTCTGACTCATAACACCTCTATGTAGATAACGGATATACAATGACCTCAGCATAGGTCACAGAACAGGTCTACGAAATTCTCCAAAATATGTCTGTAATTGAAAGACACAGTTCATCTTTTCCCGGCACAGTGACCTCTGAGTATGTCTACAAAGCTCTCCTACAAGTGAAAGTCACAATTTACCTCCTCCAGCTCCCATCACAACGAGAGCATACCAACAGAACTCTCCCATGGAAGTCAATATGTGATGATCCTAGCTCACCTCCTCCTCCCCCCTGCACGGTGAACTCTGCACAGAGCGCGCCTGCAACACTTTCCCATAGAAGCCAATAAGTGATAGTCACAGTTCACGTCATCCCGCTCCCTTCACGATGACCTTAGCACAGGCCACAGAGCATGCCCACAGAACTCTCCCACAGAAAGCAGTGAGAATCTACAGGTCCCGGTGTCCACGTGACAGCTGGAAACATTTATCTGAATGTTGCTAACAGGGGCCATGTTCAGGAAATAGAATTATTACAAAATAATGCAGGTGATGTACCAAATGTACCAGCCACAGAGTTCAGCCAAAATACTTGGTGCAGATATTCCCCAGAGTTCTAATACTGGTGATAGATGCCTCATTATACCACAGAAATTACTCCAGTGCCAGATACAAATGTTACCCCTGATGCCAGATACAGAGATCTCACCCACAGTGCCGGATACAGAGGTTACCCCTGATGCGGACAGAGATCTCACCCACAGTGCCGGATACAGAGGTTACCCCCGGTGCCAGATACAGAGGTGTCACCCACAGTGCCGGATACAGAGGTTACCCCTGATGCGGACAGAGATCTCACCCACAGCGTCGGATACAGAGGTTACCCCCGGTGCCAGATACAGAGATCTCACCCACAGTGCCGGATACAGAGGTTACCCCCGATGCCAGATACAGAGGTCTCACCCACAGTGCCGGATACAGAGGTTACCCTCGATGCCAGATACAGAGGTATCACCCACAGTGCCGGATACAGAGGTTACCCCCGATGCCAGATACAGAGGTCTCACCCACAGTGCCGGACACAGAGGTTACCCCCGGTGCCAGATACAGAGGTCTCACCCACAGTGCCGGACACAGAGGTTGCCCCCGGTGCCAGATACAGAGATCTCACCCACAGTGCCGGATACAGAGGTTACCCCCGGTGCCAGATACAGAGATCTCACCCACAGTGCCGGATACAGAGGTTACCCCCGGTGCCAGATACAGAGGTCTCACCCACAGTGCCGGATACAGAGGTTGCCCCCGGTGCCAGATACAGAGATCTCACCCACAGTGCCGGATACAGAGGTTACCCCCGGTGCCAGATACAGAGGTGTCACCCACAGTGCCGGATACAGAAATTACCCCCGATGCCAGATACAGAGGTCTCACCCACAGTGCCGGATACAGAGGTTACCCCCGATGCCAGATACAGAGATCTCACCCACAGTGCCGGATACAGAGGTTACCGCCGATGCCAGATACATAGGTCTCACCCACAGTGCCGGATACAGAGGTTGCCCCCGGTGCCAGATACAGAGGTCTCACCCACAGTGCCGGATACAGAGGTTGCCCCCGGTGCCAGATACAGAGATCTCACCCACAGTGCCGGATACAGAGGTTACCCCCGGTGCCAGATACAGAGGTGTCACCTACAGTGTCGGATACAGAGGTTACCCCGGTGCCAGATACAAGATCTCACCCACAGTGCCGGATACAGAGGTTACCCCCGATGCCAGATACAGAGGTCTCACCCACAGTGCCGGATACAGAGGTTACCCCCGATGCCAGATACAGAGATCTCACCCACAGTGCCGGATACAGAGGTTACCCCCGGTGCCAGATACAGAGGTATCACCCACAGTGCCGGATACAGAGGTTACCCCCGGTGCCAGATACAGAGTTGTCACCCACAGTGTCGGATACAGAGGTTACCCCCGGTGCCAGATACAGAGGTGTCACCCACAGTGTCGGATACAGAGGTTACCCCGGTGCCAGATACAGAGTTGTCACCCAGAGTGTCGGATACAGAGGTTACCCCCGGTGCCAGATACAGAGGTCTCACCCACAGTGCCGGATACAGAGGTTACCGCCGATGCCAGATATAGAGGTCTCACACACAGTGCCGGATACAGAGGTTACCCCCGATGCCAGATACAGAGGTGTCACCCACAGTGCCGGATACAGAGGTTACAACCGATGCCAGATACAGAGGTCTCACCCACAGTGCCGGATACAGAGGTTACCCCCGATGCCAGATACAGAGGTGTCACCCACAGTGCTGGATACAGAGGTTACCCCCGGTGCCAGATACAGAGATCTCACCCACAGTGCTGGATACAGAGGTTACCCCTGATGCCGGACAGAGATCTCACCCACAGTGCCGAATACAGAGGTTACCCCCGATGCCAGATACAGAGATCTCACCCACAGTGCCAGATACAGAGGTTACCCCCGATGCCAGATACAGAGATCTCACCCACAGTGCCGGATACAGAGGTTACCGCCGATGCCAGATACAGAGGTCTCACCCACAGTGCCGGATACAGAGGTTACCCCCGATGCCAGATACAGAGGTCTCACCCACAGTGCCGGATACAGAGGTTACCCCCGGTGCCAGATACAGAGATCTCACCCACAGTGCCGGATACAGAGGTTACCCCCGGTGCCAGATACAGAGGTGTCACCCACAGTGTCGGATACAGAGGTTACCCCGGTGCCAGATACAGAGGTGTCACCCACAGTGTCGGATACAGAGGTTACCCCTGATACGGACAGAGATCTCACCCACAGCGTCGGATACAGAGGTTACCCCCGGTGCCAGATACAGAGATCTCACCCACAGTGCCGGATACAGAGGTTACCCCCGATGCCAGATACAGAGGTCTCACCCACAGTGCCGGATACAGAGGTTACCCTCGATGCCAGATACAGAGGTATCACCCACAGTGCCGGATACAGAGGTTACCCCCGGTGCCAGATACAGAGGTCTCACCCACAGTGCCGGATACAGAGGTTACCCTCGATGCCAGATACAGAGGTATCACCCACAGTGCCGGATACAGAGGTTACCCCCGATGCCAGATACAGAGGTCTCACCCACAGTGCCGGACACAGAGGTTACCCCCGGTGCCAGATACAGAGGTCTCACCCACAGTGCCGGATACAGAGGTTGCCCCCGGTGCCAGATACAGAGATCTCACCCACAGTGCCGGATACAGAGGTTACCCCCGGTGCCAGATACAGAGATCTCACCCACAATGCCGGATACAGAGGTTACCCCCGGTGCCAGATACAGAGGTCTCACCCACAGTGCCGGATACAGAGGTTGCCCCCGGTGCCAGATACAGAGATCTCACCCACAGTGCCGGATACAGAGGTTACCCCCGGTGCCAGATACAGAGGTGTCACCCACAGTGCCGGATACAGAAATTACCCCCGATGCCAGATACAGAGGTCTCACCCACAGTGCCGGATACAGAGGTTACCCCCGATGCCAGATACAGAGATCTCACCCACAGTGCCGGATACAGAGGTTACCGCCGATGCCAGATACAGAGGTCTCACCCACAGTACCTGATACAGAGGTTACCCCCGATGCCAGATACAGAGGTCTCACCCACAGTGCCGGATACAGAGGTTGCCCCCGGTGCCAGATACAGAGATCTCACCCACAGTGCCGGATACAGAGGTTACCCCCGGTGCCAGATACAGAGGTGTCACCCACAGTGTCGGATACAGAGGTTACCCCGGTGCCAGATACAAGATCTCACCCACAGTGCCGGATACAGAGGTTACCCCAGGTGCCAGATACAGAGTTGTCACCCACAGTGTCGGATACAGAGGTTACCCCGGTGCCAGATACAAGATCTCACCCACAGTGCCGGATACAGAGGTTACCCCAGGTGCCAGATACAGAGTTGTCACCCACAGTGTCGGATACAGAGGTTACCCCGGTGCCAGATACAAGATCTCACCCACAGTGCCGGATACAGAGGTTACCCCCGGTGCCAGATACAGAGGTCTCACCCACAGTGCCGGATACAGAGGTTACCCCCGGTGCCAGATACAGAGGTATCACCCACAGTGCCGGATACAGAGGTTACCCCCGGTGCCAGATACAGAGTTGTCACCCACAGTGTCGGATACAGAGGTTACCCCCGGTGCCAGATACAGAGGTGTCACCCACAGTTTCGGATACAGAGGTTACCCCGGTGCCAGATACAGAGTTGTCACCCAGAGTGTCGGATACAGAGGTTACCCCCGGTGCCAGATACAGAGGTCTCACCCACAGTGCCGGATACAGAGGTTACCGCCGATGCCAGATATAGAGGTCTCACCCACAGTGCCGGATACAGAGGTTACCCCCGATGCCAGATACAGAGGTGTCACCCACAGTGCCGGATACAGAGGTTACAACCGATGCCAGATACAGAGGTCTCACCCACAGTGCCGGATACAGAGGTTACCCCCGATGCCAGATACAGAGGTGAACCCCCACAGTGCTGGATACAGAGGTTACCCCCGGTGCCAGATACAGAGGTGTCACCCACAGTGCTGGATACAGAGGTTACCCCCGGTGCCAGATACAGAGATCTCACCCACAGTGCTGGATACAGAGGTTACCCCTGATGCCGGACAGAGATCTAACCCACAGTGCCGAATACAGAGGTTACCCCCGATGCCAGATACAGAGATCTCACCCACAGTGCCAGATACAGAGGTTACCCCCGATGCCAGATACAGAGATCTCACCCACAGTGCCGGATACAAAGGTTACCGCCGATGCCAGATATAGAGGTCTCACCCACAGTGCCGGATACAGAGGTTACCCCCGATGCCAGATACAGAGGTCTCACCCACAGTGCCGGATACAGAGGTTACCCCCGGTGCCAGATACAGAGATCTCACCCACAGTGCCGGATACAGAGGTTACCCCCGGTGCCAGATACAGAGGTGTCACCCACAGTGTCGGATACAGAGGTTACCCCGGTGCCAGATACAGAGGTGTCACCCACAGTGTCGGATACAGAGGTTACCCCGGTGCCAGATACAAGATCTCACCCACAGTGCCGGATACAGAGGTTACCGCCGATGCCAGATACAGAGGTCTCACCCACAGTGCCGGATACAGAGGTTACCCCCGATGCCAGTGTGGCACCCCTAGGGGTATTTGCCACAAAAACAGTTACTGACACTAAATAGCAAGACTGCACTACCACCTCCGGCCAGAAGGGGGAGCTCCAGAGACTCCCCTTGATCCATTCTGGTCTGAGAGAAGAACTGGCAGTTGGGCTAAGGAGCTGAAAGTGAGAGGTCATACAGCTGAATTTCTAACAGCCCTATGACAGTTTCCAGGCCCAAATCACCGGCCTGAGGAGAAAAGGGACAGAGAAAAAGGATATTGTGAGAACCGGGTAGCATTAATCACTACCCAGAACAGGCGCAAAGACGGATACCGGATCCGTGGCTGTATTCATTATATATAATACAGCAACCGGAAAAACGTGAGGTGATATCAGCTTCACTAGGGCCGGACGCAGCAACAGACGCAGAGTTTAGCGGTACTCCTGGAGGGGGTAACCAGATAAAAGGACTCGGGTTGCCCGTCGAACCAGGACCCGGAGGGGACAGATTGGGCCGGCAGCCAGTTCACATACAGCAGCAGGGCCACACAGAAATTGCGCACAATAAGAGGCGAAGACCCCGGCAGGGTCAAAGTAACTCAGAGTTCCCATACAGACGCCGGTGACAGTACTGGTTGTAAATCCTTTTATGTTAAAGTAAACTGGTTAAACGTTTCAGTGCCTCAGTCTTTCATTTGGACAATAGCCATCTATCCAGGATCGGGATCGTCACCGCTGGGAGAACCTGCTGCTGATCAAGTAAGTGCCTGTCCCCTCACGATACCCCTTACACTGTGCATTTATATAACACGAAACCAAATAGAACACTCTAAATATTCTGCCCATGAAATGCGTCTAAATAATCCTCATATCATAGGCCTTCTAACGTCAAATGGACACTCCTGATAACACTATATAACCAAAAGAGAAAAATGGAGTACTCAGTCCAAACCTTTTTAACAAAACCGTATACAATACTTTATTAATAATACATCAATACAGTAATAGCATAATAATACATAATTTTAACACAAAAGCAGGGTAAGGGTAGTCACAGGTAACCCGGCTGGTAATGGTTAACCATAAAGTGCATAGTGCCCATAATTTTATTGGGAAGCTCACCCCCAACACATATCAATTAGAGCATTTAGCGGTTTTTCACAATGTTGCGGCATAACAGTATGCAGTTGGAATACAAGTATTCATTCAGGGAGCTTACCCATAATATTGTGCAAAGCCGGGCCCGTGTCACGCCGCCACCGACGCGCGTTTCGCTGATCTTTCTCAAGGTTACCCCCGATGCCAGATACAGAGGTCTCACCCACAGTGCCGGATACAGAGGTTACCCCCGATGCCAGATACAGAGATCTCACCCACAGTGCCGGATACAGAGGTTACCCCCGGTGCCAGATACAGAGTTGTCACCCACGGTGTCGGAACCAGAGGTTACCGCGGTGCCAGATACAGAGGTCTCACCCACAGTGCCGGATACAGAGGTTACCGCCGATGCCAGATACAGAGGTCTCACCCACAGTGCCGGATACAGAGGTTACCGCCGATGCCAGATACAGAGGTGTCACCCACAGTGCCAGATACAGAGGTTACCCCCGATGCCAGATACAGAGGTCTCACCCACAGTGTCGGATACAGAGGTTACCCCGGTGCCAGATACAGAGGTCTCACCCACAGTGCCGGATACAGAGGTTACCGCCGATGCCAGATACAGAGGTGTCACCCACAGTGCCAGATACAGAGGTTACCCCCGATGCCAGATACAGAGGTCTCACCCACAGTGTCGGATACAGAGGTTACCCCGGTGCCAGATACAGAGGTCTCACCCACAGTGTCGGATACAGAGGTTACCCCGATGCCAGATACAGAGGTCTCACCCACAGTGTCGGATACAGAGGTTACCGCCGATGCCAGATACAGAGGTCTCACCCACAGTGCCGGATACAGAGGTTACCGCCGATGCCAGATACAGAGGTGTCACCCACAGTGCCAGATACAGAGGTTACCCCCGATGCCAGATACAGAGGTCTCACCCACAGTGCCGGATACAGAGGTTACCGCCGATGCCAGATACAGAGGTGTCACCCACAGTGCCGGATACAGAGGTTACCGCCGATGCCAGATACAGAGGTCTCACCCACAGTGCCGGATACAGAGGTTACCGCCGATGCCAGATACAGAGGTGTCACCCACAGTGCCAGATACAGAGGTTACCCCCGATGCCAGATACAGAGGTCTCACCCACAGTGCCGGATACAGAGGTTACCGCCGATGCCAGATACAGAGGTGTCACCCACAGTGCCAGATACAGAGGTTACCCCCGATGCCAGATACAGAGGTCTCACCCACAGTGCCGGATACAGAGGTTACCCCCAATGCCAGATACAGAGGTGTCACCCGCAGTGCCGGATACAGAAATTACCCCTGATGCCGGACAGAGATCTCACCCACAGTGCCGGATACAGAGGTTACCCCTGATGCGGACAGAGATCTCACCCACAGTGCCGGATACAGAGGTGTCACCCACAGTGCCAGATACAGATGTTACCCCTGATACGGACAGAGATCTCACCCACAGTGCCGGATAGAGAGGTTACCCCCAATGCCAGATACTGAGGTGTCACCCACAGTGCCGGATACAGAGGTTACCCCCGATGCCAGATACAGAGGTGTCACCCACAGTGCCGGATACAGAGGTTACCCCCGATGCCAGATACAGAGGTCTCACCCACAGTGCCGGATACAGAGGTTACCCCCGATGCCAGATACAGAGGTGTCACCCACAGTGCCAGATACAGAGGTTACTCCCGATGCCAGATACAGAGATCTCACCCACAGTGACGGATACAGAGGTTACCCCCGATGCCAGATACAGAGGTCTCACCCACAGTGCCGGATACAGAGGTTACCGCCGATGCCAGATATAGAGGTCTCACCCACAGTGCCGCATACAGAGGTTACCCCCGATGCCAGATACAGAGGTGTCACCCACAGTGCCGGATACAGAGGTTACCCCCGATGCCAGATACAGAGGTGTCACCCACAGTGCCGGATACAGAGGTTACCCCCGATGCCAGATACAGAGGTCTCACCCACAGTGCCGGATACAGAGGTTACCCCCGGTGCCAGATACAGAGATCTCACCCACAGTGCTGGATACAGAGGTTACCCCTGATGCCGGACAGAGATCTCACCCACAGTGCCGGATACAGAGGTTACCCCCGATGCCAGATACAGAGGTGTCACCCACAGTGCTGGATACAGAGGTTACCCCCGGTGCCAGATACAGAGGTGTCACCCACAGTGCTGGATACAGAGGTTACCCCCGGTGCCAGATACAGAGATCTCACCCACAGTGCTGGATACAGAGGTTACCCCTGATGCCGGACAGAGATCTCACCCACAGTGCTGAATACAGAGGTTACCCCCGATGCCAGATACAGAGATCTCACCCACAGTGCCAGATACAGAGGTTACCCCCGATGCCAGATACAGAGATCTCACCCACAGTGCCGGATACAGAGGTTACCGCCGATGCCAGATATAGAGGTCTCTCCCACAGTGCCGGATACAGAGGTTACCCCCGATGCCAGATACAGAGGTCTCATCACAGTGCCGGATACAGAGGTTACCCCCGGTGCCAGATACAGAGATCTCACCCACAGTGCCGGATACAGAGGTTACCCCCGGTGCCAGATACAGAGGTGTCACCCACAGTGTCGGATACAGAGGTTACCCTGGTGCCAGATACAGAGATCTCACCCACTGTGCCGGATACAGAGGTTACCGCCGATGCCAGATACAGAGGTCTCACCCACAGTACCGGATACAGAGGTTACCGCCGATGCCAGATGCAGAGGTGTCACCCACAGTGCCGGATACAGAGGTTACCCCAGTGACAGATACAGAGGTCTCACCCACAGTGCCGGATGCAGAGGTTACCCCCGGTGCCAGATACAGGAGGTGTCACCCACAGTGCCGGATACAGAGGTTACCCCCGGTGCCAGATACAGAGGTGTCACCCACAGTGCCGGATACAGAGGTTACCCCCAGTGCCAGATACAGAGGTCTCACCCACAGTGCCGGATGCAGAGGTTACCCCCGGTGCCAGATACAGAGGTGTCACCCACAGTGCCGGATACAGAGGTTACCCCCAGTGCCAGATACAGAGGTCTCACCCACAGTGCCGGATGCAGAGGTTACCCCCGGTGCCAGATACAGGAGGTGTCACCCACAGTGCCGGATACAGAGGTTACCCCCGGTGCCAGATACAGAGGTGTCACCCACAGTGCCGGATACAGAGGTTACCCCCAGTGCCAGATACAGAGGTCTCACCCACAGTGCCGGATGCAGAGGTTACCCCCGGTGCCAGATACAGAGGTGTCACCCACAGTGCCGGATACAGAGGTTACCCCCAGTGCCAGATACAGAGGTCTCACCCACAGTGCCGGATGCAGAGGTTACCCCCGGTGCCAGATACAGAGGTGTCACCCACAGTGCTGGATACAGAGGTTACCCCCGGTGCCAGATACAGAGATCTCACCCACAGTGCTGGATACAGAGGTTACCCCTGATACCGGACAGAGATCTCACCCACAGTGCCGAATACAGAGGTTACACCCCGGTGCCAGATACAGAGGTGTCACCCACAGTGCCGGATACAGAGGTTACCCCGGTGCCAGATACAGAGGTGTCACCCACAGTGCCGGATACAGAGGTTACCCCCGGTGCCAGATACAGAGATCTCACCCACAGTGCCGGATACAGAGGTTACCCCCGGTGCCAGATACAGAGGTGTCACCCACAGTGCCGGATACAGAGGTTACCCCCGGTGCCAGATACAGAGATCTCACCCACAGTGCCGGATACAGAGGTTACCCCCGGTGCCAGATACAGAGGTGTCACCCACAGTGCCAGATACAGAGGTTACCCCGGTGCCAGATACAGAGATCTCACCCACAGTGCGGGATACAGAGGTTACCCCGGTGCCAGATACAGAGGTGTGACCCACAGTGCCGGATACAGAGGTTACCCCCGGTGCCAGATACAGAGGTGTCACCCACAGTGCCGGATACAGAGGTTACCCCCGGTGCAAGATACAGAGGTGTCACCCACAGTGCCAGATACAGAGGTTACTCCTGGTGCCAGATACATAGGTGTCACCCACAGTGCCGGATACAGAGATTACCCCTGGTGCCAGATACAGAGGTGTCACCCACAGTGCCGGATACAGAGGTTACCCCCGGTGCCAGATACAGAGGTGTCACCCACAGTGCCGGATACAGAGGTTACCCCCGGTGCCAGATACATAGGTGTCACCCACAGTGCCAGATACAGAGATTACCCCCGGTGCCAGATACAGAGGTGTCACCCACAGTGCCGGATACAGAGGTTACCCCCGGTGCAAGATACAGAGGTGTCACCCACAGTGCCAGATACAGAGGTTACCCCTGGTGCCAGATACATAGGTGTCACCCACAGTGCCGGATACAGAGATTACCCCCGGTGCCAGATACAGAGGTGTCACCCACAGTGCCGGATACAGAGGTTACCCCCGGTGCCAGATACAGAGGTGTCACCCACAGTGCCAGATACAGAGGTTACCCCTGGTGCCAGCCACACATCTCAGGCGTGTCTGGACATCAGATGTGATGAGTATCTTTCCTCACTTGCTGATATCGTTATTATATATATAATACCAGCCGTCAATCAGGGATGTGTGTAATGGGATATTAAATCTGCCTTACTTATATGACATGGCCACCAGCTTGGAGCCTATCATTTGCTATGTCCTTACTGACATTAGCTGTCTCATATGGTCTCCAAGGGTGAGCCGTGGCTGAGTGGGGGCGTCATAGCTGCTGATCAGTAGGGTGCCAACCCCCACAGTTAGGCAGGATTGTGTATCAGCAGGGAACAGTATAGTGAGGCTATATATGTTTACAAGCACTTTTTGCACTTTTGTCTTCTGTGTCTTTCACCCTGTCACAGTCATTTAGCAATTAATATCTGTTACAAAAACATCATTGAATGGCAATCCCTATCTCCTATTTTTTCCTGTGGTGTGCAAATGCTTTCCCAAATGAGACACTAGCCTAGGGTGCACCTTGGAGATTAAAGGTACCGTCACACTAAGCGACGCTGCAGCGATACCGACAACGATCCGGATCGCTGCAGCGTCGCTGTTTGGTCGCTGAAGAGCTGTCACACAGACAGCTCTCCAGCGACCAACGATCCCGAGGTCCCCGGTAACCAGGGTAAACATCGGGTTACTAAGCGTAGGGACAGCAGCCAAGGAGAGGTGCCCCAATCTCGTACTATATGTTAGGGTGCCAACCTCCGCTGACAGGCAGTGCTCATTAGGCTATTGTGATAGGGATATATATAGTCAGCACGGTTGTTTGTTATGTTGATTGTGGGTTTCTCATGGTTTTAAAGGTATAAATAAAAGGATAATTTTATCTGCAATATCATTAGGATATAAGGTTATTTATGTTGGTTTTCAGCCACACATCTCACCCACAGTGCCAGCTACGGATGTTATCCCAGGTTCCGGAGACATCTTACCCACAATGCCAGATACAAATGTTACCCCCCGTGCCAGACACAGATTTCACCCACAGTTCCAACTACAGATGTCACCCACAGTGCCATATACAGATGTTACCCCTGGTGCCAGACACAGATCTCACCCACAGTGCCAGCTACAGATGTCACCCACAGTGCCATATACAGATGTTACCCCTGGTGCCAGACACAGATCTCACCCACAGTGCCAGCTACAGATGTCACCCACAGTGCCATATACAGATGTTACCCCTGGTGCCGGACACAGATCTCACCCACAGTGCCAGCTACAGATGTCACCCACAGTGCCATATACAGATGTTACCCCTGGTGCCGGACACAGATCTCACCCACAGTGCCAGCTACAGATGTCACCCACAGTGCCAGATACAGAGGTTACTCCCGATGCCGGACACATCTTACCCACAGTGCCAGATACAAATGTTACCCCCTGATGCCGGACACAGATCTCACTAACAGTGCCAGCTACAGAAGTCACCACAGTGCCAGACAATTTTTTTTGCCTAAAATGCCAGCCACAGGTGTTCCCTGCAATGCCAGCCATAGATCTTACCCACATGCAGACCACAGATATTCCCAGTAGTGCCAGCCACAGATATTGCCCATGATGCCGACCACATATGCCACTGGGAATGGTCCCAGATTCCCCACAGATTAACACAAGTGATGCCCCTAAGGATGCCGAACATAGCTGCCACACTTATGCCACTAATCAATAAAGCCCAGCAGAGCGCCAGCTACAGACTCCCCTCCCCCAGCAGATATGGTATCAACATGGGCATTAAGTCCTAGAAGCAGGGCAGTGACCTGAATATATGCCTGGTGTCAGCTACAGTTCTTTCTACCATTTTTGGCTGTATCAACAGAGGAAGAGTAACAACGGTGTCCATGCATGTTACATCTTGGGGTTACATCCTGATGAAGGGTCTGTACAACCCAGAAACGCTTTGATGCAGACATTGGAAATAAAGTATTTATGTATTTTATGCATTAGGACTATTCATTGTCAGCAGCGGAGCCGACCTACGAGCCCTATTTTCCACACAAACACTTCAGGATCGCACCACATCTGAGCAATGAATGATGAGAGGATGGAAGAAGACCCGATCTGATGACCCCCAATCCACAAGCTGACCAGGATCCAGGGTGGGACTGTACACAATAGGTCCTAGCACCTCATTATCGCCTGGACATGTAGGTGTGTATGGAGCTATAGGTTTTCTGTCTCATGAGATTCCATTTGTGGCTTTACAAAAAGTATCAATGTAGCAATTAATGTGTGAAGTGTCTCAGGTTGTGCAGTTTCAGAAGAAAGAAAAATGATCTCCCCTGTTGGATGTCTCCACCAACGCCTATAGAAATGCAGAGATCCGGAAAGTCCATCAGCCAAAATAGGTAAAATGTGATACAAGAAACAAAAAACCTGATACCTCCGATGAAAACTCCATCTAGAACAGCGATACATAGTGGCGCCTTTGTTATTACGACATTGAAACGCGTCGGCTTGTAACACTGTCCTGCTGTAACCATTTTTAAAAGGTATCGGAGGTTCCAGGTTTCTTTTCTCTTGTGCACTTTCTGGGCGAGGAGGATTGTAGAGTCCGGACTGCACCTACCTCCAAAAAGTCCAAAGCAACAATAACTTTTTACTGATTGGGGTTTTACCAGTTGAGGGTTATTTGCCGGTTGTGCACCGCAAGAATCATTTAGATACTTATGACCAATCCACAGCCAAAAAAGTCAAAATTGACCATAATGGACAACTATTATATAATGTGTTTGGGCATGTTTAAGACGGGCTCCCAGAGGGGTCTGTATTGGGGTTCACAATTGTACCAATGATTGACCATTAGGTCAGTATGATTGTACTCATGGGCCCATGAGTTATAGAGACCCATATGGTTGGTAAGGGATGACTACCGCCAGTATTGCTTTCCATCCTCCCAGTGGTTGGCATAATGGGCATTTATGTAAATGGGAACATTTTGCCAAAGGTCGATGCAGCAGGCACTTTCCTACATCCCTGATTGGTGAACACAGCGATACATGTGCGATATCACGGCATAGCAATGCAGATTTACCTTTCAGGCTCCTGGGAATGTTGGATGACAAGCCATATCAGGGCCATATCAGGGTTTTGTGGTGGGCATAATGGTTTTAACCCAGAAACAGATATAACTAAACATGCCCACAGTCGCCCACTGTCCGCGCTGAGGCCGTCTGTTTTATATTAAATCCTGGAGGTAATAAACCAGTTGAGTCCATTAAGAAACTTGTTGATTCCATCTCTGACGTCCTAACACCATGAGTGATGGGATTTGGGTTTCTGTTGCTCTTATGCCGCTTGGCGTAATGTGTCATAAATGGTGCTGTTGATAGACAGGACTCAGGGCCGTGTAACGCAGGGCACGGGCACATACAGCTGCAGGGCTTTCATCTCCATGTTTGTTGGAATATGCTGAGTCTTGTGTAAACTTTTTCCTAACAGAGTGAAACACGTTAGTCACCTGTCACTGAGCCGGTGCCAGCCATAGCACAGACGGAGCCGACGCCAGGGCCAAGGAATAATCTCTTCACTGATAGAAAGGAAAGTGCAAAACTGAGGCAGAATCCAGGAAAACCCATGGAGAAGAGAGGACACAGATGGATGCTCCGTCCACATGACCCCATAGCCCACATAGACGCCTTTTCCACATAGCATACTCTGGGGTTACTAAACATGACCCACATGGATGCTCCTGCTGTATGACCCACATGGACGCTCCTGCTATATGACCCACATGGACGCTCCTGCCATATGATCTACAAGGACGCTCCTGCTATATGACCCACATGGACGCTCCTGCTATATGACCCACATGGATGCTCCTGCTATATGACCCACATGGATGCTCCTGCTATATGACCCACATGGACGCTCCTGCTATATGACCCACATGGACGCTCCTGCTATATGACCCACATGGATGCTCCTGCTATATGACCCACATGGACGCTCCTGCTATATGACCCACATGGATGCTCCTGCTATATGACCCACATGGATGCTCCTGCCATATGATCTACAAGGATGCTCCTGCTATATGACCCACATGGACGCTCCTGCTATATGACCCACATGGACACTCATGCTATGTGACCCACATGGATGCTTATACTATATGACCCACATGGACACTCTTGCTATGTATCATCCACATGGACACTCATGCTCTATGACCTACATGGACACTCCTGCCAAATGACAAACATGGACGCTCATGCTACATAACCCACATGGACACTCATGCTATATGTCCCACATGGCAGCTCATTCCAAATGACCCACATTGTCGCTGATGTCAAATGACCCACGTGGATGATCATGCTATGCGACCCACATGGTCACTCCTGCCATATGATCCACAAAAACACTCCTGCTATATGACCCACATGGACGCTCTTGCTATATGACCCACAAGGATGCTCCTGCTATATGACCCACATGGACGCTCCTGCTATATGACCCACATGGATGCTCCTGCTATATGACCCACATGGATGCTCCTGCTATATGACCCACATAAACGCTCTTGCTATATGACCCACATGAACACTCCTGCTATATGACCCACATGGATGCTCCTGCTATATGACCCACAAGGGCGATCCTGCTATATGACTCACAAAGATGCTCCTGCTATATGACCCACATGGACGATCCTGCTTTGTGACCCACATGGACGCTCCTGCTATATGACCCACATGGATGCTCCTGCTATATGACCCACATGGATGCTCCTGCTATATGACCCACATGGATGCTCCTGCTATATGACCCACATGGATGCTCCTGCTATATGACCCACATGGATGCTCCTGCTATATGACCCACATGGATGCTCCTGCTATATGACCCACATAGACGCTCTTGCTATATGACCCACATAGACGCTCCTGCTATATGACCCACATGGACACTCATGCTATATGCCCCACATGGCCGCTCATTCCAAATGACCCACATGGTCGCTGATGTCAAATGACCCACGTGGATGATCATGCTATGCGACCCACATGGACACTCCTGCCATATGATCCACAAAAACGCTCCTGCTATATGACCCACATGGACGCTCTTGCTATATGACCCACAAGGATACTCCTGCTATATGACCCATATGGATGCTCCTGCTATATGACCCACATGGACGCTCCTGCTATATGACCCCCATGGATGCTCCTGCTATATGACCCACATGGATGCTCCTGCTATATGACCCATATGGATGCTCCTGCTATATGACCCACATGGATGCTCCTGCTATATGACCCACATAGATGCTCCTGCTATATGACCCACATGGACACTCCTGCTATATGACCCACATGGATGCTCCTGCTATATGACCCACAAGGGCGATCCTGCTATATTACTCACAAAGATGCTCCTGCTATATGACCCACATGGACGATCCTGCTTTGTGACTCACATGGATGCTATAAGACCCACATGGACGTTCCTGCTATATGACCCACATGGACGCTCCTGCTATATGACCCACATGGACACTCTTGCTATAAGACCCATATGGACATTCATGCTATGTTTCATCCACATGGACACTCATGCTATATGTCCCACATGGTCGCTCATTCCAAATGACCCACATGGTCGCTGATGTCAAATGACCCACATGGATGATCATGCTATGCGACCCACATGGACACTCACACTATATGACACACATGGATGCTCATGCTTTATGACCCACATGGACGCTCATGCTAAATGACCCACATGAACACTCATGTCAAATGACTCAGTGTCATTACAAATAGAGTGATCTATTTCAAGTGTTTATTTCTGTTGATGCTGATGATTATGGCTTACAGCCAATGAAAACCCAAAGTCATTATCTCAGTAAATTAGAATAATTAACAAAAAACACCTGCAAAGGCTTCCTAAGCGTTTAAAAAGGTATCTTAGTCTGTTTCAGTAGGCTCCACAATCATGGGGAAGACTGCTGACTTGATAGATGTCCAGAAGGCAGTCATTGGCACACTCCACAAGGAGGGTAAGCCACAAAAGGTCATTGCTAAAGAAGCCGGCTGTTCACAGAAGTGCTGTGTCCAAGCAGATTAATGGAAAGTTGAGTGGAAGTACAAAGTGTGGTAGAAAAAGGTGCACAAGCAACCTGGATAACTGCAACCTTGAAAGTATTTTTAAGAAAAGGCCAATAAAAAATAAGGGGGAGATTCACAAGGAGTTGACTGCTGCTGGAGTCATTGCTTCAAGAGCCACCACACACAGACGTATCCAGGACATGGGCTACGGGTGTCACATTCCTTGTGTCAAGCCACTCATGACCAATGGTCATCGCCAGAAGCGCCTTACCTGGGCCAAGGAGAAAAAGAACTGGACTGTTGCTCTGTGGTCCAAGGTGTTGTTTTCAGATGAAAGTAAATTTTGCATTTCATTTGAAAATCAAGGTCCCAGAGTCTGTAGGTAGAGTGGAGAGGCCACAATCCAAGCTGCTTGAGGTCTAGTGTGAATTTTCCACAATCAGTGATGGTTTGTGGAGCCATGTCATCTGCTGATGTGGGTCCACTGTGTTTTATCGAGACTAAAGTCAGCGCAGCCTTCTACCACGAAATTTTAGAGCACTTCATGCTTCCCTCTGCCGACAAGTTTTATGGAGATGGAAATGTCATTCTCCAGCAGCACTTGCCACCTGACCACACTGCCAAAAGTACCAATACCTGGTTTACAAACAACAGCATCACTGTGCTTGATTGGCAGCAAACTCACCTGACCTTAACCCCATAGAGAATCTATAGGGTATTGTCAAGATGAAGATGAAAGACACCAAACCCAAAAATGCAGAGGAGCTGAAGGCTCCTATCAAAGCAACCTGGGCTTCCATAACACCTCAGCAGTGCCACAGGCTGATCGCCTCCATGCCATGCCGCATTGATGCAGTAATGGATGCAAAAGGAGCCCCCCAAGTATTGAGTGCATTTACTGAACTTACATTTCAGTAGGCTAACATTTCGGATTTTAAAATCATTTTTTAAGCTGGTGTTATAAAGTATTCTAATTTACTGAGATAATGACTTTTGGGTTTTCACAGGCTGTAAGCCATAATCATCAACATTAACAGAAATAAACACTCGAAATAGATCACTTTGTTTGTAACGACTCTATATAATATATGAGTTTCACTTTTTGAATTGAAGAACTGAAGTAAATTAACTTTTTGATGATATTCTAATTTTGTGAGAAGCACCTGTACACTCAAGTCCTATGACCCACATGGACACTCATGCCATATGACCAACATGGACACTCATGCCAAATGACCCACATGGACACTCATGCCATATGACCCACATGGACACTCATCCCAAGTGAACCACATGGACACTCATGTCATATGACCCACATGGACACTCATGCCATATGACCCACATGGACATTCACACCAAATGACCTACATGGAACCTCGAGCTATGACCCAAATGGACCCTTATGCCAAAGGACTCACATGGACACTCACGTCATATGACCTACATGATCACTCATGCTATATGGCCCACATGGACACTCATGCCAAATGACCTACATGGACCCTCGTGCGATGATCCACATGGACGCTCATGCTATATGACTCACATGGACACTTATGCTATATGACCCACATGGATCCTCATTTCACATAACATCCAATGATGCTCCTTCCACTTGGACTTTCATTGAACATGACCCACATGGAGAGGTGGTGAGCTCTCGTTCAATGGAAGTCTTCAAACAGAGGCTGGACAGCACTGAGCAGGGGGTTGGACACGATGACCCTGGAGGTCACTTCAAACTTTGACATTCTGTTATTCATGCTATATGACTCACAAGAATGTTGTGCAAAAATGTTTGGGCGCTTTGGTGCCCAATAGCTCATCATAATGCTCTCCTTTATGTGTCTGTAACAGAAGCTCCTTGATGCTTTGGAGACAGAAGTGGGCACCTTGGGACCCTCTGTGCTGCAAACTTTGCACTAATGATATACCCAAGTTGTGTCTTCTCTCTGGAAAAGCTGATCTCAGCGAGCTGAAAGAAATTGGAATAGTCTTGTTTTCTTTCAGGGTTTTAAACCCCAATTCTGACTTAATCCAACCTGCATAATTGAGCGTTTGTTACTTTTTACCAGCACATAGAATTCTGTGAGCAAATCACAGCAACATATCACATCCTATCCCTCTACTGCCAGCCTCTGTGTAGAATAAGCACAGAATACTATCCAAGTAGTGGAGGAAAAGGTAGATCGACGTCTATCAGCCTGGCGGAGAGTAAAAGGAAACCATTGGAACAGATTTATTTTCTGTGCCTGATTCATCATAAACAGGTTCTTATATAAACGGGAATTGCCATTGTTTAATTAAAATTTTAGAACTTATCCACACTTCTTCACCATCATTGCTTTTTCCATTTTCATTTAGCTAGATATCTATACCTATGTACCTACATCCATCTGCTAATATATGTGTGCACATCTCTAAAGACAGGACTAATTATTTGGTAAAAATAAGGTGTCTTATCTGCTCACTCAAAGCAAAAGATCTAATCATCTCAGATTTATCTAAACTATTATCTTCATACCCATCTCATATTTATCTATCTCAGTACTTCAGAAATATCTATATATTCTCCATATGTCTATTTCCTATCCATCTTGATGATATATATATATATATATACATATATATATATATATATATATATATATACATACAATATATATATATACTCTGTATATATATATATATACATACACACACCTATATATATACATACAATATATATATATAAACTATATATATATATATATATATATATATATACACACCACAGTGAGAAAAAAAGTATTTGATCCCCCTGGCAAACAAGACTTAATACTTGGTGGCAAAGTACTTGTTGGCAAGCACAGCAGTCAGACTTTTTTTAGTTGATGATGAGGTTTGCGCACATGTCAGGAGGAATTTTGGTCCACTCCTCTTTGCAGATCATCTCTAAATCATTAAGATTTTGAGGTTGTCGCTTGGCAACTCGGAGCTTCAACTCCCTCCCTAAGTTATCTATGGGATTAAGGTCTGGACACTGGCTAGGCCACTCCATGGCCTTAATGTGCTTCTTTTTAAGCCACTCCTTTGTTGCCTTGGCTGTATGTTTTGGGTCATTGTCTTGCTGGAAGACCCAGACGCAACCCATTTTTAATGTCCTGGCGGAGGGCAGGAGGTTGTCACTCAGGATTTTATGGTACATGTGGAGCGCCCCCAGACACAGGGCCACGAGTTCTCGGTACCGGGCCTCTCTGGTTCGGTTCTGAGGCTGTCACGGTGGCTAGACCCGGTCCGCGACCCTGCTAAGGGGCGTCCAATAAAGGTGGTGCAGTCTGTCAGGGGTTTGTGACGCCACCTGTGGTGTTCGGTCAGGGTGACCGACGCTGCTGTGGGGTCCGCTGGGGTGATGGAATGGCAGCTGGATGGTATACCTTCCCACAGGTGAAATATGTCCCCAGGGCTTCCCAGTAAGGTAGATGGTGATGATGTGAGGTGCAGTCAATAACGAGGACACGAGGTTGCAGTCTCTTTACCTCTTTACTGAAGACTTCAGGATCCTCAATCCAGAGCACGCTTAACAGGGCTATCTGAGACCGGCCGGTCCGAAGGGCACTTCCAGAGTTTCCCTCGCAGATGGAAATCATTGCCTACAACTAGCGCCTGTGTGTTGTAGTCCTACCCTGCTGAGCATTCGGAATAGTCCTCACAACTGCTGTTCTCGTTCGTTCGTTCTCTACAGCTCTCTCTCTCTAGTTCCAGATGTTACTAGTTTCTCGTCCCCCAAGTTTGTTATGGCTAGGACGCACCCGTATGATGGGAAGGCCTGGAGGTCTTCCTGGACCCTAGAGACGCCCCTCTCCCACTGTTGTCCCCTATGTCTTCGTAGGAAATTTAAGGTAGACAGCCAACCAATAATTAACTGTCCTGCAGAGTTCGAAGTAAGGCCTAGAGTCAGTTACTCCCGCGGTGTTCCGGCCACCGGCTACGCGCCTCAGTAGGATGTTGCCTCAGTCTCACGGCACGACTCCTACTGGTACTCCTTTGTGATTGATCTTGTTTACACTGTTCCACAATATCCTTCCCTTCGTGTCTCTTTCTTAGGATACCGCCGCAAGGTAGTGCAGGCGCGGTTCCGTTACGTTCTGCTCTGTTCGCTAGGCACCTGCCAGGTTCCCACGCCTGACAGGGACCCCCCTGTGTCTTCTCCCTGCAACACCCCCTGCCACGGGATGTTACCTGAATCGAACCCAGTCAGCTTCTGACTAACTTCCTCCCCAACCCCTAGTTTTCCCAGTGTGAGGAGTGGCCCAATAAATAAAGCCTTTTTCTCCCCCTAGTGGCTGGAGTGTGAAGTGTAATGCGTTCTGGTGATACCTGGTCAGGAGAACTCCTTTAGTGCCATCAGACGTACCATCACTCCCCTTAGTGGCAGAGCGTCATACTGCAACGACCAGGTCTCTGGGGCGCTGCACTTGGCTTCATCCATTATCCTATTGATGTGGTGAAGTAGTTCTATACCCTTAGCAGAGAAATACCCCAGAACATAATGTTTCGACCTCTATGCTTGACAGTGGGGATGGTGTTCTTTGGGTCATAGGCAGCATTTCTCTTCCTCCAAACACGGTGAGTTGAGTTAATGCCAAAGTCCTCAATTTTTGTCTCATCTGATCACAGCACCTTCTCCCAATCACTCACAGAATCATCCAGGCGTTCACTGGCAAACTTCAGACAGGCCTGCACATGTGCCTTCTTGAGCAGGAGGACCTCACGGGCACTGCAGGATATTAAACCTTTACGGCGTAATATGCTACCAATGGTTTTCTTGGTGACTGTGGTCCCAGCTGCCTTGAGATCATGAACAAGTTCCCCTCGTGTAGTTTTAGGCTGATCTCTCACCTTCTTCATGATCAAGGATACTCCACTAGGTGAGATTTTGCATGGTCCCCCAGATTGATGTTGATTGACAGTCATTTCTTCCATTTTTTTACTATTGCACCAACAGTTGTCTCCTTCTCACCCAGCATCTTACTTATGGTCTTGTAGCCCATTCCAGCTTTGTGCAGGTCTATGATCTTGTCCCTGACATCCTTATAAAGCTCTTTGGTCTTGCCCATGTTGTAAAGGTTAGAGTCTGACTGATTAATTGAGTCTGTGGACAGGAGTCTTTTATTAAGGTGAATATGTAAGACAGCTGTCTTTAATGTAGGTAACGAGTTCATTAGGAGCGTCTAACTGGTCTGTAGGAGCCAGAACTCTTAATGGTTGGTAGGGGATCAAATACTTATTTCTCACTGCAAAATGCAATAAATATATATAATTTATACAATGTGATTTTCTGGATTTTATTTTTGATATTCTAGCTCTCAATATTAAAATTACCCTTAAAATTATAGACTGTTCCTGTCTTTGTCAGTGGGCAAACTTACAAAATCAGCAAAGGATCAAATACTTATTTCTCCCACTGTGTGTATATAATCATGGAAATATATAATATAAAATAGAACATAAACATAATGTAACAATAAACAAGTCACAGAATAATAGTAAATGATTTAGTAAATAATATACCCAAATAAAATACTCTGGTGTCTCCTGTACTAACTCAGGACAGATCTGGTAACTGATCAGTGTGAAAAGCGCAGTATACAAGACCCCCTTGAGTCACACACTGGTCTCTGGTGCATGGGAGCAGCCCCTGGACTGTTACCATGATGTGACCAGATTATCACTGAGGACATGGACTGTTAACCTTTAGGGGATGCAGTGTCCAATGTGTAGGGTTGGTACCCTATTTGATTATCCACTCTGTCCCCATGACTGCTCTTCCTGGCATCATATCCCTAGATGGCATGGACTAATACATGATGAAGACACCTGGGTCTACAAAGGAGCTGTGAACACAAATGGTAAGAGATTTAGTAAAGCAACCAGCTAAATTCCTTCATTTTCATTATTTTAGATGCATTACAACAATTCAATCTCACAAAATTAATACAAAATTACACTAAATGCTTCCACGTATATATAAATAGGAAGCATTAGAAATTAAAATGTGATCCAGATTTATGGCTCAACCTAAAATGATTGTAAAGTAGTGTTCACATAATATATAATGGCTGCTACCTGTATTGTGGGGTGGGGGAGGGGGATAAGTGGCTGCAGATAATGTTACATAATGACACAGCCCTTCCATCTCATTCAGAGGTGGTGGTCTCTTCCCCACTGTCAGTCCTGATGGCTCTGCTCCTGGATTTCGCCCTGTCCTCTTCCTCTGACAATGATTGAGGGTGTATGGGTGTCACTGGGCTGAATGACAGGAGCAGGGGCTGATCCCAGCATAGACTGAGGATGATAATGGCTCCATGTTTACTGACCTGGGGCCAGAACCTGCCACATGGCAGCATGAGAACAAGCATGGCTGCCGCCCTGGCCACTGTGCACACAGCCACATCATTCAGCCACTTAGCTTGCTTCTATAGAATGGAAAACATTAGTTTTCCCTTTCAATCAATAAAATGCTTAAGAAAATTTGCTGTTAAATATTCTTCCTGAAAGCAACCTAGAAACAAGATGTTGCATATTTCTGATATTTCCTTATTGATTAGATATAGATAGATAATAATAATCTTTATTTTTATATAGCGCTAACATATTCCGCAGCGCTTTACAGTTTTGCACACATTATCATCACTGTCCCCGATGGGGCTCACAATCTAGAATCCCTATCAGTATGTCTTTGGAATGTGGGAGGAAACCGGAGTGCCCGGAGGAAACCCACGCAAACACAGAGAGAACATACAAACTCTTTGCAGATGTTGTCCTGGGTGGGATTAGAACTCAGGACCCCAGCGCTGCAAGGCTGCTGTGCTAACCACTGCGCCACTGTGCTGCCCAATAGATGAATGAATGATTGATTGATTGATAGATAGATAGATAGATAGATAGATAGATAGATAGATAGATAGATAATAGATAGATAGATAATAGATAGATAGATAGATAGATAGATAGATAATAGATAGATAAATAGATAGATAGATAGATAATAGATAGATAAATAGATAGATAGATAGATAGATAGATAATAGATAGATAAATAGATAGATAGATAGATAATAGATAGATAATAGATAGATAAATAGATAGATAGATAATAGATAGATAAATAGATAGATAAATAGATAGATAGATAGATAATAGATAGATAGATAATAGATAAATAGATAGATAGATAGATAGATAATAGATAGATAGATAGATAGATAGATAGATAGATAATAGATAAATAGATAGATAGATAATAGATAGATAGATAAATAGATAGATAGATAGATAGATAGATAGATAGATAGATAATAGATAGATAGATAGATAGATAGATAGATAGATAGATAGATAATAGATAAATAGATAGATAGATAATAGATAGATAGATAAATAGATAGATAGATAATAGATAGATAAATAGATAGATAGATAGATAGATAGATAGATAGATAGATAGATAATAGATAGATAGATAGATAGATAGATAGATAGATAGATAATAGATAGATAGATAAATAGATAGATAGATAATAGATAGATAAATAGATAGATAGATAGATAGATAGATAGATAGATAGATAGATAGATAATAGATAGATAGATAAATAGATAGATAGATAAATAGATAGATAGATAGATAGATAATAGATAGATAGATAGATAGATAGATAGATAGATAGATAATAGATAGATCGATAGATAGATAGAATTTGTGGCAGGTTTGCAGTTCAGTGGACACAGTAATGCTGGATTATTTCTTGTTTTTTCTGTCAATCCCAGATATAAACAATCACTCTCATCATCGCCGGGTGTAGTCCCCTAGTATGATGGCTGGGTCCGGTATTATCAGCAGTGATTATCGGGGATGTGGCAGAAATCAATGTTCCGCCATCAGGCGCAGCGGAGCTTCTCCCTGCAGCCGCACAATGACTCCATCATTCATCGGATTATCGCCCCCACTGTCCCGGGCAGCGCTGATTACCGGGGTCCTGGTGGTCCTGAACACCACTGATTGTGATGCGCCATCCAGAGCAGATTATAATGTACAACTTGATGCGCTCTTCAAATGTCGTACTACAACTCCCAGCGTGCCCTGAAAGCCCACACCAGAATGAGGGGGGAGAACGTTTTGGCAGCTGTGGTTCCACAGAAGCCGTGGAGACTGCAGATACATTTTCTAAGAAAACAGATACAATGATCCCTGCGATCACTGCAGAAGGCGCACAGTCTGCACAAGGCACCAAGGGGCTAAGAGAAAACTGCACCCAGGAGCTAAAGCCACAAGTACAGTGTCACAGGAGCTGGGAGAATCCTGGGCCTGATAGATAGTGGGCAACCTCTGGGCATAGACAGAAAATGTCATCTCAAGAATAGTGAGAAAGTGACAGCATGTGCTAAGTGGTTCTACACACTCAGATTATTGTCCATTATCTATCTATTATCTATCTATCTATTATCTATTATCTATTATCTAATTATCTATTATCTATGTATTATCTATCTATTATCTAATTATCTATTATCTATTATCTTTCTATTATCTACCTATCTATTATCTATCTATCTATTATCTATCTATCTATCTATTATCTATTATCTATCTATTATCTACCTATCTATTATCTATTATCTATCATCTATCTATCTATCTATTATCTATATATCTATTATCTATAATCTATCTATCTATCTATCTATTATCTATCTATCTATCTATCTATCATCTATCTATTATTTATCTATTATCTATCTAGAAGATAAAAAATGGGGGCAGCACACCAGTTAAATGTGAAAAAGGTGCTATTTATAAGCCCAAAGTGGCGACATTTACTCTCAGAGTTGTGACCCTTTTTCTCTTTATTATCTATCTATTATCTACTGCTTGAAAAAGGTCCTCATCTTGGACCTAAACGTCATATATGGACCATTAAACTGCTCGTGAATCTTTATCTACTGATGTGCTGCATTCATTTTTTGGGATGAATTTACAAGGTTTGGTATATGCCTGGGAGGCTTTTGCACCCAACAATCTTTTTGTGCTGCTTTTTGTCTTTCTTTTTTTCTATATATTACCTATCTATTATCTATCTTTCATCTATATATCATCTGTATATTATCTATCTATCATCTATTATATTATATATCATCTATTATCTATCTATAATCTATAAGCTATCTATTACCTATCATATATTATCTATCAACCTATTATCTATCTATTATCTATCATCGTTTTATTATCTTTCTATTATCTATCTATCTATCTATCTATCATGTATTATCTATCTATTATCTATCATCTATTATCTATCTATCTATCATCTTTCTATCTATCTATCTATCTATCTATCTATCTATCTATTATCTATCATCTATTATCTATCTCATATCTATCTGTCTATTATCCATCTGTCTCTAAATCTATTGATCTGCATATCATATTTATGCAGATGTATAGGATATTCTTTTCATCTGCTTTATGGATCTCATATCTTTTAACTATAAATTATCAAAGTTTTTATCTCTATCTTTCCTTCCACCTATCATATTTATGTGGTATATTTTTCTTCTGTGTTTTCTTTTTCACA